>NC_092128.1:150321432-150683099 GCF_043159975.1 Macaca nemestrina
AGTCAAGTTCCTTTTTCTCACCAGCAAGGGACAGCCACCATAGCCTAAGTGGAACTGGGAAAGCTACATGGCTACATGGGATGGGCTTTGCTGCCCCTGACATCAGCCAAATTTGACTTCCAGCAAGCCCAGGGAACATTGAACTGCATGGGCCAGGTCCAGGGGAAGCCAGCAGCTAGCTGGTGCTTCCTGGAATAGGCCAGGGCTGACAAACTCCAAGAGGAACTTAAAGATCAGCATTTGTTTTAATGCAGAGGCTCAGCTTAGAAGGCTCAGCTTGTGGGCTAGGCGCAGTGGTTCACGCCTATAATCCCAGCACTTTTGGGGGCTGAGGCAGGTAGATCACGAGTTCAGGAGATCGAGACCATCCTGGCTAACACGGTGAAACCCTGTCTCTACTGAAAATACAAAAACAAAAATTAGCCTGGGTGGGCCGGGTGCGGTGGCTAACACCTGTAATCCCAGCACTTTGGGAGGCTGAGACGGGTGGATCACGAGGTCAGGAGATCGAGACCATCCTGGCTAACACGGTGAAATCCCATCTCTAATACAAAAAAATTAGCCGGGTGCGATGGCAGGCGCCTGTAGTCCCAGCTACTCAGGAGGCTGAGTTTGCAGTGAGCCAAGATCGCGCCACTACACTCCAGCCTGGGCGACAGAGCGAGACTCCGTCTCAAAAAAAAAAAAAAAAAAAAAGGCCCAGCTTGTGGAAGCACAGGTCCCACCGTCCCACCATCACAGACCAGCACCTGATACTGGCAGAACAGATCACCTTACTGCCACCTTGGTCTTCACACATCCTGCCCCGAGACCCCTACTGTATCTTGTCCTTAACTCAGCAGTAGCCAGCCTTCTCACCAGATACAAGGGATGCCCATCCCTATTCTCTCTGCAGGCTGGAGAATTCATGTCTTGTTTATCTCTTTTCTGTAATGATGGCCATAGCAACTAGGCTGTAAATTCTGCTCGACTTATCTTGCACTTTTAACAGGTTTTATCCATAGACACTGATGATAATTGTATGGCTCATTGATTATCTACTGCTGTGCTGAGCACTAACAATTCCTAATCCTCACAATAACCCTGAGAGGGAAGGGTTGACATTGCCCTCATTCTTCTCAATGGGGACACTGAGGCTCCAGGTTAAGTATGCACTCAAAGAGGTAGAGCCAGGATCGCAGCTGGTGCCTCTCTCCCATCACGAGACTTACAGAACATCTTACCTGTTCAGAGAGTTCTGATGAGGTGGTTAAGTCATGATGCTATGTGCCTGTGGCCTTGGTCTCTCCACGTGGAGGATGGAGGTGATACGGGACCCACTTCAGGATGTGGTGAGCAGTCTGACAGCACCACTTAGATATAGACACCTCTGGGCACTGTTGCAGGAAAATAACAGCTGTCCAGTGTTGAGCTCTTAAATTTTCTTATTTAATCTTTACATTAGCCAGGTATGGTAGTGTGCACCTATAGTTCCAACTACTTGGGAGGCTAAGACTGCAGGATTGCTCGAGCCCCCGAGTTGGAAGCTGCAATAAGCCTCCAACTTGTGGATTGTACCACTGCATTCTAGCCTGGGTAACAGAGACCATCTCTTTAAAAATAAAACAAAATCCAGCAAGGTCTTTTGTTTTCCCTGTTTTTTTAGCGAGTAAACAAAGAGGCCAGGAGCTGCTAAGGGCTACACAGATTCTGCTGGTCCCATCTTCATTCCTTCTACCATGTGATGCTGCATTTCTAGCTTGTGGTTTGGTGTCTGGTTTTTTGTTTGTTTTGTTTTTTGGTTTTTTTTAACCACATAATTATAATCATTCCTTACATACAATGTTGTGCCCTGCGTTTGTTTTGTTTTTGTTTTTGTTTTTAACTTAGCATGACATAGCACTTTCTGCATTCTTAAGGAGTTTGTGACCCTGTCATGGATGGCTGTCGTTCCATCACACAGATGTGTGTTGGTTTACCTATACTTGCCCCTGAGTTGGAAATGGGTGTTTTCTGGTTTTGCTGCTACAGTTAATGCAATGCAAAGCTTTATATGTAAAACCTTTTCTTTTTTAGAATTATTCCTTAGAGTAGGACTCTTGATTCCAAGAGAATCCATTTGCTTAAGGCTCTTGGAGCACAGTTTCAAATTTCTTTCCAAAAGTGTTGCACATGATTATTCTAACTCTAGTGCATGCTACTTACTTAAAAGTAAAAATGTCAGTGGCTCTCGCCAGTGTCCCAGCACTTTGGGAGGCTGAGGTGGGTGGATCATTTGAGGTCAAGAGTTCAAGATTAGCCTGGCCAAAATGTTGAAACCCTGTCTACTAAAAATACAAAAATAGCCGGGCATGGTGGTGGGCACCTGTAGTCCCAGCTACTCAGGAGCCTGAGGCAGGATAATCACTTGAACTCAGGAGGCGGAGGTTGCAGTAAGCCAAGATGGCGCCAGTGCACTCCAGCCTGGGCAGCAGAGCGAGACTCTGTCTCAAAAAAAAAAAAAAAAAAAAAAGTGAAACTGTTGCCTCTCCTTTAGGCCAGAGATTGGCTCTTCCAAGCTAAGTAGTGACATGTGCTCCATGGCTGCCCTTTTAGAGGGACGGGTGTGAGGGTATCCTGGTCAAGTAGCCTCTGAGGTGATTTCAAAGGATTTCAAAACAAAATAGGGATTTTTGGAGTCTAGATTTGAGCAAAAGTCAGTGTGGGCCAGCACATAGGTACAGAATCTGCCAACTTTGCAATTGAGAAAAGGGGAAAGAAAGCCAACAGTTTTTCCTAGCAGTGTGGGCCTGCATGGTCTCAGGCGCCTGTGTCTGCTGGGTGGGCAGGTCTGCAAGCATTTCTCCATCATCCCCACCCTGAGAGGAGGCAGAAGCCGGCCACAGAAGCGGCACACACAGAGCCAGAGTGCCAGTGGGCTGTGACGCTATTGTCCACTAAGGTTGCTGTGGCACGGGGAGTTTGGTCATCTTTGTAGCATTCTGTAGAAGACCCCTGGGGGTTTCCACCCTTAGGGGCTACACAGATCCCGTCTTCACTTAATGGGACTCGTCATTGACACTTCCTAAGCAAGAACGATGTTGAAAGGTTGTCAATGTGGTCAGTGGGTAGGGTTAATCAAGGAGGGAAGAAGACACCGTCCTTGGTGCTGCAGGTCCTACCTAGCCCTTGAGGTTTGAGAACACCCCTTGGAATAAACTAGAGAGGGAGGCACACTGGGTCAGTGCTACAGATTTCCTCCCAGAAGCTTAGAAGCTGCTGGGGACATGGTAATCCACAGTTGTTTCTGTGTAGCTATGAAATGTGATGTGTTTGGGGCCAAAGATAACTTTTCTCTTTCAGAATAAAGTTTGCTTTTTTTCCTAAAACAGGTAAATGATGGGAGATGAAACGAGATGATAATTCAGATTCTGGCCCTAGATAAGTGCTTGGATTTCCTGAGGTAGGTTGGTTCCTACATTAGGCATAGTATGAGAAACATTTAGGTGCTGCTAAAGGCCCAGGTGGCTCTTCAGTGTCTCTGAAGAACCACAAACACTTCAGGACTTGTCCAAATTATAAGCAAGAGGCTAGGCATTCAAAGAGCTGGGGACAAGCTGTTCAGGTGAGAACACAGGAGCTGAGACCCCAGTGCGGGAAGGGTCTGGGGTATCTGCGGGGTATGGCTGGAGGCAACAGCATGAGAGGGAGTGAGGGATGGGATGGACTAAAGTCCAGGCTCCCTGCCATGGTCCAGCCAGAGGGGACCTAGGCTGGGTTCTGGACCCAGATAGGAATGGGTTAGGTGTGAGGTGCATTTTGGAGGCGGAACAGAAAGGACCAGCTGGGGGATCGAGTGAGGATAA
Organism: Macaca nemestrina; assembly: GCF_043159975.1. Lineage (NCBI taxonomy): Eukaryota > Metazoa > Chordata > Mammalia > Primates > Cercopithecidae > Macaca > Macaca nemestrina. The sequence goes on from NC_092128.1 coordinate 150,325,257, forward strand.
AGAGAAAGGAGGAATTAGGTTTTGTTGCATGAGCAGCCAGTGGGTGGCTGTGTCCTTCAGGGATACAGGGAAGCCCAGGGGCCAGAAGTGGTGCTTTGGACATCTTTTGTCTGGGGCGCCTTTTAGACATCCAAGTAGAAGTGTTGAGTGCTGGGCGCAGTAGCTCACGCCTGTAATCCCAGCACTTTGGGAGGCCGAGTCGGGCGGATCACAAGGTCAGGAGATCGAGACCATCCTGGCCAACATGGTGAAACCCCGTCTCTACTAATATACAAAAAAAATTAGCCAGGCGTAGTGATGCGCGCCTGTAGTCCCAGCTACTCAGGAGGCTGAGGCGGGGGAATTGCTTGAACTCGGGAGGTAGAGATTGCAGTGAGCCGAGATCGTGCCACTGCTCTCCAGCCTGGCGACAGGGCGAGACTCTGTCTCAGTGGTAAAAAATAAAGAAGTGTTGAGTAACCAGTGAGCTGACAAGCCCACCACGTGGAGGGCTCGGGTAGGATACATGGGCTTGGGGGAGTGGACCGCATTCTATGATGACAGAGCTGGCTGGCGGTGAGGCGAGGGACAAAGGAACCACTTCCCTGTTGGACCTTGAAGGCTGCATTAGAGCATGAAGAATCTTCCGGAAGAGGACACAGAGTGTTAAAGTAGAGGGGAGTGTGTGTTTCCAGGGCGAGTGAGGAGGCTGAAAGCTTCAGGGCCAGGTCATGGAGGGCACATCCCTTGTGTGAACAATGTGGACTTCTTCCTGATTGCAGCAGGAATTCTGTCCATGGTCATTAAACAGGGTAGTGAAATGATCAGATTTAGCCTCTCACATGATTATTCTGGTAGCAGAGGACTGATGGTGTAAGGATCCCAGCAAGAAACACTCAGGACCCTCAGGGACTCACTCTGCATACAGGGTCCCTATTGTGCCGACTGTGGAGCCACCTGGCTCACCTGCCCAGGGATTCTGGCCACTTAGCGGAAAGGCCAGTGAGGGACCCGGCAGAGCATGATGGTCTGGGTGCTGGATTCTGTCCTGCTGAGGGTCTGAAGATGCTTATTCACACAGGGCCAGTTGTTAAAAATGTAAGCACTCACACAGATACGCTCTTCTCTCAGTGGTGCCTGCCTTTCTTTTTTTGTTTAATTGCTCCCTGCAGCAGCATATTCCATGGTAGATTCCATGACAGGGCTATTCTCACTCTTGATTTCAGTGGTTTTGATGTTGTGTCTGTTGCCATAGCACCTGGAGCTAAGCCTTATCAAATAATTGCACATCTGGTGATCACTTAGGCTTCTAGAAACGTGAGGCAGGGAGGACCCTCAAGGGGCTCTGGTGAGAACTCTTGCTGCTGAGAGGCTTCACTGCGTTCCCCCGGACTCACCAACAGCCTCATTACACTTGATACATCTGTGTGTGCACCAGTGCATTCAGCGCCTCCATCCTCACTACCCAGCCCCTTGTGAGGCTGGCCAGGCCATAGCTTGCCCTGTTCTGCACCATTCTAGGGCTGAAGAATTTCCCCAAAATATGTCACTAGACAGTGACAAACAGGCCCTTAGTCCAGTGCCTTTGGCGGGGGCCGACTGGAGCAGCATGGCCATGTTCAGATGCCTGTCCCGCCACTTGTCAGCTGTGTGGCCTCCCCCCCTTCTCCTCCCCGAGGGTAACAGGATCCTCCTGAAAAGTTGTTAGGAGGATTAAATGATTTGATAAATAAAATGTTTCATCCATAAGCACTCAATATACGGTAGCTGTTGTTGTTATTCATCCCACTTTATCTAATTTCTCTGCTCTTAAATTTTACAGCTTTACTCGGTAGCCTATAAAATATTCTACATTTGTGGCTCCCATAAATTTCCTCGTTGCTCTGCTGAGGCCATTTCTAGTGCCTGTGTGGTCAGTGTTATTGGAGGGCAACTGATAAACCAGCCATGCTCCCTACTTCCTCTCTAGGGGCTTGGCCTCCTCGGCTGTCTGCAGACCTTTGCCTCTTGCGTTATATCCAGTCCAGCTCTCACGTCTTCCCTGGTGAGCTGGTGTCCAGAAATCTGCTCTGTCACCTTCTGTGTGAGGAGCATCCTCTCCAGTTTGTCTCACTGCCTTAGCTCCCACGGTGCAGAGTTTCCTGGAAGCATGCTTGGAGGGTAGCAGGCCCAGGAGGCACAGTTGTGACTGGAGCCATGGCAGAGCAGCAACTGATACTGGTCACTACGAGTGCCAGCCTCCTTAAAAGCACTCCTTTTATAGATAGGGAAGCTGATGCTGAGAGAGGTAAGGTCACTCACCCAAGGTCACTTTAGTAAGTTGCCATGGTGGACTGCTCAGATGGGCCTAGAGCCAGTCTCCTGACCACTAGGTCATGTGGGGACACCAGGTGGCATGAATCTCTGAATCTCATTTTTCTCTGTGCTTGGGGAGGTGGTAACGTAGGTCAGTCCTTGGCGATGGTTAGTTCCCTGCCCAGGGCCTGTCAGCCTTAACGTTCTTCTGATCCTGTTTATGAAATGCAGGTAATACATTGACATTGCAGAAGCTCAGAGAACATAATTGAAAGTCTTGTAGATGGCAGTAAAATGGGAAGATTTTTCAGGCTGGTTTTCTTGTTGGTCTGGTGAGGAGCTAAAAGTTACAGCAGGCGGTCAGCAGAGGGCCCCAGAGCCTCAGAAGTAAACCTAGATTTGGGCACATGCCTGAGTATTGGCAAATTTCTGTAGGCGGGGCCCTTTGGCTCCACAGTGGGGCGACAGGCATTGGAGTGCACGTCTCTGAGCTGGGAGGAAACCCCAGTACCACCAAGACGAAGAGAGGTGTGTAGGAGAAGGTAGAATACCAAGAGCAGTCCCAAAATCTGGTCACCCCCGGTAAGATCACTGGTCCTGCTCCAGTTAAGAGTATGGGTGTGTGATAACAGGGCTGGGGCTTTGTATGTAAACCAGGAACCCAGAAGAGAGCAAAGAGCTGTTTTTCTAGCTCCGTTACTTTGAGATATCCCCCTTCCCCTGATTTCTACTGGATTCTGATTTAGTTACTCTAATGGCCTCTGCATGGACAACCTTTCCCCTTGGGCAGACTCTGATTCCTGGGATTTCCTGAGCAACACTCCCAGGACTCTGCACAGGAAGTGGAGAATGAGGTCATGCCAGGACTGGAAGGGTATTCACCTCCTCTCATAGCAATTGAATGGCAATTCCAGACCTGTTCTTAGTCACTTCTTTCCAATCTGAGGATGCTAACATAAATGTGAAAGACAGACAAATGGTTAAGCACAAAGTGCTTAGGATGGTCCCTTTGTGAGGGTTTGCTATTATTAATAATCTACCAAAAGCTGTATATGTGGCCTTTCAATACAGCCTGGATCTTTTATTTCATTCTTTTTTTCTTCGAGATTTCCTTTTTTTTCCCCCTTTATAGAGGAAAGCCTGAGAAAATGGCAAGAAAACCAAAATAATATGGTTCTGTGATTAGCAGTCCAGTTTTACGATAGAGATAATTTACCCAGTGCTTGCCTTTAGTGAATGCAGGTGGCATTGCCCAGACCACCCATACAGTAGAGCACATAAGGTCCAGAAGCAAAGACAGCAGCAGATGGCAACTCCTTGGCTGCTGTCACAGAAGCACGTGCTGAGCAGTCTCTAAGTCACATGTGTTTGCTCTAAAATTAACACCTGGACAATGTAGAATTAATGCCATTAGAAAATGAAATCACTTCTGTTTTCCACACTATGTAAACCATACATCAGAGTGCCCTAAAAACATGGTCTGTAGTGGTATTTCTCTTAGGTCAGGCCACTAGTTAGGTCTCTTATGAGGTTCATTTCATGTGGTTGGTGGGTTTTGGTTTGGTTTTTAAGGAGCAATAACCCTTCCCTATGGGAAATAAGGGGCCTTGGATGAGGTTATGTCCAGTGTTCACTGGTCCCATTTTGAAGTGCCCCAGCTGGACGCACACCTGTGACCCAGGGCCAGCCTTGAATCTAGCCTGGAACAATGACCAGAGAGGAAGTGCTTGGAACCTGAGGCCAGTGGCTTTTCTGTGTCGAGGCTCAGGTTGCACTGTGTGTTTGTGAGTCTTCTTTCTCTTCCAGTTGTTAGGCCTGAAATGCCATTATTCCTTAAGAATAGGGACATAGGGGGCCAGCCTTTTCAGCTGGAAGCCATTCCTCCCAATTGTGTGTGTATTCCCCTCTGGTGCCCTCTCTAATGTCCAGGTGTCTTGTGTGTGCCAGGAGCCCCATGAGAGCTGTGGTGGTCACACAGCCAGGCAGACAGGATGGACAGGAGACTGTGAGGAAGCAGAGGCCAGTGGCTTGACCTGAGCACTCAATGCAGGTGCAACTCAGGGGGGTTCCCCAGCAGCTGTTCTCACAAATGGGGCTTGACTTGGTTCAGAATCATACTTTTTGCACCTGCCGTCAGCACTTTTAAGGTCAGCTTTGTTTTGTGTTAAAAGTTTGCATAAAATTATAAGGTGTATAGCTGGGGAGAAAGAAATTTCTTTGGCATGGAAAGAACTTGAGGCTGGGCACGGTGGTTCACACCTGTAATCTCAACACTTTGGGAGGCCAAGGCGGTCCAATCACTTGAGGCCAGGAGTTCAAGATCAGCCTAACCAACATGGCAAAACCCTATCTCTCCTACAAATACAAAAAAAATTAGCCAGGCATGGTGGCACACGTGGCCTGTAGTTCCAGCTACTTGGAAGGCTGAGGCATGAGAATCGCTTGAACCCAGGAGACAAAGGTTACAGTGAGCCGAAATCACATTGCACTCTAGCCTGGGCAACAGAGCTAGACTCTGTCTCAAAAAAAAGAAAAAAGGTGGCTGGGGGCGGTGGCTCATGCCTGTAATCCCAGCACTTTGGGAGACCGTGGCGGGTGGATCTCGAGGTCAGGAGATTGAGACCATTCTGGCTAACATGGTGAAACCCCGTCTCTACTAAAAATACAAAAAATAAGCCAGGCGTGGTGGTGGGCACCTGTAGCCCCAGCTACTTGGGAGGCTGAGAGGCAGGAGAATGGCGTGAACCTGGAAGACGGAGCTTGCAGCGAGCCGAGATCACGCCACTGCACTCCAGCCTGGGCAACAGAGTGAGACTCCGTCTCAAAAAAAAAAAAAAAAAAGAAAGAAAAAAGAAGAAGAGGGCCAGTTGCAGTAGCTCAGGCCTGTAATCCCAGCACTTTGGGAGGTCAAGGCGGGCAGATCCCCTGGGGTCAGGAGTTTGAGACCAGCCTGAACAACATGGAGAAACCCCGTCTCTACTAAAAATACACAATTAGCCAGATGTGGTGGCGCGTGCCTGTAATCCCAGCACTTGGGAGGCTGAGGTAGGAGAATCGCTTGAACCCAGGAGATGGAAGGTTTCAGTGAGCTGAGATCACGCCATTGCACTATAGCCTGGACAACAAGAGTAAAACTCCATCTCAAAAAAAAAAAGGCCGGGCGCGGTGGCTCACGCCTGTAATCCCAGCACTTTGGGAGGCCGAGGCGGGCGGATCACAAGGTCAGGAGATCGAGACCACGGTGAAACCCCGTCTCTACTAAAAATACAAAAAATTAGCCGGGCGCGGTTGTGGGCGCCTGTAGTCCCAGCTACTCGGGAGGCTGAGGCAGGAGAATGGCGTGAACCCGGGAGGCGGAGCTTGCAGTGAGCCGAGATCGCGCCACTGCACTCCAGCCTGGGCGACAGAGCGAGACTCCGTCTCAAAAAAAAAAAAAAAAAAAAAAGAATTTGAGTAGAGTTAGCGCTACAGGCTTCATGACCGTGCTCCTTTGTTTGTTTGTTTGTTTGTTTGTGTTGAGAGGGTCTTGCTCTGTCACCTAGGCTGGAGCGCTGTGCTGTGATACAATCATAGCTCACTGCAGCCTGACCTCCTGGCCTCAAGCAATCCCCCTGCCTCAGCCTCCTGAGTAGCTGGGACTCTTAAGTGGGCACACTACACCCAGTTAACTTTTTTTAATTTATTTTTTGTAGAGAGTGTCTTGCTTTGTTGTCCAGGCTTGTCTCAAACTCCTGGCCTCAAGTGATCTTCCTGCCTCAGCCTTCCAAAGTTCTAGGATTACGGGTATGGGCCACTATACCCTGCCAAACTCACACTTCCCCTTTCCCCTGGGATATGGCCCAGGAAAGCTTGCCCCTCTGGGGCCTCTAATTCTTGTGTGTGCAGAACCTAGCATGTGTGCAGAAGGATAAGAATTGAATAAGGTGATATCTGTGAAGTGCCTAGCACAGTAAATAGCATACAACAGACTGTTAGTAGTTAGTACCTTATTTGAATATTCCAGAATCACTACCTTTTTCCCTGCCATTGTTAAAAAATTCACCTTTTAAATTGTGGGAGCTCTGCTGTAGTTACATATGAAGCTGTTTTTTCAGCAGTTTCACCAGTAGCCATTCTGTACCCACATTTACTTTATTTGTTTATTTTATTATTTTTATTTATTTTTTATTTTTTTGAAATAGAGTCTCACTCTGTTGCCCAGGCTGGAGTGCAGTGGCGCGATCTCAACTCAGCTTTAAAGACCCCTGCTTTCCACAACTATAAATGAGTGAGCATCACCTCTTTTTGAACTAGTCTCCCCAAGAATTCCCAGCTGGCTTTTTTCATTTGTTTTTTTGTTTTGTTTCGTTTGGAGATAGAGCCTCTGTTGCCCAGGCCGGAGTGCAGAGATGCGATCATAGCTCACTGCAGCCTCAACCTCCTGGGCTCAAGTGATCCTCCCACCTTGACCTCCCGAGTAGCTAGGACTACAGGTGTGTGCCACCACATCTGGACTTAACTTTCTGTCTTTTTTTTTTTTTTTTTTTTTTTTTTTAAGAGACAGAGGGCTAAGTGCAGTGGCTCACTCCTGTAATCCTAGCACTTTGGGAGGCTGAGGCGGGTGGATCACGAGATCAGGAGTTCGAGACTAGCATGGCCAACATGGTGAAATTCCATCTCTACTAAAAATTCGAAAATTAGGCACAGTGGCTTATGCCTGTAATCCCAATGCTTTGGGAGGCAGAGGTGGGCGGATCATGATGTCAGGAGTTCGAGACCAGCCTGACCAACATGGTGAAGCCCCATCTCTACTAAAAATACAAAAATTAGCTGGGCATGGTGGCGGGCGCCTGTAATCTCAGCTACTCGGGAGGCTGAGGCAGGAGAATTGTTTGAACCCGGGAGGTGGAGGTTGCAGTGAGCTGAGATCACACCATTGCACTCCAGCCTAGGTGACAAGGCAAGACTCCATCGTAAAAAAATAATAATAATTAAAAATTAGCCGGGCATGGTGGCGCATGCCTGTAATCTTGGCTACTCAGAGGCTGAGGCAGGAGAATCGCTTGAGCCCAAGAGGCAGATGTTATAGTGAGCGGAGATCGTGCCAGTGCACACCAGCCTGGGCAACAGAGCAAGACTCCATCTCAAAAAGAGAGAGAGAGAGATGGAGGTCTCCCTGTCTTTCCGAGACTTGTCTCAAACTCCTCAGGTGATCCTCCTGCCTCAGCCTCCCAAAGTGCTGGAATTACAGATGTGCACCACTGCACCCAGCTAATTTTTTTTATTTTTTGTAGAGACAAGGTCATGCTGTGTTGCTCAGGCTTAATATTTTTCTTATTTTCTGTGATGACATGGGATGTTTTATTCTCCAAATCTAGCCAAATGGAGAAATTCCTTGCAGACCCTCACTCTGGGCTGTGGCCTTGGTCTCCTGCACTTGATCCTGCAACTTGCTGTCTTCCCTGCAGACTGCCCTACGTGACAGGCCAGCTTTGCTGTTCTTCACATCACCCCCAGTTGGAACCTGCAGTGGGCTTCTAGAGTCTTTGTCACTCTTGTTAGTCTGGCCCCTTCTTCCCTTCTCACAAACTAAGCCAGTCCCCCACCTGCCTGCCTGTTCTTGCAGATCCTTTTGCCCATCCTCCTACCTGCTCTTCACCCCTTGGCCTGTACTGCTGTCTCCACAAAGCCATCTCCAGCCCACTCCACTGTGTCGAGCCTGTTCTTGAACAGCAGCTGCACTGACAGGAACCACGCTAATTACCGTAAGCAGGCAGGGTAGATAAGTGGGCAGGCAGAGGCCATGGTCTACACCCTGTGGCTTCATAGAAGAATCTCAGTAACCACTGACTTCCCCCACTTGGGATGGTGCTGGTGACCAGTGCAATACTGCCCACAGGTGGGGTGTTTGGTGTTGTAGAGGACACATTGGTCTCAGGAGGTCCAGAGAGTGGTGGGAATGCCCACACCATGCACCTATGCCCCCGTCTCACCCTGAGTCAGTGGAAAGATGGATACATCCTGCCCCTGCCCCGTGTCTCTTGTTAAGACACAATACACCTATAAACCACAGATCCTGAGCCGTAACCCAGGACATCTCAGCACTTTTTTGTACATTTTCCAATTTCAAGACATCCCCCTTGGTCAAATGATAGAACCCAGTAGGGCTCCTCAGCACTGTCCTGGGAGTGTGCTGCCTGTGTCCCAGAGAGCCCCGGCTCCTTGCCTCCCAGTGCTCTACAGCATCCTGTCTCGAGTCCTTCCTCACATCTATCCTCCACCTTGCGCTGCTCACCAGGAAGCCACAGCAGCCTCCTCACTGGCCTTCTTTCTTCCAGGCTCATGCTCCATACCAGCACCAGTGTGCTTATGTGATCACTTAAGTATTTATGTGATGAGTGTTTATCATTGGGTACCAGCAAGAGAATGTATGTAAGTGGATAAAAATGTAATTCAACATGTGTTTTATGAATTCTGGAAACCTCTTTTTTTCCCCAGAACATCAATTCAGAGTCCAACTCCTGTTGAAATTCATCAGTGGGTTAAACTCCGAGTTGTCTCGATGCTACAAGCACTACATCATGTGTGTGTAGTTTCATTCTAAAGTCTGGTTGCTTCACTTGTTATTAAATTTAACAAACATAACTCTCCAACTTCGCGTTTTTGTAGAATGGGATCCTTTTATATAAACATTAGTAAAGACCAAAGTAACTGATACAACTACAAGATTATCATTCCTCCAAAGTAAACATGTATTTAAGGGCAGCTGCTTCCAGGAAGCCATGTGCTCTTCTGGATGGAAAATAAATTGGTGCCATTCTTGGTTTTCTGGGACTTAGTCCCAGTCTCTACAGCCTGCTTTCCATCTGTCCCCCAGAATCAGGACTTAACGTCTCCAACACGTATGAAGAAGATCAGAGGGCACAGCGTGTGTACGAAGGGACAGGAACTTCTCTGATCCACTGCCATCTACTGCTTGATAGTCATCAATGGCCACTGTCTTGGTCAGCTCAGCTGCCATAGTAAAATACCAGACTAGGGGCTTACATATGCTGTCAGTTTTCCTACAGTTTTGGAGCTACAAGTCTGAAATGAAGTTGTCAGCAGGTTTCATTTCTTGTGAGGCCCCTGTCCTTGGCTTGCAGTGGGCTGTCTTCGTGCTGTGTCTTCACACGGTCTTTTCTGTGCACTCCTCTGGTGTCTCTCTGTCCTTCTTATAAGGCTATCAGTTAGATTGGAATAGCACCCACCCTATCGGCCTCATTTAATATAATCACCTCTTTAAAGGCCCTGTCTCCAAATACAGTCATTGTCCAAGGTGTCAGAGTTGAGGGCTTCACATATGCATTTGAGGGAGACACAGTTCAGTTCATAACAGCCACAGATAAACGGTGTGTCTTTTTAGCATGTGTAATTCAGTTGGGAAAACAATAGAAAGCATGAGCAGTTACAACTGGGGTAGAGTTGAGCCAAAGACAAGTCTATTCACGCATGAGCAGCTGCGTCCCCACTGTGTTCATTAGGATTTCCAGCCTTCACATGGGCACATGGAGCAGTTGCTGAGCCTAAGTAGAGCGCAGCTTAGGGAGGCTGGCAAAAGGCATGTTGCCTCTGGTGAGGTTTTATCCTGTTGTCCATCTGTGTTATTTAGAGCAGTTTCTGTAGAGAAAAAATAATAAAAACAATATTAGCAAACACCAGAGCAGGCTGCCACTCCGGCAGCTCTCCCAGAACCAAGTAGTTCCCAGAAATCACTCTAGGACTCCTACGGAAAGGAGAGGCATGGTGGTTCCTCCTGGGCAGACCTTGAGTCCTGCCTTCCTAGGATGGACCCTCGCCCCTGAAAAAGGCTACAGACGGCCTCCTTATGTGTCCACCGCGACAAGTTCCTCCCAGGTAGGCCACATAACTGGAACTGAGAATTTGGGCTATGGATTAAGGCTGAAAACACCACTCAAAAAAAAAAAGAGAGGGAAGTCACATTTCAACATACTGTGTTACAAGACCCAGTTACACTACCTCAGTTGTACTTTTGCTTCCAAAGGTCACCTTAGGTTGTCGGACATGAAGAAACTAATGAACCAGTGGGGGTGGAAATTAAACATGCTTTGGGGTCAGAATTTAATTTCTTTTTTTTTATTTTTATTTTTATTTTTTTTTGAGGCGGAGTCTCGCTCTGTCGCCCAGGCTGGAGTGCAGTGGCGGGATCTCAGCTCACTGCAAGCTCCGCCTCCCGGGTTCACGCCATTCTCCTGCCTTAGCTTCCCGAGTAGCTGGGACTACAGGCGCCCGCCACCTCGCCCGGCTAGTTTTTTGTATTTTTTAGTAGAGACGGGGTTTCACCGTGTTAGCCAGGATGGTCTCGATCTCCTGACCTTGTGATCCGCCCGTCTCGGCCTCCCAAAGTGCTGGGATTACAGGCTTGAGCCACCGCGCCCGGCTAATTTCTTGCTCATAAATATTTCTGTGAAATGATGGAATCTCCTAAAGTTTGTTTCATACATGATTAACTGTACCAAAAATTTAAATCCAAGAATAAGCAAAAAGAGGAAATAAAAGACGGTCTGTATTTTACCCGACCATCAGTTCAGCACTCTCCTCTGGTTCTGGGTATCCCCTTTTGTCAGCCCCTCCATGCACATTGGAGGAGCCCACTTCCACGTGGCTGGGTCCTCTGCAGTCAGGCAGCAGCACTGTGGTCAGGCATGTGTCATCTCAGGGGAGCAGTGCATGTGCAGGAAATGGATCCTGAAAATCTCACATCCAGGTTGTTTATGAAAGTGATTTCCAGACTAGGCACTGTAGCTCACGCCTGTAGTTCCAGCACTTTGGGAGGTCAAGGCAAGTGGATCACTTGAGGTCAGGAGTTTGAGACCAGCCTGGCCAACATGGTGAAACCCTGTCTCTGTAAAAATAAATACATAAATAGCTGGGCATGGTGGTGCGTGCCTGTAATCCCAGCTTATCGGGAAGCTGAGACAGGAGAATCCCTTGAACCTGGGAGGCGGAGGTTGCAGTGAGCCGAGAGATCGTGCCAGTGCACTCTGGCGTGGATGGCAGAGCGAAGACTGCATCTCAAAAAAAAAAAAAAAAAGGATTCCCAAATGCACCATCCACAATCTCACTTTCTTTTTTTTTGAGATGGAGTCTTGCCCAGGCTGGAGTGCAGTGATGCGATCTCAGCTCACTGTAATCTCCACCTCCCAGGTTCTAGCAATTCTCCTGCCTCCGCCTCCCAAGTAGCTGGGATCACAAGTGCACACCACCATGTCGGGCTAATTTTTGTATTTTTAGTAGATGGGGTTTTGCCATGTTGGCCAGACTGGTCTCCAAACTCCTGACCTCAAGTGATCCGCCCACCTTCGCCTTCCAAAGTGCTGGGATTGCAGGCGTGAGCCACCGCGCCTGGCCAACACAGTCTCAGTTTCAACAATGGTATCTGGCAGGTTTGATACAAAGTTTAGGTCTTGATTTACAAGCATGGACAGACCCCTCACCTCACTCTCTAGCATCTTTGGTCTCTTACTGCTAAATCTGTCAATAATCTTCACTTGAGGCAAGATGGAGTGATGATTTCATAAGCGTTGAGTAAACTCTGCCAGTCTTTTCAGCTGCACTGAAAAGAGTGGATAATGAGTGTGTCAGCCTCCCTGTGCATGCCAGTGGCAAAGATTGGGCTTCTAAAGATCTCGTCATTTCTTTTCTAAATAGAGGTGTCAAAGGATCGGCAAAACCAAGACCTGGATCAAAAGAGGTCAGAGCTTCTCAATTTTACTATGTATCGGAATCACTTAGAGATCTTGTCAGATGCAACTGTGGTTAGTAGGTATAGCCGGAGCCTGACCGCCCATATTCCTCTCAGGCTGGCAGGTGGAGACAGTCCTGCCTATCCTGCATAGCAAGGGACTAGGTGTGATAGTTTCCCCCAAGGGGACCATCTGTAGCCAGCTGCCTGTGTTGAAATACTCTCTAATGCTCTTTATAGTATTAGGTTCACAGAACTAAAAATCACTTATGCTACTGCTTGTATTCCTGGGGGAGAAGACTAGATTTCAGCTGGATAAGAGCCCTGTGGGGATGAGTGAGGGTATGAGAGTAGTAGCATCTGGAGGCATCGGATGGATAGTATGCTAACGAGATAGTGTTTTACTACTTCCCATAGTAAAGATATGGGGAAGATATACCATGACTAGAATACCCGAACCTTGTGAACCAGGAGAATGAAGGGCATGAAGCCCTGGAAGGGCAACAGCAGGCCCCGGCTACTTCCTAACAGCGTTCTTTCTCAGAACTGGGATCTCTGGCCCTGCTTCTGAGCCCTCCACCCTGGGTGTCTCCCACCTACATTTTTTATTCTTCTGTGTCAAGTTGACCCTTTTTTCCTCCCTCCTGTGACCCTCATACTCAATTCATATCTCCTGTCCCCAAGAGAGGCTTCCCTTTTTGTCACATTTTACTAGCAAGGAGGGAAAGATTAAAAGCCCGCTTGGCCGGGCGTGGTGGCTCACACCTGTAATCACAGCACTTTCGGAGCCAAGGCGGGCAGATCACGAGGTCAGGAGATCGAGACCATCCTGGCTAACAGGGTGAAACCCTGTCTCTACTAAAAATACAAAAAAGTAGCCAGGTATGGTGGTGGGCTCCTGTAGTCCCAGTTACTCAGGAAGCTGAGGCAGGAGAATGGCATGAACCTGGGAGGCAGAGCTTGCAGTGAGCCGAGATCACACCACTGCACTCCAGCCTGGGCCAACAGAGCGAGACTCTGTCTCCAAAAAAAAAAAAAAAAGAAAGGAAAAAAAAGTCTGCTTTGCTATTTACTCTGAAAAGGAATTTGATTTTTATGAGAATGTGAAAAACTACCGGGGCAGCCGCTTTTCTATGCCTGCTATATAAACAGTACTTTGCAAGATGTCCTGTCTGATGTCCACAAAGGGGTGTTATCAACCCCAAGTTCAGACAGTTTTGTATTCTTCTATCCCTGGGTACATGAATTCCTGCCATCTTTACACGGCACCCTAAAATACCAATGCGAAGTTACCTGCTCAACTGGAAGCTGCGCTGTACCCTGGAACCAGCACTTCTGCTGAATGACTCTGGATGAAGCCTCGACTTCCTCCTTCCCACCACATGCCCAGACCCCAGTGGCTCCTTTCGTGACCTGGTCCAGCCACTTTAAGTCCAGCTGTTGTCAACCTGGGCATGAGGAGGAATGTCAAGATGGCCTTTGTCCTACCTGGAAGGAAGCTTCCTGGAATCTGCAGCCTCTCTTCCGGGGCATGCTGACAGCGGAGTTCCAGCAGGCAAGAGCTGGTTTTGCTGGCTGTTCCTGCCAGGCCAGGATTCCCAGTAAAACCCTGGGAAGCCCAGGGGTAGCCCAAGTAGTGAGCAAAGACAAGGTCAGCCTGGCTTGTTTCTGCCCAAGTGATAGCAGTGTTTCTATTTGACAGTTTGAAATGATGTGTTATTAGATCTTCCTACGCGTGGCCCTGCTCCTGCAGGATGGAGAAGGCTGGGGTTCCCCTGGTTCCCGGGCATTGTTCCTCATCAGCAGAGTCACCTCCAGGGTAACTAGAGATGGGGCCGGTTTTCAGTTCCTGGCAGTGATCCCCGGGACTTCTATTGTGAGAATGAGCCTTTGGATGCCTTTTTAAAGAAACTTTGATTCTGAATGAATTCTAAATTAATGGCTTTTAAACTTTTTGCTTGTAACCTATAGGAAGAAATATAAATTACCATAAGCCTCATCCAAACATAAATAAATGTAGGTATAACAGAAACAGTAGTTTTATAAAACAAATACTTGACACATGGAGTGTGCCCTAGTATTTTCTGTTTTAGCTTTCTTTAAAAACCACTAGTCATAATCTCCTGAAATGACTTTACAACCCACCAAAGGGCCACAGTTTATAGTTTTAAAAGTCATGGCTGGCCAGGCACAGTGCCTTACAGCTGTAATCCCAGGATATGGGAGGCTGAGGTGGGTGCATCCTTTGAGCCCAGGAGTTTGACACCAGGCTGGGCAACATATCAAGACCTGGTCTCTACAAAACATTAGCCAGATATGGTGGCATGCGCCTGTGATCACAGCTACTATGGGCACTGAGGTGGCAGGATCACTTGAGTCTAGGCTTAAGCCCAGTGAGCTATGATGGCACCACTGACTGCACTCCAGCCTGGTGACAGAATAAGACCCTGTCTCAAAAAAAAAAAAAAAAAAGGAAGTCATTGCTATAGTAACTTCGGTTCCACAACCTGTATTGTATGGAGCATCTACAGGGAGCAAATCCTTTGGAAGGAGCTTAGTCACAGCCGCCTCTCCTGCGCTTTCCAGGCTTTGCGAAGCTTGGCAGGAAGGCGAGAGTGGCCCCACCTTCAGAGGCGCAGCTCAGAGGGCTTGAGAGCTCCCCGTGAAAGGGATCCCTGCAGGTGGAGTTCTCTGGGAATCAACCTCATGCAAAGCCATTGCAGAGGCTCTTCTTCAGCATCTGTTTACTCTGGGCACAGGCCAAAGCCCTTATCATCACCTCCCAGGCCCCAGGCAGCCTGTAAACCCAACCCTCCTCTCCTCCTTACAGCTCTGCCCACCCTGCTCCTCCCTGTTCCCTGTGCCTGGAATTCTCGACTTTAAGTCTTCATTTACCTGCACCTTCACAAAGAGGCCTTCCCTGACCACCAGTTTATAGTTGTGAACTATTTTCGCCTCTCCACCCCAGTGAATTCTTCCTTCCTGTATTTTTTTTCTCCTCAGCACTTACAATCATGTCTTACTATATATTTCACTTAACATGTGTCCCCACCGCAGAGCAGGACCCATAGTCCTTAGTAGGAGCTCACATATTGGTCTTGGAATTTTTATATGAATGTCCACATCCTGCCATTGCCTGGGTGTTGCTGATGCAGTGTCAGTGATTTTGTTAAACAGCCATTTGAGAGAAACAGTCACCTGTATTTGAATAATATAAGGGAATTGGTAGTTTTGTTTGTAGTTACTATGATAAAGATAAAATTGAACTTTGATTTATTCCAGAAAGACTTTACCCTCCCACTCTGTCCTCGAAGCCCTGGTCCCCATAGTATAGTAAAAAGCCAGCAGCTATGTGTGGTCTCTCCCAGAGCAGTCAAGCTGATGTCTCGGTGCCTTGTAACTTTCCATCCCTAGGGGGCAGCATTAGCACAGAAACCACATATAAAGCTTCGCCTATTCCAATTTGTCACCTAATCCTGGTGGCTCAGGGAAACAACTTTTCTAATCCACAGAAACAAGACTTCAAGATTTCTTTTTTCAAAGCCTGCTTCTGTACATAGAAATGGTAGATGAGGTGTATATGAAAACCAAAAAAAATTTAAGAACAACGTGAAATCTTCCCCAAAGAAGCCCTTTCCTCAGGACTAGGGGGTGAGGTAGGGGAGGCTTTGTAATGCTTCCCAGAGCTCTCACTTGGCCACTCCCAGATTTGAATTAATTCATGTTAGAATTTTGTGTGTCTTGGCCAGATGCGGTGGCTCACTCCTGTAATCCCAGCACTTTGGGAGGCCAAGGCGGCCAGATCACCTGAGGTCAGGAGTTCAAGACCAGCCTGGCCAACGTGGTGAAACCCTGTCTCTACTAAAAAATAGAAAAATTAACCAGGTGTGTTGGCGGGCGCTTGTAATCCCAGCTACTCGGGAGGCTGTGGCAGGAATAATTGTTTGAACCTGGGAGGCGGAGGTTGCAGTGAGCCAAGAACGTGCCATTGCACTCCAGCGTGGGCAACAAGAGCGAAACTTTATCTCAAAAAAAAAAAAAAAAAGAATTTTGTGTCCTTTAAGAACTGGACCCAGGCAGTTTGGACTATCTTGTTTCTGAGAGTGCACAGGAGAATGCTGGCCAGTGAGGGAAGCCTGCAGCCTACCCTTGGGCAGCAACTGGCCTTCCACAGCCCCTGGGGGTGTCGGGGAGAGCCAGGCTGGGACACAGACAGACAGACTGCGCATTTTCAGTCCTGACCCCTCTAAACCGGAAGTTCTCTTGGGCACACATTTTCAGGGTTTTCTTTTTGTGAGCTCCTTTTATCCTGATTGAAGAGATACCAGCTTCCACGTCTTGAAACTATAGGAGAAAATCAAGAAAGAACATCCTAATTGAAATATATGCAGTACTTTCTCACACCATCTGCAAGCATTTGGTCATTAGCCGTTTGGTGATAACTGCTCTTTGTAGTTTAATGCATTAAATTGGGGAAAGACATTAGGGAGCAAAGAAAGGAATGACAGTAACTCATATCTTTAGGGCTCAAGCTGTAATGAATTAACCTGAAAGGGTCGTATATATTAATAATTTCATTTTCTCGTAAACTACTTGGAATAATTATAAATAAGACCCAATAGGGAGGAAATAATGTTCTTTCAGGGAGGATGTGGATATGCTTTTCTTGCCCATGTAAAGTACAAAAAAGTCCCAGTAGTTGGGTGGGATACATTTATAACTCTGCATGGAGAAGATGTGCTTTGTCTTGCCAGCCTCCACCTGAGACATTCAGCACCTTGTGTCGCTCAAATCTAGCGCTAGGCCCTAGAAATCCGAAGATACCTGAGACGTACTGTGGTTGATTACAAGCCTCTCCAGGTCAGGAATTCTCCTGGCTTCATCTCCATCACATCCCCATGTGGCACAGAATAGGCACTCAAGTGAACTTGTTTTTTGTTTCGGGGTTTTTGTTTTGTTTTGAGGCGGACTCCCACTCTGTTGCCCAGGCTGGAGTGCAGTGGCAGGATCTCGACTCACTGCACCCTCTGCCTTCTGGGTTCAAGCGATTCTTCTGCCTCAGCCTCCTGAGTAACTGAGACTACAGACGTGCGCCACCATACCCAGCTAATTTTTGTATTTTTAGTAGAGACGGGGTTTCACTCTGTTGGCCAGGCTGGTCTCGATCTCCTGACCTTGTGACCTGCCCTCCTCAGCTTCCCAAAGTGCTGGGATTACAGGCTTGAGCTACTGTGTCCAGCCTCAAGTGAACTTTTTTTTTTTTTTGAGACAGAGTCTCACTCTGTCACCCAGGCTGGAGTGCAGTGGCGCGATCTCAGCTCACTGCAAGCTCTGCCTCCCAGGTTCACGCCATTCTCCTGCCTCAGCCTCCCAAGTAGCTGGGACTACAGGCGCCCACCACCATGCCTGGCTAATTTTTTTTTTTGTATTTTTAGTAGAGACGGGGTTTCACTGTATTAGCCAGGATGATCTCGATCTCCTGACCTCGTGATCCACCCACCTCGGCTTCCCAAAGTGCTGGGATTACAGGCGTGAGCCACCACGCCTGGCCAAGTGAACTTTTTTTTTAATGGATGAATTGAGCCCTCCATGCCAAGCCTGTCCATAGTGACCAGCAGGACATTATCTTTGCCACAAGGAGCACCTGGCTTTTGGAAGAGATGTGACATACAAGACGCCATTAAAAGTGCAGTAACAATGCATAAGCCAAGGGCTCTGGGAGCCCAGTGAGCAAATGCCAGCTTTTCCCGGGTCATTTGGGTTTCCCAGAGCCACTGGTATTTGAAAGAACTGGTGAGTAGGTGTTGCCAGAGGAGAAGGGACATTCTTAGGCAGTGTTTTGTGCCATTGAGGGCTTAGTGAGTGTGGGTGCTGACTCAGGGAGAACTGATTCTCTGAGCTCTCTCTCCTGTCCCAGCTCCGTCTACTGTCCTGCTTGCATTCCCTCTGCCTGGAACGCTTTTCTACCAGATAGACTTCAGGTTCAAGCAGAAGTGCCAGCTCCACACAGGCCTTCCCTGACAAACCAGTGTCAGATGGCACCCTCCCTGTTAACACTACCTGCCCCTTACTTGGCTTTAGTTTCCTCTGAAGTACTCACCATCTTCTTCAGAGTATAGAGTTATCTGTTTGTGAGTAGACTCTAAAAGGACAGGGGCTTCGTTTTATACCGATCCCACTCTGCAGCACTGATGGAAGGCTCTCAATGGCACTGGTGGAAGGGGCAAAGGTGGGAACTTGAGACTGTCTTCATTCCTTTCAGTGCAGAAGCTCTCTCTGTTACCTGCATTGCTGTAAACAAAACTGACCCAGAGCAGTTTCATTGATGGTGATAATCTCAAGCAATGCCATTAGCACATCTTAATGCCATGATCCTGGCTACCTTTGAGGAGGTAAGTGGCATGTATTTATAAGTAAGGGTCCAGGGGTTGGTTGAAGGAGTGACTATGGAACACTTTCATGGAGCCTGTCTCTGTTTAGGCAGTAATGGAAATCTAAAAATGGACTTCCTTTTGCTATGCCGCCAGACGTGCAACTGGCCAAAGGTGGCAGGAACAGCTACTTCCTCACACGTGTCCAGTCTGAGATCACCCTGTGATTAGCAGGTTCTTATCATTACCAGTAAGAAAGGGTATCCTCAGGTCTGATTCCATCCCATCCTGCCTCTTACTTAGCATTCCCAGCTCTCCAGGAAGCCCAGGCAAGCAGGCATCCTGCACAGCTGCAGCTGCCTTTGATGCCCTGACGCTCACACCCAGCTTTGCTGATTGTTCCTCTCTGGTCTCCTCACACAAGATGCCATTGTAACCTCAGTTTGTCTCATGAGCCACATGCCCTTGGGTTCTCCAGTAAATAGTGACCTGCTCTTGCTAGCAAATACCATGTCAGCATGCAGTGGGACTAGAGTAGAAAGAGCAAGTAGATTTGGGATCAGACAGACTGATGTCCAAAGCTCTGTGACCTCGACCAAGTTAATTGGACCCTCTGAGCCTTCTTTTTCTCTTACCTTTTTTGTTTTTGTTTTTGTTTTTGTTTGAGCAGAGTCTCACTGCATTGTCCAGGCTGGAGTGCAGTGGCACAATTCAGCTCACTGCAACCTCTGCCTCCCAGGTTCAAACGATTCTCATGCCTCAGCCTCCCAAGTAGCTGGGATTATAGACATGCACTGCCACGCCTGGCTAATTTTTGTGTTTTTTGTAGAGACGGGATTTCACCATGTTGGCCAGGCTGGTCTCAAACTCCTGACCTCAAGTGATCCATCTGCCTCGGCCTCCCAAAGTGCTGGGATTACAAGTGTGAGCCACCACACCCGGCCGTATTTACTTTTTTTTTTTTTTTTTTTTTTGAGACGGAGTCTCACTCTGTCGCCCAGGCTGGAGTGCAGTGGCCCGATCTCGGCTCACTGCAAGCTCCGCCTCCTGGGTTTACGCCATTCTCCTGCCTCAGCCTCCTGAGTAGCTGGGACTACAGGCGCCCGCCACCGCGCCCGGCTAATTTTTTGTATTTTTAGTAGAGACGGGGTTTCACCGTGGTCTCGATCTCCTGACCTTGTGATCCGCCCGCCTCGGCCTCCCAAAGTGCTGGGATTACAGGCGTGAGCCACCGCGCCCGGCCCGTATTTACTTTTTTAAAAATGGGAATAATGCTCCAGGACTTCCCTGTAGAGTTGCTGTGAAGATTGAGATGTAAAGCACCCTGTGTGAAGATGTGTAAATTTTCAGTCCTAGCAGGTTTCATTTCTTTCTTTAACAAAAAATCTAGGCCTACAAGCTGGGTGCACACCTTTAAGTTCAGGCTACTGAGGAGACTGCCACGAGCTATGCTGGCACCACTGACTGGGCAATACAGTGAGACCCCATCCCTTCAATAAACAGCCCACAGGGACCAGGCACAGTGGTTCATGCCTGTAATCCCAGCACTTTGGGAGGCCGAGGTGGGCAGATCACTTGAGGCCAGGAATTCAAGACCAGTCTAGCCAATGTGGCGAAACCCTGTCTTTACTAAAAATATAAAAATTAGCTGGGCATGGTGGTGCATACCTGTAATTCCAGCTACTTGGGAGACTGAGGCATGAGAATCTTGAACCCTGGAGGCAGAGGTTGCAGTGAGTCGGAATCACACCACTGCACTCCAGCCTAGATGACAAACCGAGATGCTGTCTTCAAAAAAAAAAAAAAAAAAACCTAAGCCTTCAGGAACATTGGGCTAGTACTGTGAAAAGCAGGAGTGTTAGACCTTTGTTAAAGATGTTCCCCAGGCCAGGCATGGTGGCTCACATCTGTAATCCCAGCACTTTGGGAGGCTGAGTCTTGCAGATTGCTTGACTCCAGGAGTTTGAGACGAGCCTGGGCAACATGGCAAGACCCCATCTCTACAAAAAATTAGCCAGGCATGGTGGTGCACACCTGTGGTCCCAGCTACTTGGGAGGCTGAGGTGGGAGGATGACTTGAGCCAGGGAGGTCGTGACTGTAGTGAGCCAAGATTGTGCCACTGCACTCCAGCCTGGGTGACACAGTGAGACCCTGTCTCAATCAATCATTAAAATTAAAACAGTACCTCACGCCTGTAATCCCAGCACTTTGGGAGGCCAAGGTGGGTGAATCACGAGGTCAAGAGATTGAGACCATCCTGGCCAACATTGTGAAACCCCATCTCTACTAAAAATAGAAAAATTAGCTGGGTGTGGTGGCAGGCGCCTGTATTCCCAGCTACTTGGGAGACTGAGGCAGGAGAATCACTTGAACCCGGAAGGCAGAGGTTGCAGTGAACCGAGATTGCACCACTGCACTTCAGCCTGGCAACAAAGCGAGACTCCATCTCAAAAAAAAAAAAAAAAAAATTAAAACAGGGCGGGCTCTGTGGCTCTGTGGCAACACTTTGGGAGGCCATGGTGGGCAGATCGCTTGGGCCCAGAAATTTGAGACCAGCCTGGGAAACATAGCAATACCTGTCTGTACAAATAAAATAACAAAATTTAGCTGTAGTGCCACGTGATCGTAGTCCCCGCTACTCGGAAGGTAGAGGCAAGAGAATTGCCTCTAGAACCAGGAGGTCAAGGTTATAGCGAGCCGTAATAGCACCACTGTGCTCCAGCCTGGGCAACAGAGCAAGACCTTGTCTCTAAAAAATAATTAATTAATTAAAATATTAAGAATAATAGTAATAAAGTCCCTTTCTGAAACCGTATCAGGAAATGTGGTTCTCTTATTCTTAACAAAAAAAATATAGGTGTGCTGCTGTTGCCCCGTTGCAGGTCAGCCTTACCTGCCCCTGCCAGGCTTGGT
Source organism: Macaca nemestrina (assembly GCF_043159975.1). Lineage (NCBI taxonomy): Eukaryota > Metazoa > Chordata > Mammalia > Primates > Cercopithecidae > Macaca > Macaca nemestrina. Next base: position 150,346,540 of record NC_092128.1, read on the forward strand.
GTTGGCACACCTTGGTTCAGGAAGTAAGCTGTGCCCTTGTTTATGGAGTACTATTGCGGAAATCTAACCAAGAATCAAATCCAGACTCTGAGCCTGTTCCCCTCGAAGTTATTTACTTGGCCTTAGTTTAGAAAGGAGGTGCTGCAAGGTCCTACAACCCCAGCAAACCATCCCTTTAACAATAGCAGCCAGAAGAATCTTTTGAAATGTCAACCAGATGGTTGCATTTCCCACCTGATCAGCCTGGCTTTCCAAACTCCTCCCTTACAGCCTCAGTCCTACTGGGTGACCATGGTCCATTCTCAGCTCTCCCCCAGTGGGCTCCAGCCATACTGACTTTCCCAGCATGAGACAGACCCTCTCCTGCCCTGAAGCCTTCACCCTTGCTCTTCCCTCTGTACCCGTACGTAGCTGACTCCTCCTTTAAGACTCAGCTTAAATGTCACATCCTCTAATGGGCTCTCCTGGCCCCTAGTCTCTGTTAATATCTGTGTTTTTCAATAAAACATAAGCATCATGAAGATAGAATCTGAGCCTAACTTGTTTGTTGCTGTATCTCCAGTGTCTCATACAAATGACAGAAATTCAGCAAATATTGGAAGAGCACATAAGTGAGTGAATAAGTAAGCTGGTCTGGAACTAAACTTGCCTCTGCCTCCCGCCCTTACTCAGATCTTATCCTGCACCACTTGATCTAAGTTTGTGTTTCCACCAGTCTTACTAGTGTCCCACATCAGAAACCTAGAAGTCTTTCTAGGCTTCTGTCTCACCCTCATCTCTTTCATAGACTCTTCCAGTTGCTTCTCAACCATCTTTCTGTCTTTGGTCTCAAGCTCATTAATTAATGGAAGTATTCTGACACATTGCTGCACTATCCAGGCCTCCTCCATGGCCTTTCAATATTGAGAGCAGCAGATGCACGATTTTATTGCTCGCTGTATCAGAAAAATTGTGCAGAGGACACCCTCAGTGTATGTGTTTATTTGTAGGTTACATGTGTGCTACTGTTGTAACATTGCAAAACATACACAGATACAGAAAACCTTTTTTTTTTTTTTTTTTTTTTGAGACGGAGTCTCGCTCTGTCGCCCAGGCTGGAGTGCAGTGGCCGGATCTCAGCTCACTGCAAGCTCCGCCTGCCGGGTTTACGCCATTCTCCTGCCTCAGCCTCCCGAGTAGCTGGGACTACAGGCGCCCGCCACCTCGCCCGGCTAGTTTTTTGTATTTTTTAGTAGAGGTGGGGTTTCACCGTGTTAGCCAGGATGGTCTCGATCTCCTGACCTCGTGATCCGCCCGTCTCAGCCTCCCAAAGTGCTGGGATTACAGGCTTGAGCCACCGCGCCCGGCCGATACAGAAAACTTAAAAGAGTATAATGAGGCCGGGCACGGTGGCTCACACCTGTAATCCCAGCACTTTGGGAGGCCGAGGCAGGCGGATCACGAGGTCAGGAGATCGAGACCATCCCGGCTAACACGGTGAAACCCCATCTTTACTAAATATACAAAAAATTAGCGGGGCGAGGTGGCGGGCACCTGTAGTCCCAGCTACTCGGGAGGCTGAGGCAGGAGAATGGCATGAACCTGGGAGGCGGAGCTTGCAGTGAGCCAAGATGGTGCCACTGCACTCCAGTCTGGGCAACAGAGCAAGACTCTGTCTCAAAAAAAAAAAAGGGGGGGTGTAATGAAATGAATCATACTTTAAAATATACTGTTTTATTCAAGCGAGGTAAAAAAAAATTTTTTTTTTTTAGGCAGTCTCTGTCACCCGGACTGAACTGCAATAGCGTGATCATAGCTCACTGCAGCCTCTACCTCCCAGGCTCAAGAAATCCTCCCACCTCAGCCTCCCAAGTAGCTGAGACTACAGGCACATACCACCACACTCAGCTATATATTTTTGTATTTTTTGTAGAGGTGGGGTCTCACTCTGTTGCCCAGGCTGGTCTCAAATTCCTGGACTTAAGTGATCTGCCCACATCGGCTTCCCAGAGTGCTAAGACTACAAGCGTGAGCTACTGTGCCCGGCCCAAAATAATTTTATTTAATGAGATGAAAACTTTCTGTGCTTATTAAAATAGGAATCTATCGAACTATGTTTCATTGTTGAAATGTTTGGTTTGAGCATCTGGTTCTGAGGTTCAGATACTTGGCTTTAATGGCTTTCATTGCTGGAAAAGCATTTCACTAAGATGTAGATCCCAGTAGGAGAAGCACTTTATTGGTTGCATGGAGGTTCTGATTACTCATGGCATTTACTGTAGTCAATCCCATGAAGATGTCAGCTCCTCAAAGAATCCTTGTCTGACTCACCTCTTTCTCCTCCGCATGCATATGCATGCTCCCCTGCCGTGTGTGCGTGCACGTTACACTGAACTTCCATTATGCTGTACTTGATTTGCCCCAATATGTAACTCTCTTGGTAGAATGCACTCCTTGAAGGCAAGGACCAAGCCTTATTCGGCTCATATGTGCATTCTTGACTTAGGAAAACTAGAGGTTCTTGGATTCCCTTAGTGAAAGGAAAGAAAGTCCACTGAATCTTTGATTTTGTTGAACTTTATTGATTCTCAGGGGTTCCAGCATAAACCCCTGAGATTTAAGGGATTCCGTCTTAAAATCAGTGTCTTTCTGGACCTTCTGTATGTCATTTGGGTCTATGGGTGGGGAGGACCAGAATCTCTTGACAACTGGAAGACACAGATGGCCTGGAAGCCCATGGTCCCGTGGTCCCTCGCTGAGCATTTGCGAATAGTCAAGTGTCCGGGCCTTTTACCTCAAGAGTGCTGGGGATTTATAGTCTCACCATTGTTGTTTTGTTTTGTTTTGTTTTTTTGGGACAGAATGTCACTCTTGTTGCCCAGGCTGGAGTGCAATGGCGCGATCTCAGCTCACCGAAATCACTGCCTCCTGGGTTCAAGCTGTTCTGCCTCAGCCTCTTGAGTAACTGGGATTACAGGCATGCACCACCATGCCTGGCTAATTTTGTATTTTTAGTAGAGATGGGGTTTCCCCTGTTGGTCAGGCTGGTCTCAAACTCCCAACCTCAGGTGATCCACCCGCCTCGGCCTCCCAAAGTGCTGGGATTACAGGCGTGAGCCACCGTGCCCGGCCCAGTCTCACCATTTTTTGAGGTGACAGAACAGAGGGCTGAAATTTCTGAAGCTACTTCTGGATTGACCACAACCTAATGCCCTGTGGCATGTCAGTGACTTCTCTCCCCTAGAGAGTTAGTTGACAGGTTTCACTGGAGGAACCATTTTAAAAGTAAGGGAGAAGTTTGTACTGTATTCTGCTTCTGAGACAAGGGTGGATGGAAGTCAGCAACTGAAATCTAGCGCGCACAGGGACGGACACCTTCCAGGTGGCTTTGCAAGGAAGGCAAGGAAACAAACACAGAACCCGGTGACTGGCTTGTGGGCTCAGATTTTCTTTTGGATTCTTTACCAACAGACCCAAAGGTCTCAAGATTATTATCACTTGCTGGGCTTGGAGGAGGTGATGGCCGGATACATTTGTCTACTGGTTCTTGAGAAAGCTGTGTTTATGTGAAGAAATTTCAGCTCCCTGATAAGGTCATCTGGAATTGAATTTAATCTTCTGCTTTATTCATTAATCATTATCCAGGCAGCAGAAAATGAATAAAGGAAGACTGAAGTGTTTATGTTGTAAAGTGAAGACCTCATGAACAGTCAAAACACCTTAATGTATTTTGAGGACCAAAGGGCATCATAAACTTAAACAGCAACCTCCCTGATGACATGAAGAACGTGGCCTGGCGGCTGTTTGTTAACAAACTACCCAACATGCATGCTCCTTCCCCACTGAGAGGGCGGGAGCTGCCTGCCTGCTTGTTGTATTTGGGATGATGGTAAACTCCGCGGTTTCCACCAATCGGAAAGGCACAAGGTGATAGAAAGTGTGGTCCCGCTCGATGGCCACGATACACTGTTCTTCTTGTTTTGAGGTTACTTGTCAAAGTGTACTTTGCCTTCCAAAATGGTCCTTTGGGGCTTTCTTGTAAACCACAGATTGAAGAATGTGGTTATCATGTTAAACATGCAAGATGCTGGACACAGTGGCTCACGCCTGTAATCCCAGCACTTTGTTTGTTTGTTTGTTACTGAATCTTGCTCTGTCACCCAGGCTGGAGTGTAGTGGCACGATCTCGGCTCACTGCAACCTCCACCTCCTGGGTTCAAGCAATTCTCCTGTCTCAGCTTCCGGAGTAGCTGGGATTACAGACGCCCACCACCATGCCCAGCTAATTTTCGTATTTTTAGTAGAGACGAGGTTTCACCATGTTGCCCAGGCTGGTCTTGAACTCCTGACCTCAGGTAATCCGCCCCACTCGGCCTTCCAAAGTGCTGGAATTACAGGCATGAGCACTGGTAGTCCCAGCTACCCAGGAGGCTGAGGTGGGAGATCGCTTGAGCCCAGGACATGGAGGTTGCAGTGAGCCGAGATCTCACTCCAGCCTGGGTGACAGAGCGCGACCCTGACTCAAAAAAAAATAAAGAAAAGAAAAGAAAAAACGTTCAAGAGCATTTCTTCCTAATATGCGTAAGCATTTGTTGAGTTTAGGAGCAAAGCCTATCTGTGCCTGAGAGGAGGGAACTACAATTTAGTAAAATTTATACTTCTTAGAAGAGAGAGTACATTTTAAAGACACTACACAGAGAGAGCTCCAAGTGTTAAACTCTGCAGCCTGCTGTTTGCTTGCCTTATTTTAATTGTAGGTTTCGTATCTAGCTACATAGTCTTGTCTTTTTTTTTTTTTTTTTTTTTTTTCCAGACAGAGTCTTGCTCTGTTGCCCAAGCTGGAGTGCAGTGGTGCGATCTCTGCTCACTGCAACCTCTGCCTCCCTGCGTCAAGGAATTCTGCCTCAGCCTCACAGGGATTGCCTCAGCTGGGATTATAGGCATGAGCCACCACGCCTGGCTAATTTTTGTATTTTTAGTAGAGACAGGGTTTCACCCGTGTTGGCCAGGCTGGTCTCGAACTTCTGACCTCAGGTGATCCCTCCGCCTCGGCCTCCCAAAGTGCTACATAGTCTTTTCAAAAGACGTTTCAGCTGTGTTCTCCTGGGGCCTTTGGGCTCTTCAGTAAGAAGCACCCTGGCTGAAAACCCACACGTTCACCTACAAAAGAAGCACTGTGATATAGAGGGTGAGCAGGGCAAGGGGCCTCACAGTGGCCCTCACACACACCTGGCTCCAGCTTGGCCAGGCCATTTTGCCCTTGTGGGCCTGTGCCTCACTTCAAAAATGGGGTTTCTTCCCTTATGAAGAAGACCCATGAATTAATAACGGAATTGCCAGGAATGCTAAAAACTGTCTAAATGCCATGTATTGTTTTCAAGCTGTTACTCCTGGAAGGGGCTGGGTTGGCATTGTTTTAGAGGTTAGGAGCCAAACATCAGCTCATCTATTCTCCAGCTGTTGTTTATCCTCCAGCTTCCTGCAATAGTCAGGCACAAGGTCTTAGAAAAATGGGTTTGTGCTACTGTATGTTTTGGTGGGCAATAGGCACACTAATATGTATCACCTTTGTTTACTGAATGGGATGCAGGTGGGGGACCAGAGCACTTCCGCATCCCTCGGAAACGGTGGCATTTAAATGTAGTATGTCCCTTCAGTTCCTCTCTGCCCCACCCACCCCAGCCCATTGATTGAGCCTTTTTTTTTTTTTTTTTTTGGAGATGGAGTCTGGCTCTGTTGCCCAGGCTAAAGTGCAGTGGTGTGATCTCTGCCCACTGCAACCTCCACCTCCCAGGTTCGAGTGATCCTCCTGCCTCAGCCTCCCAAGTAGCTGGGATTACAGTCACCAGCCACCACGCCTGGCTAATTTTTGTATTTTTAGTAGAGATGGGGTTTCGCCATGTTGGCTAGGCTGGTCTCGAATTTCTCACCTCAAATGATTTGCCTGCCTTGGCCTCCCAAAGTGTGGGATTATAGGCGTGAGCCACTGTGTCCAGCCTGATTGAACCTTTTTACGACATCCCACCAAAAGGATCAGGTTCTGAGCTCCCTCAGCAGTCTGTTCCATTTGTCTCCCTTTTTAAATTCTTTTTATTAGATAGTACACATATAGTATAAAATTCAGAATGTACAAAAGGGCCAGGCACAGCGGCTCGTCTCCACACCCGCCAGTCGTACTTCCTTCCTTGCTCTCAAGTCAGTCCCCTTGTCTTCCTGTCCTTGCCCACCACCCTGGTCTGGGCATTGGTGGCCTCTTTCCCGAGTGACTTTACTAGCTCCTGTCTTTTGCACGTTCACTCTTTTCCTCCCTCCAGTGTTTTCCACCCAGTATGATTTTTTTAAAAAGATATACCTGATTCTGTTACTTCCATACTTGGCACCTTTTGGTGGCTTCCTAGTGCTCATAGGATAAAGAACAAACTGCTCCTCATGCCCTTCAAGGCCTTGCCTGGTCAGGTGCTTGCAGGCCTCCAGGGCCGTTCTCACTGTCTGCAGTCCAGCCATAGGAACTGAACATGTCCGGCTTTGCCTGCCAGAGTCTTCTCTTGCTGTCCATTGTCTGGAGTGTTGATCTCTTTTCGCTGCCCCATCTAATTGTTGTTAACTCGTCTTTTGGATCTCAGGCTTCACTTCCTCAAGCCTTCACTGTCTCCCCAGACTGACAGCACTGTCACTATAACTTATTAGTGTTATAATTTCGGCTTTCGCCTGTGATCATTGGATTAACATTTCTTTAAATTATTCTTATTGATGTGGGATAGTTTCTGGACATATGAAAGCATTTTATAAACTATAAAGGATCCTAGAATAAAGGTGGTGATTATTTAGCATGCATGTTTATATATGAAGTGAAACTTTTTTTTTTTTGAGACGGAGACTCTTTTGCCCAGGCTGGAGGGCAGTGGCGCTATCTCGGCTCACTGCAAGCTCCGTCTCCTGGGTTCACACCATTCTCCTGCCTCAGCCTCCCGAGTATCTGGGACTACAGGTACCCGCCACCAAGCCCGGCTAATTTTTTTATTTATTTATTTTTATTTTTAGCAGAAATGGGGTTTCAGTTAGCCAGGATGGTCTCAATCTCCTGACCTCGTGATCTGCCCACTTCTGACTCCTAAAGTGCTGGGATTACAGGCGTGAGCCACTGTGCCCAGTCTGAAGTGAAACTTTTAAGTGTGACATCCATGCTGATGAGCGATGGGCAGCGGAGGAAAGTCTCCCTTAGGAGCCCCTGATGAACTGAAGTAGGCCATTCTTCAATCCAGTAGAAGCGCATTTTGGATGCCAGCATGTGGGCACAAGGATTTTGCAGAGATTAACAAGATCCAGACAGGCCCTTCCAAGCAACTCGTGCTACTGTGTTTTAAAAACCCACGATTGCCCAAGATCCATCTCCTTTGGTTTTTTCACATGGCCCAGAGCATTTTAGAAAAAGCCTTATGCAAATTAGGTGATGGGAGCAACACTTCCTTTTGATCTAGGGAGAGAAATTTTTCCTTGTGCATCCTTCTAATGATTCTTACCACTCCCCTCACCTTCCCCAACTCTTTCTCTTCTTTTAAGGGACAGGGTCTCACTGTGTTGCCCAGGCTGGTCTCAAACTCCTGACCTGCCACAGCCTCCCAAAGTGCTGGTACTACAGACGTGAGTCACCTGGCCCTGCCACCTCTTACCTCTTCTATTAAAAGATGTCTTTAGAAGTATCCCCCCTGAAAAGGAGAGGCATCCTGAGATAATTCAAGCCAAGTAAAGCTCATTTCATATCCCTTTTGTTGAACAGGAACTTCTGTGGTGTCCACTCACCAGGAGTTGTCTTTGTGTCTGTCCTTTATCCCCAGGAAACCTGTAGGAAGTGTCAGGGACTCTGGAAAGAACATAATGGCCTCACCTGTGAAGAGCTGGCTGAAAAAGATGACATCAAGTACCGTACCTCTATGTGAGTAACAGAATTCAGAGGGGCTATGGGCTGATTCTCAACTTCCCCATTAACCTGCTTTTTGGCAGAGAGGGCACACTATTGTGGGAAGAACACGCTTGAGCCACCCGAGTCTGGAGTGATCTTGGGGAAGTGACCTAACCCCTGAGCCTCTGCTTCCTCATCTCTGCAGCCTCATGGAGTTATTTCAGTAGACAAATTAACATATAAATGCCTGGCACATGTGAATTCAATAAACGATGGTCCCCCTTTTCCTTATTTTCTAAATAAGCGAGTAGCATGTTTTATTTTTTTTTTTTTTTTTTTTTTTTTTTGAGACGGAGTCTTGCTCTGTCGCCCAGGCTGGGGTGCAGTGGCCGGATCTCAGCTCACTGCAAACTCCCACCTCCCGGGTTCCCGCCATTCTCCTGCCTCAGCCTCCTGAGTAGCTGGGACTACAGGCGCCCGCCACCTCGCCCGGCTAGTTTTTTGTATTTTTTAGTAGAGATGGGGTTTCACCGTGTTAGCCAGGATGGTCTCGATCTCCTGACCTCGTGATCCACCCGTCTCGGCCTCCCAAAGTGCTGGGATTACAGGCTTGAGCCACCGCGCCCGGCCAGCATGTTTTAATTAGCTTAGACTGCACTGATGTTGCTTATGTCTGTGTTACAGGATACTGTTGGTCTGAGACCTAAGTAGAATTGCCCACCTCCAGAATACAAAACGATACACCTATGATAATAATAACCATTACTTGTATAGTCCTCTCTACGTGGCTGAGCACGTTACAGATACTCACTTATTAAAATGCAGGCCGGGTGCTGTGGCTCACGCCTGTAATCCCAGCACTTTGGGAGGCCGAGGCTGGTGGATCACAAGGTCAGGAGATCGAGACCATCCTGGCCAACATGGCGCAACCCCATCTCTACTAAAAGTACAAAAATTAGGCCGGGCGCGGTGGCTCAAGCCTGTAATCCCAGCACTTTGGGAGGCCGAGACGGGCGGATCACGAGGTCAGGAGATCGAGACCATCCTGGCTAACACGGTGAAACCCCGTCTCTACTACAAAAATACAAAAAAACTAGCCGGGCGAGGTGGCGGGCGCCTGTAGTCCCAGCTACTCGGGAGGCTGAGGCAGGAGAATGGCGTGAACCTAGGAGGCGGAGCTTGCAGTGAGCTGAGATCTGCCACTGCACTGCAGCCTGGGTGACAGAGCGAGACTCTGTCTCAAGAGAAAAAAAAAAAAAAAAAGTACAAAAATTAGCTGAGTGGTGGCACTTGCCTGTAATCCCAGCTACTCGGAAGGCTGAGGCAGGAGAATTACTTGAACCCAGGAGGTGGAGGTTGCAGTGAGCCAAGATCGTGCTACTGCACTCCAGCCTGGCAACAGAGTGAGACTCTGTCTCAAAAAAAAAAAAAAAAAAAAAATACAATGACTAAAGTACTACTGAAATCTCTTTCTCTCTCTCGTAACAATCTAGACTTGCCATGCAGCTGAGGGTGCATATCTGTCTCCTGATGTTATTCAGAGATTGTCTCACAGCTAGGCGTGGTAGCTCAGGCCTGTAATCCTGGCATTTTGGGAGGCCAAGGCAGGCGGATCGCTTGAGCTCACGAATTTGAGACCAGCCTGGGCAACATGACAAAACCTCATCTCTACAAAAAATAAAAAAGTAAAATTATCCAGAAGTGGTAGGCACGTACTTGTAGTCCCAGCTACTCAGGAGGCTGAGGCAAGAGAATTGCTTGAACCAGGGAGGCAGAGGTTGCAGTGAGCCAAGATCGCACCTCTGCACTCCAGCCTGGGCGACAGAGGGAAACTCTATCTCAAAAAAGAAAAAAAGAGATTGTCTAACTGCTTTACCCTTCCCTGAGGGTGGTGGTCTCATCTGCATGATTATAACTAGATTGTGGCCACATTTACACTCAAACCTAAAGAAAGTGGGAAATAGGTAAGTTGCCAAGTAGGCAGCTTTTCTTGATGTTGTGAGTGATACAGTAATTATATACATATATCTCACTTCGGCTCGTACCACATTGGTCTAGATTATCACATGGGCAAGGCAAGCACCATATGTAGCCTGTAGTTGGGTGACTTTATGTCCAGTTTAAATATAATGGATATGGAAGGAGTTTGGTACTCAGAAAATGAAGTGGGCAATGGCAATTTGGGCAGTTTCCCAAGTATGCAGCACAGGTGGATACCATTATCCTTCTCTTACAGATGAGGCAACTGAGCCCATGTGATTTGCCCTTGGTTGTACCGTTTAGGACCTTGAGATGGGGAGGTTACCTGGATTATCCGAGTAGACCCAGTCTAATTACAAATCCTTAAAAGCAGAGAGCCCTTAGTATGGGATGAAGAGTCAGACAAGCGTAAGAAGGACTTGACCGCCCCCCGTTACTGGCTTTGAAGATAGATGAAGGTGGCCATGAGCCAAGGATTGAGGCAGCCTATAGAAGTTAGGAACAACCCTCAGCTGACAGCCACCAACCCAGCTCACAGGTGTGAGCCACCAACCCTGTAGGACCCTGGTCCTACCACCTCAACTGAATTCTACAAACGACTGAATTCTGCAAACAACCCAAATGAGCAGCAAAGATACTTTCTCCTCAGGCCTCCAGGAAGGAATGCAGCCCTGTGGTCAGGCATCTGAACTGCTCCAGGACTCAATAGCAGGCTGTGAGATGTTTCTTGGAAGGAGAATCACTTACAACGCACAGCCTTCATTCTGAGTGTCCTGTCCATTCCTGTCACTGGGTCCCACTCAGCATATTGGTCTGCCACACATAGCCCATCACTGGGTCCTATTTAAACCTGGCAGCCTTTTAAATCAGCAGTAAGTGGATAAGAGCAGAACATCCCAATGTGATATATGTTGATTCCAAAAATCAAAAACAGCCTCCCAAATGTTGGGCTTCTTCCTTAGTGATAGAGGATGCTTCTATCATGAGTCTAGCTTTGGAAGGGATATCATGATACACATGCCTGACCTCCAGACCACCAGAACTTCATAGGGATTACACATTCCTACATTCAAGGGATATCTCTCTCACCTTCTGGCATTCATGTAGCATATTAATACATCCTACCATACTTGCTACTTCCTGTTCACCAGGTTCTATCTGCATGTGTTGTTCAGGTTGTAGAACAGTGTGTTATCCTATTGGATGACAGATAATCAAGGTCCTCACTGGCTGCTGGTGTTCTCTGATTATTGAACAGACAGGAAAAGCATTTTCCAAATCAGTCACAGCATACCAGTTGCCAGGGCTGTTTGTTTGTTGTGAGAAACGACATCTGGAACAGCAGCCACATCTAGTCAGCATCTTTTGAGGCTTAGAGTACACTGTCCTCCAAGAGCCATTCTTCTGTACAAGCCAAATGAAAAGTAAAAAGAGACATGAGAGAATCATCACCTCTGCATCTTACAAGTCTTTGATGGTGGTGCTAGTCTTGAAGATGCCCAAAGGAATCTGGTGGTATGTTTTCTTTAGAGAGATGGTGTTCCAGGGGCTTCAACTTGCCTTATCATACAGCCCCACTGGGACCAAAGAGCCACAGAGTCCTGCCAAATGTCAGAACTTTTTTTTCCCCCATTGAGACAGAGTCTTATTCTGTCATCCAGGCTGGAATGCATTGGCACAATCACAGCTCACCTCAGCCTTGACCCCCCAAGCTTGAGTGATCCTCCCTCCCTCTCTTTCTTTCTTTTCTTCTTTTTTTTTTTAGACAGAGTCTCCCTCTGTCAACTAGGTTGGAGTGCCTTGGCTCACTGTGACCTCCGCCTTCCGGGTCAAGCGATTCCCCTGCCTCAGCCTCCCGAGTAGCTGGGATTACAGGCGCCTGCCACCACGCCCAGCTGATTTTTGAATTTTTAGTAGAGACAGGGTTTTACCTTGTTGGCCGTGGTTGGCCAGGCTGGTCTCGATTCCTGACCTCAAGTGATCCCACCGTCTCAGCCTCCCAAAGTGCTGGGATTACAGGTGTGAGCCACCGCGCCCGCCCAGCCGTCCATTTCTTATTTTTAAACTGCTATAGTACTTTCAAGCAAATCCAGATCCCTGACAGCATGTCATTTCTCCCATAAAAATTTTTCTTCTATAGCGCTTACCTTTATGACCACTAATGATACTAAAATTAAAATTTTAAGTCTTTGATATCTCGTACTAATTTCACAGTTCTGCTAATTATCTCAAATTAGCTTTACATGTGTACTGCAGTTAGTTTGTTCAGGTTAGGATCAAACGAGATTCATTGCATTTGATAATTATTTCTCTTAAGTCTCTTTTAATGAGGATACTCTCTCTTCCCGACACACTGTGTTATGCCATTCACTTACTGAAAAAAGTAAGGATAATTGGCCTGTAGAATGTCTTCTAGAGTTGGCTGGTTTCCCATGGTATTATTTAACTTGTTCTTCTGTCCCCTGCGTTTTCTTTTTTTTTTTTTTCTTTCTTTTTAAGATGAAGTCTTGCTCTGTCACCCAGGCTGGAGTGCAGTGGCGCTATCTCGGCTCACTGCAAGCTCCACCTCCCAGGTTCATGCCTCAGCCTCCCGAGTAGCTGGGACTACAGATATGTGCCATGTGTGCCACCATACCCGACTAATTTTTTGCATTTTTAGTAGAGATGGGGTTTCACCATGGTAGCCAGGATGGTCTCGATCTTCAGACCTCATGATCTACCCTCTGCCTCCCAAAGTGCTGGGATTACAGACGTGAGCCGCCACGCCTGGCCCCGCTTTTTATTTTTATTTTTATTTTTTTTCTTTTGAGATGGAGTCTCGCCCTGTCACCCAGGCTGGAGTGCAGTGGCAGTGGTGAGATCTCAGCTCACTGCAACCTCCGCCTCTGGCCTCAAGCATTTCTCATGCCTCAGCCTCCCGAGTAGCTGGGATTATAAGCATGTACCACCATGCTTGGCTAATTTACAAAAATAACTTTTAAAAGTCACTAAACAATCACAAACCTTACAAAAAGCAACGTGATTTCTAGGCTCTTCTCATAGTATAATATTCAAAATATCCAGTTTTCAACAATAATTTATAAAGCAAGCAGGAAAGTATGGCCCATTCACGGGGAAAAAAGTAGTTGATAGAAACCATCTCTGAGGACACGTTGGGTGTACTAGACAAATGCTTTGAATCAACTGTCTTAAATATGCTCAGAAAGCCAGGTGAAACCATGAGCAAAGAACTAAAGGAAACCAGGAGCACAGTGTATGAACAAGTAGAGAGTATAGATAGAAATTAAGAAACTGGCCAGGCGCAGTGGCTCACGCCTATAATCCCAGCACTTTGGGAGGCTGAGATGGGTGGATCACTTGAGGTCAGGAGTTCAAGACCAGCCTGGCCAACATGGTGAAACCCGTCTCTACTGAAAACACAAAAATTAGCTGGGTGTGGTGGTGGATGCCTGTAGTCCCAGCTACTTGGGAGGCTGAGGCAGGAGAATCGTTTGAACCTGGGAGGTGGAGGTTGCAGTGAGCTGAGATTGCGCCACTGCACACAAGCCTGGCGACAGAGCAAGACTCCATCTCAAAAAAAAAAAGAAAGAAATTAAGAAATCAACAAATATTGTACCCCAAAATTACAATAGCTGAGCTGAATTCCATTAGAGGAATTCAGAAGCAGATTTGAGCAGGCCGAAGAATCAGAGATCTTGAAGATACAGCTGTTGAAATTATACAATTGGAGGAGTAGCAGAAAGAAAAATGAATGAAGAAAAGTGAATAGAGCCTAAGGGACCTATAGAACTTCATCGGATGTACCAATATTCACATTAAGGGGAAGCCCAAAGGAGAACAGAGAGCAAAATGAACAGAAAGAATATTGAAGAAATAATGGCTGAAAACTTCCCAAATCTGATGAAGAACAAGAATCTATACATCCAAGAAGCTGAATGAATTCCAAGTAGGATGAACTCAAAAGAAGTCCACACCACAATACATCAGAGTCAAACTGTTCAAAGCCAAAGACACATAGAAAATCTTGAAAGCAATAAGGGAGCGACCCAATCAGAAAATAGGCAAACAGGCCGGGCGCGGTGGCTCATGCCTGTAATCCCAGTACTTTGGGAGGCTGATGCGGGTGGATCACGAGATCAGGAGTTCGAGATCAGCCTGGCCAATATAGTGAAACCCCATGTCTACTAAAAATGCAAAAATTAGCCAGGCGTGCTGGCGCATGCCTGTAGTTCCAGCTACTCGGGAGGCTGAGGCTGGAGAATCGCTTAAACCTGGGAAATGGAGGTTGCAGTGAGCTGAGATCACGCCACTGCACTCTAGCCTGGGCAACAGAGCAAGACTCCGTCTCAAGAAAAAAAAAAGAGAAGAAAACAGGCAAACAGCTAGGCACAGTGGCTCACGCATGTAATCCCAACACTTTGAGAAGCCAAGGTCAAGCAGATAGCTTAAACCCAGGAGTTTAAGACCAGCCTAGACAACATGGTGAAACCCAGTCTGTACAAAAAATTTAAAAATAACAGCATGGTGGCGTTAACCTATATTCCCAGCTACTCAGGAGGCTGAGGTGGGAAATCACTGGAGCCCAGGAGGCAGAAGTTGCAGTGAGCTGAGACTATACTACTGCACTCCAGCCTGGATGACAAAGTAAGACTCTGTCTCAAAAAAAAATGGGCAAACAATGTGAATTGGTATTTATCCAAAAAGATGTACGAATGACCAACAAACACATGAAAGCATGCTGAACGTCATTAGTCATTACGAAAATACAAATTGAACTATGGTAAGATATCACTTCACACCTATTAGGATGGCTATAATGAAAACAGTGGAAAAAAACAAATGTTGACAGGGATATAGAAGAAATGACACTAGTGTACATTGAGGTGGTAGTAGAAAATAGTACAGCCACCATAGTTAACAGTTGGCTTTCCCCAATAAGTTAAACATAGAATTACCACGTGACCCAGCAGTTCCACTCTCCGGTACTCACCCAACATGAGTGAAAACAAGTGTCCATACAAAATTTGTGCAAGAATGTTCATTTAACCACAATTCACAATAGCCAAAAAGCAAAAATAATCCATCAACTGATGAATAAACAAATGTGATATATTCATACACGCTCAGTGAAAGAAGACAGGCACAAAAGCACATGTATGATTTCCATTCCTATGAAATATCAGAGGTA
The DNA here is from genome assembly GCF_043159975.1 of Macaca nemestrina. Classification (NCBI taxonomy): domain Eukaryota; kingdom Metazoa; phylum Chordata; class Mammalia; order Primates; family Cercopithecidae; genus Macaca; species Macaca nemestrina. The sequence continues at coordinate 150,361,587 of NC_092128.1, forward strand.
TATGGGCATTCGCCTAGCCTCAGAATAGCAATCTATAGAGCCCAAAAGCAAGTTGTGGGCTGCAGGGCGGGGAGAAATGGGGAATGCCTGCTTAATGGGTACAGGGTTTCCTTTTGGGGTTTTAAAAGTCTCTTGGAACTAGGTGGTGATATTGATGGTATAACATCGTGAATACTCAAAATATCCCTGAATTGCATATGTTAGAATGGTTTAAAAAGTCAATTTTATGTGCATTTTACCACAACAAAACAATAAATACACACATGCATCCTCACACTCACAAAGGGGATGGGCTAAGATCTGAAGGGCGCGGCTCCCAGAGAGGAGTTACCCACACGCTGGCTGGTGGTGAGCGCAGATAACTACAGGAGTGCGGGCTGTCGCTGACTGCATAGAGGAGGCCCTGAGCCTTCCTGTGTGAGCGCAAGGTCAGCAACCACAGTCACAGCCCCGGCTTCTCTTCCTGTCCTGCCCCAGGAGCACATCCTGTGAGGCTGTTTCCTGCCTGATTGAGAATCTAGTTGCCAAACCACCTTTTCTCTGAAGGAATCAACTATGATTTTTCCCCCGTTTCACTGTTCACTTTTATATTACTGGCTAGGTAGTCACCACATCCCATAACAACACTCCATTCTGGCCCTATCCAGTAGTACACTTACAAATGCAGAAGCAAAGGATTTGAGTAGATGTGCAGTGTTGAATAGCTGTTTGAACATTTCAGCAATGTTGAGTTGCAGGCATGCTTTATGTATTCCTCTGTCCATTTTAGGGGAGCCTTTTCTTCTCCCTCCATACTCATTATTATTTCATGTCAGTGCCAGGATGAGCAAGCAAGTAGACCGTCTTTCCAAGCCTTCGTGAAAAGACTGTAACCTTAATTTTTTACAGCCTCTTCTCTCCCTGAGCAGCTTCCCAGGGAAAGTCAGCCAGCCCCAGGCAGCTGGAGTGCCACAACTTAAAGCCACACCTCAGTCTCAGGGTGCTCTTACAAAGGAGGTTTGTGCTGTAGAAAATTGCAGTTGTGTTTGGGCACATAGCTTTTCAAATTGAAAAGTTTTTCATTAGAACTTTGAGTCTAGCCGGGCGCAGTGGCTCACACTTGTAATCTCAGCACTTTGGGAGGCCGAAGCAGGCAGATCACTTGAGGTCAGGAGTTTGAGACCAGCGTGGCCAACATGGTGAAACCTCATCTCTACTAAAAATACAAAAATTAGCCGGGCATTAAATTAGCCAGGTGTGGTGGTGTGGTGGCACGCACCTGTGATCCCAGCTACTTGGAAAGCTGAGGCATGAGAATTGCTTGAACCCAGGAGATGGAGGTTGCAGTGAGTCTCAAAAAAATTTTTTTTTTTTTTTTTTTTTTTTTTTTTTTTTTTTTTTTTTTTGAGACGGAGTCGCTCTGTCGCCCAGGCTGGAGTGCAGTGGCCGGATCTCAGCTCACTGCAAGCTCCGCCTCCCGGGTTCCCGCCATTCTCCTGCCTCAGCCTCCCAAGTAGCTGGGACTACAGGTGCCCACCACCTCGCCCGGCTAGTTTTTTTTTTTGTAGTTTTAGTAGAGACGGGGGGTTGCAGTGAGTCTCAAAAAAAATTTTTAAAAATCGACCAGGCACAGTGGCTCACGCCTGTAATCCCAGCACTTTGGGAGGCCAAGGCAGGTGGATCACCTGAGGTCGAAAGTTCCAGACCAGCCTGGCCAACATGGTGAAACCCCATTTCTACTAAAAATAAAAAAAAAATAGCCGGGCATGGTGGTGGGTGCCTGTAATCCCAGCTACTCAGGACACCGAGGTGGGAGAATCTCTTGAACCCAGGGAGGCAGAGGTTGCAGTGAGCTGAGATGGAGCCACTGCACCCCAGGCTAGGCAACAGAGCAAGACTCCATCCCAAAAAAAAAAAAAAAGGTACAACCTTGAGTCATAGAACATTGAGTAGTGTCTTCACAGTTGCTGAGTAACTAAAATCATAAACAGATGTACTACTAAGGTGACTCATTAAGGTAATAGTACTAAATGCACTTTATCTAAATTTTGTCTCCTTGACAGTGTGTGTGTGTGTGTGTGTGTGGTTTTTTGTTTTTTGGGGGTTTTTTTGAGATGGAGTCTCGCTCTGTTACACAAGCTGGGATGCAGTGGTGACGCGGTCTCACTTCACTGCGGCCTTCACCTCCCAGGTTTAAGCAATTCTCCTGCCTCAACCTCCCAAGTAGCTGGGATTACAGGTGTGCACCACCACACCTGGCTAATTTTTGTATTTTTAGTAGAGACAGGGTTTCACCATGTTGGTCAGGCTGGTGTCAAACTCATGAGCTCAAACAATCTTCCTGCTTTGGCCTCTCAAAGTTCTGGGATTACACCGGAACGGAGCGTGCACCACCATGCTCAGCTTTTTCTCTCCATTTTAAGCCTACAGGGATTCCTATAACAAATAGGGCAGTCCTTTTCTAAATGCCAATTACTAGGCACTGTGCCAGGGTGCTTTATATTTCGTCTGTAATCCTCAAAACACCATGAGAAAGTTGTGTTTTCACAGTTTAAAAATGAGGAAACTGAGTCTCCATGCAGGTGAATAATTTACCAAAGATCATAGAATTAAAACTTTGAAGCAGTTTTCAGACTCCAAAACCTAGGCTCTTTTCACTGCTTAATGTCACAAAAAGCCATAAGTGATCATTTTATGTGGAAATAAATAAATGTTTAATGGCCATATTTTTTTCCTCCTCATTGTCCCTCCCAGCTCCAAATTATATTTTCTTATTTCAGTGAAGAAAAAATGACTGCTGCCCGCATTAGAAAATGCCACAAGTGTGGGACTGGCCTCATCAAATCTGAAGGCTGCAACCGCATGTCTTGCCGCTGTGGTGCCCAGATGTGCTACCTCTGTCGAGTTTCTATCAATGGATATGACCATTTCTGCCAACATCCCCGCTCCCCAGGAGCCCCTTGCCAAGAGTGTTCAAGGTGCTCTCTCTGGACCGATCCCACTGTAAGTAGACACATGGCTGGCTATTGCTTTATAGGGAGAAAATAGAAATATATTTTTATGACAAGTATTTTGAATATACATAACAAAATTTGACTTAGGAAAAGAATATAGGAAATTACATAGACTGATAACCAAAGAAAAAATTTGAGAAAGTATCAGCTGCTACTCATGCTGCTCAAAGCAGCAGGCCCTAACAGTTTTGTAGGCAAATTCTTTTAATTCTTCAGGAAATAAAATTATTCTATGCCCTCTGAAATATTCCAGAGCAAAGTAAGGAAACTTATACATGTATCTGTTCAAAGCCAGCATAACACTGATTCCAAAGCCTGATGGAGATAGCCCTAACAAGTAAAACTATAGATGTTCTTATGAGACCTACATATAATCTAGATTTTAAATTATCTAAATAAAATATTAGCAAATATAAAGCATGACTAAGTGAGTTTGTTCCAGAAATGCAATGATGGTTTAATATTAACAACCTCTATTAACGTAAATCATTATATGGTATCTGTAGATGGTGAAAAGACATTTAAGAAATCAAATATTTCTTCTTGATTTAAGCTTTAAAAATACAGTATTACAAAGATGATTCCTTAATAATATTTTTAGACCCCAAATTTCAATACAGATGTTAGCATACATTTAGTAGTAAAATAAAGTCAAGTATAACATCAGCAATCCTATGTTCTGAAACTGCTAGTCAGTGCACTTAGCTAAGAGAGTAAAAGGTATAGTAGATACTGGAGACAGTCATAGCTAATGTTTATTGGGCACCTACCATGTGTCAGACACTGTTCTAAGTACTTTTATTTATAAGTGTTTTATATGTAAAGAAAGGAAAACTTGGCTAGGCGCAGTAACTCGCGTCCGTAATCTCAGCACTTTAGGGAGGCCGAGGTGGGTGGATCACCTGATGTCGGAGTTCGAGACCAGCCTGACCAACATGGCAAAGCCCTGTCTCTACTAAAAATACAAAAATTAGCCAAGCATGGTGGCACGCCCCTGTAATCTCAGCTACTCACAAGGCTGAGGCACGAGAATCACTTTAACTGGGGAGGTAGAGCTCGCAGTGAGCCAAGATCATGCCACTGCGCTGCAGCCTGGGCAACAGCAAGAGTCTGTCTCAAAAAAAAAAATATCAATTCTTAAAATTATTTTAAACTAAAAACAAGCACAAACACTGTTCAAAGCTGATCTATAAGAATAACGATTTTTGTTGTTGTTGTTGTTGTTGTTGAGGCAGAGTCTTGCTCTGTCACCTAGGCTGGAGTGCAATGGCGTGATCTCAGCTCACTGCAACCTCCACCTCCCGGGTTCAAATGCTTCCTGATTCTCTTGCCTCAACCTCCCAAGTAGCTGGGACTACAGGCACATGCCACGACACCTGGCTAATTTTTGTATTTTCAGTAGAGATGGGGTTTCACCGTGTTGGCCAGACTGGTCTCGAACTCCAGAACTCAGATGATCCACCTGCCTCGGCCTCCCAAAGTGCTGGGATTACAGGCATGAGCCACCACACCTGGTCAGAATAATGTCATAATGCAAGAAGACATCTTTACCAAAAGGCGATTGCATGTGACAGTGAGCTCCCTGCTGACCTGGAGCGAGTAGACCAAGGCCACTAGGAGGCAGGCCTGGTGACACATGGCACTTCTCAGCTTTCACTGGGAAGAGTGAAGGGAGCCTCGGTAGTGTTTAGTGGAGAAACATTCCTGTCCTCTAAGAAAACATTCAGTATTACAGAGAGATCACCTCTATCCAAAGTCACCTAGAAATTTAATGCAATTCACATCTAAATTCAGTAGGATTTTTAAAAACTGACTTATTTTGAAAATGAAACTACTTTTTACTGTAAAGCTATTAATACACCTAGGTGAACATAATAATAGGCAAATAGATCAAAGGGACAAGATAGAGACCAGAAACAGAAATTAATGTGTGATTTTTTTAAATGCCATTTAAAATCATTGGAGAAATTATATAGGTGTATTTATCTGTTAATTCCTTTTTTTTTTTTTGAGACCATGTCTTGCTCTGTCACCCAGGCTGTAGTGCAGTGGCACGATCTTGGCTCACTGCAACCTCCACCTCCTGGGTTCAAGTGATTCTCCTGCCTCAGCCTCCTGAGTAGCTGGGATTACAGGCACACACCACCACGCCCAGATAATTTTTGTATTTTTAGTAATGACAGGGTTTCACCATGTTGGCCAGGCTGGTCTTAAACTCCTGACCTCGTGACCCACCTGCCTCGGCCTCCCAAAGTGCTGGGATTACTGTGCCTAGCCTTTATCTGTTAATTCTTAATTGTGCAGTGTTGCCAGAATTAGTCTGAACAGAAAAGCCCCTGTCCTCATTGGGCTTATGGTCTAATACAATCTACAAGAATCTGTGGAGTATTTAATGCCATGTCAGAAGAACAGGTGATGCAGTAGAGAATGGTCGGGTGGGAGGAGGGAGGCCAGCTTTTAAATAGATGGGGGCCAGAGTAATTTGCAGTGCAACCTAGAGGAGGAGCAAGGCTGGCAAGGAAATCAAACACATAGGGCCTGTTTGGGGATCAGAAAGAAAGCAGGTGAGGTTTGTAGGTGGAGAGCCACAGGGACGTGACAGCCGTTGGCCCAGAGGCCGGCCTCAGGTCTGGAGTGTGATTAGAGCCATTTCAGGGCATTGTAGGGGGCTATGTTTCCAAGGTCACTCTAGCTGCTACATGGAGAGAGAGAGGGCAGCATGAAGGGAATGGCTTCTGTAATCTTGGAGAAGAGAAGGTTTCCTGCATTACATCAAGAGAAGCATTACATCAAGGCCAGACTAAAAAACCATAAATTCTCACTGGCAAATGACATCATAAACAAAGATTAGGGATACATGAAAAACTGGGGGAAAGGGTCAGGCACAGTAGCTCATGCCTATAATGCCAACACTTTTGGAGGCCAAGGTGGGCAGATCGCGGGAGCCCAGGAATTCAAGACAAGCCTGGTTAACATAGCGAGACCCCATTTCATTTAAAACAAAAAAATTAAAGCTAGGCGCAGTGTCTCATGCCTGTAATCCCAGCACTTTGGGAAGCCGAGGCGGGTGGATCACCTGAGGTTAGGAGTTCGAGATCAGCCTGACCAATATGGTGAAACCTGTCTCTACTAAAAATGTAAAAATTAGCCAGGCATGGTGCTGCACACCTGTAATACCAGCTACTCAGGAGGCTGAGACAAAATTGCTTGAACCCAGGAGGCACAGATTGCAATGAGCTGAGATTGCGCCACTATACTCCAGCCTGGGTGACAGTGTGAGACTCTGTCAAAAAAAAAAAAAAAAAAGTGGGGCCGCGTGTAGTGGCTCATGCCTGTAATCCCAGCACTTTGGGATCTCAAAAAAAAAGAAAAACAGAAGTGTCTTTTTCCTCTGTGTGTAAGTACAGAGGTGAACAGCTCAGGGACGGTCTAGCACCTCTTATCTAGGATCCAGTTGCTTCCAGCATTCTTTTCTGCCACCCCTAGATCACATGTGGTCATTGTCTGAAAAGGAGCTCTGGCTGATAAATCCACATTGCAAGCAGCAAAGGGGTGGAGTAAGGCTAAAGAGACTGCTTACCTATCTCTTAAGTAATGTTAGGCTTCCAGAAGCTGCAACAGGTCACTACTTCTTCAGTCCTATCAGCCAGAACTTAATGACATGCTTCCCCAACTGCAAGCAAGATAGGAAGTAGTAGCCATTACAGACCCAGCCAGAATGTCTGTGGAGGAAGATGTTATACTGAGGAGTTTCCCTATGGTCTATTCACCTCAACTCAAAAATGGACAGAGGAAGTTTAAAAAAAGAATTATAAGTAGGGAAAAAACCTGCTTGCTGGCCAGGTGCAGTGGCTCATGTCTGTAATCCAGTGCTTTGAGAGGCAGAGGCAAGAGTATCACTTGCATCCTGGAGTTTAAGAATAGCCTGGGCAACATAGTGAGACCCCCGTCTTTACAAAATATCAAAAATTAGCCAGATTTGGTGGTGCTCGCCTGTCGTCATAGCTACTTGGGAGGCTGAGGCAGGAGGATCATTTGAGCCTGGGAGGTCAAGGCTACAGTGAGCCATGTTCGTGCCACTGCACTGCAGCCTGGGTGACAGAGCAAGACCCTGTCTCCAAAAAAAAAAAAAAAGCTGCTTGCCTTTCTACCTGGCCACAATCTGGTGGAATTGACTAACAGCCACCCCTAATAATCAAGTAAATGGAAATGAAAATAGCACCTGGCTGCTAGTAGGTAATTTTCAGATTTGTTGGCATCTCCTACACTGTAATTGGGCATAGTGGGCAGTTACGGTGTACAAATCAGAAGATGTAGTGCGTGTCCTTGATCTGGGAGTTCCACTTAATTAGAAAAGGTTATCCTCGGCCGGGCGAGGTGGCTCAAGCCTGTAATCCCAGCACTTTGGGAGGCCGAGACGGGCGGATCACGAGGTCAGGAGATCGAGACCATCCTGGCTAACACGGTGAAACCCCGTCTCTACTAAAAAATGCAAAAAACTAGCCGGGCGAGGTGGCGGACGCCTGTAGTCCCAGCTACTTGGGAGGCTGAGGCAGGAGAATGGCGTGAACCCGGGAGGCGGAGCTTGCAGTGAGCCGAGATCGTGCCACTGCACTCCAGCCTGGGGCACAGAGCAAGACTCTGTCTCAAAAAAAAAAAAAAGAAAAAAAAAGAAAAAAAAGAAAAGGTTATCCTCAGGAGACAGTTGGACAAGTTCACAAAGTTCTGTCTGCAACTGTTCACTGAGTTATTTAAAGTTGTATAAATTTAGCAACACCATTTAAACATCCCAAAAAATAGGAGATATGTCAATTTTTATATATGCTTACATTAGAATAGTACAAAAAGTAATTTTTATATATATGTATATATATCTGCACTTTAAAACATGGAGGAAAAGAAACATGGGAAAATTTTCACATAGAAAACAAACAGCATGGATTGCTGGGGTCACAGACCCAAGTTACCACAGGGGCAGGTGGTAGCAGAAATGATGTCTGGATGGAGCACACTAGGCCTAGGAGGCAGGAAGGCATGGTGGGGACTGTGGCCAAGGAGAGGGTGTGGGGCCCAGCCAAGGGGCTGCTGCTCAGCCACTATAGGTTGTTGCTGGGAGGACCTCCCAGCCGCTCAGGAGGCTGAAGCACAAGAATCACTTGAACCTAGGAGGCAGAGATTGTAGTGAGCCGAGATCACGCCACTGCACTCCAGCTGGGGCAACAGAGCAAGACTTGATCTCAAAGAAAGAAAAAGAAATGCGTAATTGGGCTGGGCGCAGTGGCTCATGCCTGTAATCCCAGCACTTCAGGAGCCCATGGCGGGCAGATCTCTTGAGTCTCAGGAGTTCAAGACCAGCCTTGGAAACATGGCAAAACTCCATCTCTACAAAAAATACAAAAGTTATCCAGGGGTAGTGGTGCACACCTATTTTCCCAGCTCCTCCCCCAGCTGAAGTAAGAGGATTGCTTGTGCCGGGGAGGTTAGGGATGCAGTGAGCCCTGACTGCGCACTACACTCCTGCCTGGGTGACAGAGTCAGACCACATCTTTAAAAAAAAAAAAAAAGGGAAAGACATGTATAATCCTGAGAGCTACTCATGGTTTTGAAAAGATGTGAGTCCTCTGTGGTAACCGGGTGTTCTCCATTTCAGGAACGTTTTATCATGGAACAAGCTCTTCACTGGGTGGGAAGCTGGAATAAGAGACTCCTAAAAGTCACTCAGATTACAAAGCTTGTGACCCAGTGAAGCCTTTAGCTAGCCTGCCCTCCTCTCACTGAGGAGATGTGTAGAAGAAAGGGAGGCTTTTTGTACATAGAAAGCCAAGCCGGAGTCATCCTTCTTTTGCTGGGTGATCTGGAGGTGCAGCCACAGTGGGAAGCGCTCACCATGCAGGCTGTGCCCCTTTGTGACAGACATTCCCAGGCACAGCCCTTGTGCTGACTCACCTCCTCAGTGCCTCCCCCACCCCCCACAGCTAGCACAGTGGGAGGCAACCATCTCTAGGAACTTCATGAATCCTGCAAAAAATAATTTTTTTTTTTCAGCTGGAACTCTGAAGAGCTCCACAGGCAGTATTTTATCTCTAGAGACAAAGGGCAGAGTGGGAGTTAGCGTGAGGGCGGGTGTTAACGGTCTGGCCTATTCTCAGCGCCGTTTTTCTTTCTTCTCCTCCTTGTTCTGTGTCTTCTGCTGCCTCCTCCCATGCCTGGGATTGATGGTGTGGGTTTCTCATGTGCTGTTTCCTTGTTTGGGTGCCATCACATGCACTGACTTGTTTTCTTGTTGGATCATCATCTTCTAACCTGAGAAAGGTTCTAGATTTGCTCAAAATAAAGTTTGAAAGGAAGGTCAGGCAAATACAAATCCCTCCAATTTCCTCTGGTAGCCACAGCTGGAGATTCTGTTCCGTTTGTCCCGTTCCCATCAAAACAGCAATCAGCCCCGTTTCCTTGATTCTCACCAGGAGACCGATCCAATTCCAACCCAGCATCTGTTGGGGCTTCTGAGAACACAAAGCCATTCAGAAGTTCAGTGAAACAAAGCATGCACTGTCACACAAGCCTGTTCTCCGGCTTAATTAACCAGCAGGGCCAGGAAGAATCTCTTATTTGTCAGTGAGGGAGTTGTCCCCTCATGGTTTTGGAGGAAAGTTGAGTTTTCATCGTTAATGACTAGGGATTGCTTGGGAACCTGAACTACCACTCCACATTAAGAGCTCAAGTGGTGAATAGTAACTTACTTTCCCTGTTAGTTATCAAAATGAAGCCAAAAGCATTCAACTAAGAGTCTTATAAAGAAGATGTCTTTTTTAGGAAGCAAAAAAACCAGAAGCGAACAGTCACAGCAAACCACAGTTTTCTGGATTAGGGAGCAGAGTGGAAAGCCAGCTCTTGACAAATAAGTGAACAGATGTTATTTTGCAGTAAGGGAAGAGTGATCCTGGGACTTTACTGAACATGAATGTACTGACTGGTCCTTGCTTGGCCACAGGAGTGGTAGCGCGAATTGTGAGAGGAACAGGCACCTGGCAGTCTGGATTCGAGACTATGGCAAAACTCAAAACAGCATGTTCTCTTTCAATACAAAACAAAGTCCATGTTTGTCTTGGGTTTTGGCTACGAGAAACCACAGAGAATTGTTTTCTACAATGTCTTTGTCTTTTGAATATAAGAATTTGAAACCTGCCCAGTTCAAATAAAACCCTAGGACTTTTACAGCCAGTTTAGTTTGGTACAATTATTGCCTAACCATTTGGTTAAGACATACTAATTTTTCCAAACCAACAGTGGACTGAGCCTAACATTTATAGATGTTAATACATTCAGTTCTGTAGCAGTGCTCGAAGGCAGATGTATCATCCTAGTTTTACAGATGAAGAAACTTGCTTAAGACTGTGGCCAGTAAATGGTAGCCTAGGTTTTCACCCGGGTCATTTGTCCTCAGCTTGTGTCCAGATCTGCCTTCTCCCCTCAGGCCAGTGCAGCATCTCCCTGGTGGGTCAGGCATGTAGAAAGTCCTGGGGACCTTTGGGGCCCTGGCTTAAGTGGCGGGGGAAGGACATTGATGTTGTCAGAATTAAGGAGGAAGGCTATGAAAGGGAGGATTGATGAGGAAATGCAGAAACCTGGTAAGGAAAGGTATTTTAGACTTTTAGGTTGGAAACTGATTTTTGGCTTCAGAATTTTTTCCTTAACCTTCAAAATTTACTTCTACAAAAGAATAAAGTGAGCCCCCAGGTTGTCCCATCACCCAGCTTCCGCAGCTGGCCTTGGCTTGTTATTTCTCGTCACTGTCACAAATACCATTGTGTGTTTAAAATTTAAAAAAAGTGAGTGGGTGGGTGTGATCATTGATCTGTCATCAAAACTGACCTCGGTTTCTTCATCTTCCTCTTAATAGCCACACAGCCAACACCATGTGAGTGTGCTATGCAGTGTGATTTTTACTGCATGGGGCCAGGAGGCACTGCTTTCCTACTTTGCAGATGACAGAGATGATGTGTAGGTCACTAGCCTAGGATCCCCCAGCTTGGTAAAACCAGGATATGAGCCCAGGTCTTCTGACCAATATCTGGCTCCTTCAACAAATACATGGTCGTTAGGTGCCCATAGGGTCCCTGAGCCCCATGAACCAGGTAAGGCTTGCAGAGGGGTGGGGACCTTGCTGGACTCCTTCCCCATGGATGAACGAAGCTGCAAATAGTAGAAAGGGGCCCTGGCAGTTTTGCCACCCCAACAGTGTCCCAGATAGGGTTTCGACGTCACTGAGGGCTTTCCCAAGCAGGGCAGCACAGTCCAGTACACACGGCCTGTTGGTGCTTGTTACTACATGTTGTCTTCAGCAGACCCAACAGGCCCCTGGGTGAGCACTTGACCCTGACGGGACTTAAAACATGGCCACATTCTGCCCCCACCTCCATGTTCTTGTTGGGGAGGTGCTCCAGATAGTGGTATTTGGGTGCCGGGCCTTTCTGACCTGAGGAGGTGGCTGCAGAAGCCAGGGCCAGCCCTGAGCCCATGAAGTCTCCACTCCTCCCAAGCACACTGTCCTGCTTCCCCGCCCGTCCTGGCCACAGCTGCACAGCATGTGCTGCTCCAAGCTCCGCTGCTCCCTCCCCCAACTTCCTGTTGCTGGGGACAGCAAGGGGTGGGGGCTAAGGGTCTGCTGTTGCTCAGGCGATCTGTGGCTGATCTGGGAATAATTTGAAACTAAATCTTCAGCTCTTTGGAAGCGTTTCATGAAATCATTGCAAGTTTATTAACAACAGCTGTGGCCACACATGACCTGGATCCCAGCCCCAACCCACCCCCAGAATCTCAGAGGGGAAGCAGCAGTCGAGACTTGCAATTCCCAGTCACCTTTCTAAGGGGAGGAAAAGTACAATGAAGAAGAAAAGCCACCTATTCTTCCCCCATGGTCACAAGAGGCTGACCAGCAGGCACATGGACAGCCAGCCCTGGTAACCAGAAGTGTTGAAAAAACAGGCTCAAAAGGATCGTAAAGGCTTTGGCAAGAACAGTTTTGTGCCAAGCGCTCAAACAGCTATTTTGGGAACTGTCAGCCTGTAGCTGGTGATTACGGTTCATATCTGATTTGTGAAAATAAATCGAATCTTTTCCCCTTTTTAATCACTCATAGTTTCTCTTTCTTCGTTTTCTCCTGTCTATACCCTGCTGCGTGGACAGAACTGTGGGGCTTAGTTGTTGAGGGACAAGCTAAGGGAGGATTTTTGTGTGTGTTTTGTTTCTCTCTTCTTAATTAAAACCTCTCTGGTAAATTCTACCTCACTTCCCATCCTCAACTGCAGCAAGTTTCTGAAGAGGCTGGGTCCTCGCCATCCCCCCAGACTCTTGCTGTGTCTTCCTCCCCTCCCCACCCACCCTACCTGCATGCAGCAGGCAGCAAGCCAGAGTCTTCTGTGTCGGGCTTAGTGCTTTCTGCACCCTGCTGAGCTCAAAGGAATTCAAGGAAAGGAAACAAACCTTCTCCCTCCCTGTTAAGCAATCTGCTTATGTCTTGTCTTTTTTTCCTTTTCTTTTTTTTTTTTTTTTTTTTTTTTTTTTTTTTGAGAGGGAGTCTCGCTCTGTCGCCCAGGCTGGCCCAGCTAATTTTCGTATTTTGGTGGAGACAGGGTTTCACCATGTTGATCAGACTGATCTCACACTCCTGACCTCAAATGATCCACCTGCTTAGGCCTCCCAAATTGCTGGGATTACAGGCATGAGCCACCACGCCTGGCCTTATTTCTTTTTTTTAAGTGCTCTGCCAGCTCGGGCCTGGTGGCTCATGCCTGTAAACCCAGCACTTTGGGAGGCCGAGGCGGATGGAGGCCAATATGGTGAAACCCCTTCTACTAAAACTACAAAAATGCCGGGTGTGGTGGCTCAAGCCTGTAATCCCAGCATTTTGGGAGGCTGAGACGGGCGGATCACGAGGTCAGGAGATAGAGACCATCCTGGCTAAAACGGTGAAACCCCGTCTCTACTAAAAAATACAAAAAAAAAAACTAGCCGGGCGAAGTGGCGGGCGCCTGTAGTCCCAGCTACTCGGGAGGCTGAGGCAGGAGAATGGCGTCAACCCGGGAGGCAGAGCTTGCAGTGAGCCAAGATCCGGCCACTGCACTCCAGCCTGGACGACAGAGCAAGACTCCATCTCAAAAAAAAAAAAAAAAACTACAAAAATTAGCCAGGCGTGGGGTGGGCACCTATACTCCCAGCTACTTGGGAGGCTGAGGCAGGAGAATCGCTTGAACCTGGGAGGCAGAGGTTGCAGTGAACAGAGATAGCGCCACTGCACTCCAATCTCGGGGATAGAGCAAGACTGTGTCTCAAAAAAAAAAAAAATGCTCTTCCAGTTCCGCTGGGTAAGTGAGACTCCATTTCACTCTCTGCTTTGACGTTTGTCCTCGACACTGCATTTGGGGTGTGCTGCCCACTATGGTGCCATTCGTGTGCTTCCTCATGGTACTTATTGGATTCTCCTGTGGTCCATAGGTATACCTTCTGGAGTAGCCATGGGCAGCGATGGGGTGCTGGGGTGTTTTTTTGAGACTAAGTTTTGCTCATGTCACCCAGGCTGGAATGCGGTGGTGTGATCTTGGCTCACTGCAACCTGTGCCTCCCGGGTTCAAGTGATTCTGCTGCCTCAGCCTCACAAGTAGCTGGAACTACAGGCGCCCACCACCACGCCTGGCTAATTTTTGTATTTTTAGTAGAGATGGGGTTTCGCCATGTTGGCCAAGCTGGTCTCGAACTCTTGACCTCAGGTGGTTAGAGGGCTCACTTCTACCCTGGCCTGACGCATCATTACGCTTATTCTTTTGAGGCCCTGCTGATCCAGGGACAGCTTGGTTGCTGATCACCATCCACTCCCTCTCGCCTCAGCCTGGCCTTGCTCATCAGAAAGGAGCTGTGCTGAGGATTTGTTTGAAAGTTTTCACTGGGATTAGGAGGGGCCAGAAGGAGGGCAGAGAGAGAACTCATCCAGGCCAGCTGGATCCTTCTTAAGGCCTATGCCAGAAGCCAAGGATGAGGTAGAGAGGCTGCAGCACTCGGGGGAATGTACCATGGTCAGTCATGGGGTCCGTGGCAGCAAGTACAGACACAGCCAGCAGCCCCTGCTGCCCCCAGTGGCCAGGGCAAACGGCATGAACAGGAACTCAGAGGTTCAGGTGAACCTCTATAGACGCTTGTCCAGGGCGAGCCCACCAACCCAGCCTGAGTCACACACAGTTGGGAACTGCCGTCCGGCCTGGGAACCTACAAGTCCAGACCTCCTGCCCTGGCCTCAGCACACTGCCCACGTTGGTGGTCCAGCTACTCTCTGCATCTTCTGAGCCTCAGGGTCCTCTTGTGAAATCCTTGCCAGCCTCCTTTGGAGAGGGGGTGTGAAGTAAGCAATCTGTACAAGGCAGCAGGAACTCATGGGGGCAGAGCATGACCTTCTACAATGGAATCTCAGTGGGCTTGACAGTGAGGTGTGGATATAAAAGCAGCCAAGGGGAAGGATATCAGAATGTTCCCAGGATTGATCTCTGGTGAGGAATTTTGGGTGATTTTAGCTGTGGTGTTTTGTTCAGCGTTTCCCAAGATTGTTTTAATCAGTATGTATAAGGAAAGGAAATAATGGCATTTTTTTTTATGTTGATGAGAACCAAATCCCTGAGTTTTTTGTGACAAGAAGAGGACAGAAAATTTCACGGGACCCTCATGGCATTCAAGTAACTTGGTAGCATCAGGAGAAAACATGTCAGGCAAGGAAATCTTGAAGCATTCGTTTCCGCCTTTGAGATGGACCAAAACCAGTGAGCTGAGAACAGCACCTGGTCAGAGGCCACTGGAGACCGGTGACCCAGGGAGGCGTTACAGCTGCTTGCCTCAGTGCTGGGCCCCCATGTGCCGCTTAGATTTCTGGCTCAAGAAATGAGGTTTATGGGCTTTCCCAAGCTCCCCACTCCCGCTCTGGGCAAGAGGAATCTACTGGCTTTTATCCCAAAGGCCAAGTGCCAGGGACCAGAGGCCAACAAGTGGGCTGTTTCAGGGGATGGCACATGCACTTCTGGGTAAGCTGAGCATGAGAAAAGGAGGATTGTTCCCTAAAAATTTCCAAAACACATAGCCCCTTGCTCTGCTTTTTGGCTGTTTGTTTCCTTGAGTAGAAGTGTTTTATTTTGTTTTGCCCTATTATGTCTTGTAAGGGGAGAAAGGAGGTTTTAGAATTCTGCCCTTCTCAGAAGGAACCCTCTTATGTTTCTGTACTCTTTCTGGAATAAAGCACACCTTAGAATAGTTGCCGCTGACACATGCACCCAGCCTAACAGCAGTGTTCTCAGGACCCCAGTCAGGTTTGCCAGAAGTTCCGATTCAGAAACGGGTTTATGTGGTTAACAGCTCAGGCTTTGAGACTAGAGTGCCTGGGTCACAACGTCACAACCTGGCTGTGCCAGGGTTTCCTCATCTGCAATGTGGCAATCAGTTCGTAGCACCTGACTCAGGGAGCTGTGGTGAAATTGAGGTCCATGTGAGGTGTGTAGACAGGGACTGGTGCATAGTAAGCTCTCAGTGCATGTTAATTACTGTTGTCTCTGTGCTTGGCACTTTATAAGAGTGATCAGATCAGGTGCCGTGGTTCACACCTATAATCCCCTGCACTTTGGGAGGCGGAGGTGGAAGGATTGCTTGAGGCCAGGAGTTTGAGACCTGCCTGGGCAACACAGAACTCCCCCTCCCCCACCGTCTTTATAAGAAAAATTAAAAATTAGCTGAGCATGATGATACATACTTGTAGTCCCACCTACTCAGGAGCCTGAGGTGAGAAGATCACTTGAGCCCAGGAGTTCAAGGCTGCAGTGAGCTATAATCACGCCACTACACTCCAGCCTGGGCTGAGCAAGACCCTGTCTCAAGAAAAAAAAAAAAAAAGTAAGAAATGATTTGCTTCTCACCCTAACCTGTTTTGGAAAGGAGTGGGTTCCAGGTTAGGTAGTGGGGATAGAGCTGCATATACACTCAAGCCAGATCTTGAGCCCCAGAGTTGTAGTTCTTCCTGTGATGCCAGCACCCTCTCTTGAAGAAGCCAGCAGTGCTTTTTTTTTTTTTTTTTTTTGAGACGGAGTCTCGCTCTGTCGCCCAGGCTGGAGTGCAGTGGTGCAATCTCGGCTCACTGCAAGCTCTGCCTCCTGGGTTGACGCCATTCTCCTGCCTCAGCCTCCCAAGAAGCTGGGACTACAGGTGCCCGCCACTATGCCTGGCTAACTTTTTTATATATTTAGTAGAGACGGTGTTTCACCGTGTTCACCGAGATGGTCTCAATCTCCTGACCTCGTGATCCGCCCGCCTCGGCCTCCCAAAGTGCTGGGATTACAGGCGTGAGCCACCGCGCCCGGCCGCCAGCAGTGCTTTAAAATGAATTCATCCTGCCATCTAGGCAGCTCTACCACCAGGGTTTCCTGTTTGTGACTCAGCCCCAGAGAGGGCAGGACAGTTGTACTGTGATCCAGCTCAGCCCCCGGCACCTCATCATCGTCTTTCCCCTCTCCCAGCAGCCTAAGTGTGTCCTAGATTTGCAGCGTGGCCTTTTTCCAAGTGTCCTCTTCACAGGCTGGTGATGCTCGGATGCCTGGAATGTTTCCCGAGGGACTTGACTCCAGAAAGGGCTCAATATCCCATCTGTCACTTAGCCCAAGCCCAAGAAGTATCTGATGAGGGACTAGGCCTCATGTTTAACCTCAAAATCAATCCTAAACCTGCCCTCCCTCTTTTCTTTTTTTTTTTTTTTTTTTTTTTTTTTTTTTTTTTTTTTTTTTTTGAGATGGAGTCTCGCTCTGTCGCCCAGGCTGGAGTGCAGTGGGGCTATCTCGGGTCACTGCAGCCTCCGCCTCCCGGGTTCAAGTGTTTCTCCTGCCTCAGCCTCCCAAATAATTGGGATTACAGATGCGTGCCACTGCGCCTAGGTAATTTTTGTATTTTTGGTAGAGACAGGTTTTTACCATGTTGGCCAGGCTGGTCTCAAACTCCTGACCTCATGATCCACCCGCCTCGGCCTCCCAAAGTGCTGGAATGACAGGCGTGAGCCACTGCTTCTGGCCCCTCCCTCTTTTTAATTGTGGCAAAACATAAAACTTGCCTTTTTTTTTTTTTTTTTTTTTTTTTTTTGAGACGGAGTCTCGCTCTGTCACCCAGGCTGGAGTGCAGTGGCCGGATCTCAGCTCACTGCAAGCTCCGCCTCCCGGGTTCACGCCATTCTCCTGCCTCAGCCTCCCGAGTAGCTGGGACTACAGGCGCCTGCCACCTCGCCCGGCTAAGTTTTTGTATTTTTAGTAGAGACGGGGTTTCACTGTGTTAGCCAGGATGGTCTCGATCTCCTGACCTCGTGATCCACCCGTCTCGGCCTCCCAAAGTGCTGGGATTACAGGCTTGAGCCACCGTGCCCGGCCTAAAACTTGCCATTTTTTAAGTTTACAATTCAGTTGTCTTCACTTTTTTTTTTTCCTGAGGTTGGATCTTCCCCTGTTGCCCAGGCTGGAGTAAAATGGTGCAGTCATAGCTCACTGCAGCCTCAACCTCTTGGGCTCAAGTGATCCTCTCACCTCAGCCCCCCAAATAGCTGGGATTATAAGCATATGCTACACCTGGCTAATTTTTAAAATTTTGTAGAGCTGGGTTCTCATTCTGTTGCCCTTGCTGGTCTGAAAATCCTGGCCTCAAGCGATGCTGCTGCCTCAGCCTCCCAAAGCCCTGGGATTGTCTTCACTTTTTTTTTTTTTTTTTTTTTTTTTTTTTTTGAGACAGAATCTTGCTCTGTCACCCACACTGGAGTGCGGTGGCGCCATCTCTGCTCGCTGCAACCTCCACCTGCGGCTTCAAGCAATTCTGCCTCAGCTTCCCGAGTAGCTGGGATTACAGGCACGTGCCACCACACCTAGCTAATTTTTTGTATTTTTAGTAGAGATGAAGTTTTGCCGTGTTAGCTACACTGGTCTCTCAACTCCTGGCCTCAAGTGATACCCCCACCTCGACCTCCCAAAGTGCTGGGATTACAGGCATGAGCCAACTGCATCTGGCCTGTCTTCACTCTTGAGGAATTTCAGATGGGTCAGAGAAACTGATTGTGGAAGGAACTTCCACCCCAAATTAAGAAAGAAATCTTCCAGCTGGGTGTGGTGGCTCATGCCTGTAATCCCAGCATTTTGGGGAGACCAAGGTTGGGTGCATCACTTGAGTCCAGGAGTTTAAGACTAGCCTGAGCAACATGGTGAAACCCCATTTCTACCAAAAAAAAACCAGTTAGGCCGGGCACGCTGGCTTATGCCTGTAATCCCAGCACTTTGAGAGGCTGAGGCAGGCAGATCACGAGGTCAGGAAATCGAGACCATCCTGGCTAACACAGTGAAACCCCATCTCTACTAAAAATACAAAAAAAAATTAGCCGGGCATGGTGGCGGGCGCCTGTAGTCCCAGCTACTCAGGAGGCTGAGGCAGGTGAATGGTGTGAACCCGGGAGGCAGAGGTAGCAGTGAGCCAAGATCGCACCGCAGCACTCCAGCCTGGGCAACAGAGCAAGACACTGTCTCAAAAAAAGGAAAGAAATCTTTCCCTTAGAGTCTAACATATTAGCTAAAAGTGTAACTTTTTTCTTTTTAAAAAAGAAAAAATTTTGTTTTATTAAAGTTACTAAGCACAGTGTCCTGTGGCTCTAGCCAATTGGAGACAGTTGAAATCTGAAACAAACCATATCTAGGTATAACTGACAGTTGCTCATGATTTATGGTAAAATTGCAGATCATCGTAGCTGAGTGCCACCATTTTGGGTGAAATACAAACCCCAGATTGTCTTTAGACTCTTAAGGGCTTGACTTCCAAGACGGGACTCAAGGACAAAGGGTCTTGATTCCACTTGTCAATCAGGAGAGTGATCAGAATAGAGGGAGGGATCGGAAGAAAAGCTCCGGGGTGGCTGTCTTCGGAGGGTGAGGATGCAGCGTTTATTTCCTTGGGACTCTAAGGCTCCCTCTTCCTCTTCAAGAAGAAATCTTTTTTTCTTTTTTTTGTTTTTTGTTTTTTTTTTGAGACGGAGTCTCACTCTGTCGCCCAGGCTGGAGTGCAGTGGCGCTATCTCGGCTCACTGCAAGCTCCGCCTCCCAGGTTTACGCCATTCTCCTGCCTCAGCCTCCCGAGTAGCTGGGACTACAGGCGCCCGCCACCTCGCCTGGCTAATTTTTTTGTATTTTTAGTAGAGACGGGGTTTCATTGTGTTAGCCAGGATGGTCTCGATCTCCTGACCTCGTGATCCGCCCGTCTCGGCCTCCCAAAGTGCTGGGATTACAGGCTTGAGCCACTGCGCCCGGCCCAAGAAGAATTCTGAATGGCAGGCTGGGAAGATTCTATCTGCACTGTCCTCCAGACCCAGCCAGTCTGTATCAGAAACCTGGGCTTGTGCTCCTATGCAGGTGCCTCAGGAGGGAGTTCTGAAATAGGATTTATTCAGGAGCACTGGGATTTATCACGGAAGCTTAGTGATAAAAATCAGGCAGTGTGGCCGGGCGCGGTGGCTCAAGCCTGTAATCCCAGCACTTTGGGAGGCCGAGACGGGCGGATCACGAGGTCAGGAGATCAAGACCATCCTGGCTAACACGGTGAAACCCCGTCTCTACTAAAAAATACAAAAAACTAGCCAGGCGAGGTGGCGGGCGCCTGTAGTCCCAGCTACTCGGGAGGCTGAGGCAGGAGAATGGTCTAAACCTGGGAGGCGGAGCTTGCAGTGAGCTGAGATCCGGCCACTGCACCCCAGCCTGGGCGACAGAGCAAGACTCTGTCTCAAAAAAAAAAAAAAAAAAATCAGGCAGTGGCCTACATGCTCTCAGCCTCAGCAGTGCCACAGGGGGCCAGAGCTCTTCTACCCAAAAGAGAGCCTCTCTTGTCCATCCTGTTGTATCAGGGGAGAGTCTGAGGAAAAAAAGAGGGTTAGTGGTTAGTTTTGGTTTTTTTGTTTGTTTGTTTTTGTTTTTTTTAAGGCAGAGTCTCCCTCTGTCACCCAGGCTGGAGTGCAGTGGCGTGGTCTCGGCTCACTGCAACCTCTGCCTCCCAGGTTCAAGCGATTCTCCTGCCACAGCCTCCCAAGTAGCTGGGACTACAGGCGCGTGCCACCACTCTCCACTGATTTTTTGTATTTTTAGTAGAGATGGGATTTCACTGTGTTAGCCAGGATGATCTCGATCTCCTGACTTCGTGATCCGCCTGCCTTAGCCTCCCAAAGTGCTGGGATTACAGGCGTGAGCCACCGAGTGTCTAGTCTTTAATGCTGTGAAATTGCCACTTCTCTCCACATGGAATTCCGGAGAGGGGTGCTGGCTAGAACGGTGCTCATAGCAGAGACGTGAGGCCCTGACAAGGAGGGCCAGGGCTGCCACACTCCTCACTGTGTCTGCAGCGTCTAGCACGGTCCTGACTGGTGTGGGTGCCCTGTATGGGGCAGGGACACCTTCAGGATATCTTTTCTGTGGATTTCCTCCAGAAGGACCATTGAGTGGCCCGGTGTGTGCATTTGTCCCAGTTCACCGCCAACTAGCCATAACACTGAACAAGGTACTTTCTCAGGGACCTCAGTTTCTGTGCTACAGAGGTTGGAATGGATGATTCCTAAGGTACCTCCTTGTGCCATGGAAGGCCATAAATGTCCCTGGGGTACTGATGGTGTAACTGCATCGAGGAGATGCAGCAGAGGTTGGGGTGAGGCGGAGTGGTGGTTGTGCAGTCCTGTTGGTTGTGATTAATAACGGACCAGAGTCAGGACCCCTGAAAGAAACAGTGTGGGTGTCTCCCAGTGTGCACCACTTCTTTATGAAACTTCTCAACTTTTAAAACTCTCTACCTGTCATTTTTCAGTTTTCCTGTGTCCTAATCATGACCGTTTACTTTGGGCTACATCCTTTACATACTTGAGCTCATTCAGTCCTTGACAAAGCAGCCCATTTACAGATGAGCTGCCTAGACGCAGGTATATTCAGGAACCTGCCGACCTCACTTAGCTAAGAGGTGTAGGCCCACGGCTCTCCTGCTGCGCAATTTTCTTTCTTTTTTCTTTCTTTCTTTTTTTTTGACACGGGTTTCACTCTGTCACCCAGGGTGGAGTGTGGAGTGCAGTGGCACGATCACTCCCGAGTAGCTGGGACTACAGGCTCGCACCACCATGCCTGGCTAATTTTTGTATTTTTTGTAGAGATGGGATCTCACTTTATTGCCCGGGCTAGTCTCAAATTCCTGGGCTCAAGTGATCCCACCAGTTTTCTGGATCACTTCCCTTAATTTGTTGGGGTTTTTTTCTTTCTTTTTTTTTTTTTTTTTAATCTTTTTTCCTAGGCCTGCCGCTGGCTCCAAAATGAAGAGGCTTGCCAGCTCCCAGTCTAGAGAGTTGATAGAATCTATCTTGATATTCACATGGAGGCCTTCAAACTGCCCACCCAACCCTCTTGAGTTACGGAAGCCCTTCATGTTGACTCGCTTAGTGATTATGTTGAGGGTAGTAAGTTCCCCCTTGTGACGTGTTCACAAAGAGGCTAGATGACCTCGTCTTGGGGTTTTGATAGAGAATTCTTACATGTTAACCCCGGAGAGAGACAGCTTCCTCAGGATTCCTTCTAGACGATTCTATGGTGTGCTTGGACACTTCGCAACTGTTGATATGCATGATGGGAACTTGACTTTTGTTACCTCTCCTCTCTTCACACCTCGCTCAGAACACCTGGCCAGGCAGCAGCAAGGAGGCTGCTTCTGCTGAAAACATACTTGAGTATCTTTATATCCAAGTGTCAGAGTTGGAAAGAAGCTTGTGAGACCTTTTAGTCCAACCCATCACTTGGCATCTGAGGCCTAGAGAATGTAGGAGAATTGAATAGTGTCATCCACATTGCAGACAGAGCCAGTCTCCGGGGACTGTATTCTAAGAATCTTTCATCCACCAAACCAAGGGAATGTGTTAGCTAATTACTTACTCATTCTACCTACCTTTGTTTCATTGTTGATCTGAAGTTTAACCAGTAAACTTAGATCAGTGTCTAGCACAGAGTAGGCATTCAGTGCACCTTTAGTGAAGGAAATTGCTAACTTCAGAATCCTTCAGGTCCACAAACAATTGTGTGTGGGGAAATCACTGATTTCTGTCTCGGCTGTGACATTAATAACCTAGTAAGTAAACCTGCAAACTGTCCGTTGCTTAGCCCTCATGGAACTGCCATCTTCCTGCAGGCCACGGATTGTGTTCCTTCCAGTTGCTGCTCTGGGTGTCATCAGATCGGCATGAAAAAATCCAGAGTGGTCATTATTAATATTTCATCCCAAAGCAAAGAAATTGGCCATATACCATATGGCTCTGAAGCCGTGTCTAGGAAAATAAATGTGCTTTCATTAGACTGCTTGCGTTTTGGGGACTTGCTAATCCCTTCACAATATCAGGGACCACCATCCCTCTCCTTCCTTCTGCCCAGCTCGGCTGCTATCAACTCCTGGAGGACCCCAGGGAACAGAGCCCCTCCTATAGTCAGCCCTCTCTTTCCTGCGTGCTGAGCCGGCAGTTGGTATGTTTGGGGTTTGCCACGGTGTTCCCACTCTGCTTCTTGTGAGCCTCAGCCCTCTCAGGGCCACACCTTAGACCCTCGGCCCTGCAGCCAGCCAGGAAAGATGGGCACCCACTTGGTGGGTTTTTTCTTTTTTTTTTTTTTTTTTTGAGACGGAGTCTCACTCTGTCGCCGGGCTGGAGTACAGTGGCCAGATCTCAGCTCACTGCAAGCTCCGCCTCCCGGGTTTACGTCATTCTCCTGCCTCAGCCTCCCGAGTAGCTGGGACTACAGGCGCCCGCCACCTCGCCCGGCTAGTTTTTTGTATTTTTTTAGTAGAGATGGGGTTTCACTGTGTTAGCCAGGATGGTCTCGATCTCCTGACCTCGTGATCCGCCCATCTCGGCCTCCCAAAGTGCTGGGATTACAGGCTTGAGCCACCGCGCCCGGCCCTTGGTGGGTTTTTTCAATCCACTTAGTCTTTTTTCTTTTTTTTTTTTTTTTTTTTTTTTTTTTTTTTTTTTTTTTTTTTGACACGGAGTCTTGCTCTGTGCCCCAGGCTGGAGTGCAATGGCGCGATCTCGGCTCACTGCAAGCTCCGCCTCCCGGGTTCACGCCATTCTCCTGCCTCAGCCTCCCGAGTAGCTGGGACTACAGGCGCCCGCCACCTCACCCGGCTAATTTTCTTTTTTTTTTTTTTTTTTTTTTTGAGACGGAGTCTCACGCTGTTGCCCAGGCTGGAGTGCAGTGGCGCGATCTCGGCTCACTGCAAGCTCCGCCTCCCGGGTTCCCGCCATTCTCCTGCCTCAGCCTCCTGAGTAGCTGGGACTACAGGCGCCCGCCACCGCGCCCGGCTAATTTTTTGTATTTTTAGTAGAGACGGGGTTTCACTGTGGTCTCGATCTCCTGACCTTGTGATCCGCCCGCCTCGGCCTCCCAAAGTGCTGGGATTACAGGCTTGAGCCACCGCGCCCGGCCAAATTTTCTTGTATTTTTAGTAGAGACGGGGTTTTACCGTGTTAGCCAGGATGGTCTCGATCTCCTGACCTCATGATCCGCCCGTCTCGGCCTCCCAAAGTGCTGGGATTACAGGCTTGAGCCACCGCGCCCGGCCCACTTAGTCTTTTTTCAGTCCCACAAACTGAAAGGCTACTTTGTGGGTCACTGAGGAGAGGGGTTAAGGTCAGCAGCACTCATGAAGCAGGCATCACGGGTCGTCTGTCCTGGGGCAACAGACCGGTCCTCCCACCACGGTGTCTGCTGGCAGGTGGAGGTGTGGGAGCTGCATATGGCAAAAACCTAACCTCTGGGGCTTGCCCAGGGTGGCCCCTCAGTTTCCCAGCACAGCTCCCATGTCTGCCTGCACTCACAGTGCCTCTCCGTTCCTGTCTTGTATAACCCAAGTGTGAATTGTGTTTGTCATTTCGGGCCTACCAAGCATGGGATTTGGGAGAAGAGACAGGAAGATCAGAGGGGGACCATCCTCCCCGAGGCCTGGCCCAGGAACCCAGGCCAGCCTTGGGGCTAGGCAGGGCCAGACTGGACATTTGTCCATCTCAATTGAGGATATCTGCAAGACTTCTCCAGGCTCTGCAGACAGGCTGTCATGCCCAGCGCTTGTGGACTTGGGATCTGAAACTTCTCAGGCTCTGCCCACTCAGACCCAGCCATCTCCAAACCCTTCTCATTCCACCACTTGCACGCAGTTGTTCAGTGCATTGAGGCCCTCCACCCTCCCCCACCTCACCAGGCAGCTGCCTGCCATGCTCAGACCCCTCTGCCCAGCCTTGTGGATGGCCTCCTCGTGGAACGCCATCAGGCTGATGAAGGAAAGAGGCGCTCAGAGAAATGGGAAGGAACGGTGTGCAGCCCAGGCTTTAGTGGCCAGCAGCAGGCTTCGAGCTTGTTCATGGCCACCAGGAACAGGCGGCCTCCCCTCTGTCACATGGGGTCTCAGCACTGCATGAAGCTGCAGGCTCATCCTTGTCATTGCTTGCATTTTAGGAAGATGATGAGAAGCTTATTGAGGAAATTCAGAAGGAGGCTGAAGAGGAACAGAAAAGAAAGAATGGAGGCAAGTGCCCCTCCCCAGGCCCCCAAGACAGAGCAGCAGCCCCGCCCTGCAGCACAGCACTGCCGAGGGAGCAGAGGACCACAGGCCATGTGGGCTCCTGCTGGCCTCCCTGGGTGTCCTGGCACTCAACCCAGCACGGGAGAGGAGGGGGTGCTGTCCCTCAGGTGGCAATAGACCTGACTCCACCCGCGCAGCCACATCTCAGGCCTATGGAAAGGCCCTCAAAGCCTTCAGTATAGTTTTGGCATCTCCTTGATGGTGAGGAAGTCCCAAGGGATGGGTTTGCACTCTGGAATCAAACAAGCCACACCTGGCTAAAGAAAAAGTAGGCCCAGCTGACGCTTCCGAGGCTAAAAAGCAGTGAAGCCAGATGTGTTGGCACACGTCTGCGATCCCAGCTCCTCAGGAGGCAGAGATGGGAGGATCACTTGAGCCTAGGTGTTTGGGACTAGCCTGGGCAAAATAGCAAGACCCCATCTGTTTTTCCTTTAAAAAAAAAAAAAAAAAAAAGGGCTAAGTGCAGTGGCTCACAACTGCAATCCCAGCACTCCGGGAGGGTGAGGCAGGTGGATCACTTGAGCCCAGGAGTTTGAGACCAGCCTGGGCAACATGGCAAAACCCCATCTATTTAGAAAAAAAATGAAAATGTAACGAGTCACTGAGATGGCCCATCAAGGTCCTGGCTCTGAAGGATGCTTTGCTGACCTGGGTGGATGGACATGCCACCTTCCAAGGTGTCACTGTAGAGCAAGACACCAGGGGAAGTGCAGATTTGTCCTTGGTTTCTTGTAGTGGCATTTGAGGGGTGTCCACGTTTTGTGCTTTGATCAACGTGTGGAGCCACTCCTGTGTCCAGAGGTTGCTGCCCTGGTCCCAGGCTAGATTCCATTGAGGTTGGTTTAATGTTTTTCTCCACTAATCCCCATATCCCTTTCAGAGAACACCTTCAAACGCATTGGACCGCCGCTGGAGAAGCCTGTGGAGAAGGTGCAGAGGGTGGAGGCCCTCCCGAGGCCCGTTCCGCAGAACCTGCCACAGCCACAGATGCCGCCCTATGCCTTTGTGCACCCACCCTTCCCCCTGCCTCCCGTGCGACCTGTGTTCAACAACTTCCCTCTCAACATGGGGCCTATCCCAGCCCCATACGTGCCCCCTCTGCCCAACGTGCGGGTCAACTATGACTTCGGTCCCGTCCACATGCCCCTAGAGCACAACCTGCCCATGCACTTTGGCCCCCAGCCGCGGCATCGCTTCTGATGGCCCCAAACCCCCATTGAGCAGCACAGAACCCGTTTGGGGTGGGAGTGTGTATAGAGAACCCTCCCCCACCCCTCCCCCAAGGCTGGTGGCTATGCCATTGCATCTTAGATCAGGTTGAAGGGTAGGCTGGTTTTCTTCCCACCCCTTTCCCAGAAGGGCCACTGCTCCCAGAAGAGTGGTCACAGCTGGTGGCCCTCTGGGGGCCTGCATGGGATTGGTCTGGCTCCCACTGGGCAGAGTTAAAAGGGCCTTGAAGCCCTTCCTGAAGAGTTCTGCCATCCTAGCAGGCAGCATGGTGGCCCTGGCTGCTGTGTCACTCCAGTCCCTACAGAAAGAGACCAAGAGGAAATATTTTGCCTGCATTCATTTTTACTCCTAGCAAACACCAGGGAAAAACCTCTCAGAATTAAAACCACATGAGCCTTCCTTACGTAGCACAGACAGATCCATAATAAAAATGAAGTCCCAAATGGTGGAGTTCAGAGAGAGCTGCGATGTGAACTGCTCCTCCCCTCCCATCCCCCCAGGCCACCAGTGGCAGCCCTTCTGCCTTGTCCATGGCATAGGCCGTAGGCCAGGCCCTTGCTACTCACACCTGGGCCTCCTCGGAGTGGACCCCTGGGGAGCAAGGCTGCCGAGAGCATTTCCCTGGAGAGGCCCACAGTTGGGCAGAAGGGGCTGCACCTGCAGGCCCGGGAAGCATTGCTCAGGGTGGGGGGCCGGGACCATGGCCCACAGAGGCACTGCCACCACCGTGAGGGCCAAGATGCTGTCCCCCCATCTAGAACCCATGCACCACTGCAGTGAGTGTTGAGGGCACCTGTTCTCTCCACTGTTAGACCTACTCAGATGAGGCAGCAGCAGACCCTTCTCGCGGCAGGGGTTTTGCTCTGTTGCGGTCTGTCTCACCCTCAGTCTCTGGAAAGTCAGACTGAGAAATCCTTTCCCAGGCCAGGCTGCTGCAGCGCACTGGATGGTTCTGAAGCTGGCCCATCGAAAGAGCCTTTTGAGGTAGCTAAGATAGAGGCCTGGTGGCCCTGCCAGGCAGCCCAACTGCTAAGGGAGACATTTCTGCTACCCTGGGTGATAAGCAGCTTTTCCTCTCTGGCTTTTTGGGGGAGGAGTGGGCCTCCTGAGGGAGACAGGTGACCCTGGGTGCTGCCCCTGCCCCGTGTGTTCCCCTGGGTGTTCTCAGTGGTTGGTGAAGGCAGGTAGAGGGTGCTGTCTAGTACCTCCCATGTGAGGGCCACTTCCCTTCTCATGGGGTCAGCTGAGCATCAGCTCAGCCCTGCCATGTCCTCACTCGCCCTCCTCGCCTCCTGTCCCGCCCCAGGTTTCTAGCCATGCCCAAGGCATCACTCTGGCCCATTGGCAGATGAGAGGCCTGAAACCTTCCTGGCTACAGGCCATCACTTTCTCCTCCCCGTGGCCTGCGTTGTCATGTTACCATGAGGTTCCAAGAGGTTTGGAGTTCACAGACCTCAGACACAGTTGAGCCCGACAACCATTGGGGTGGGGCTGTGTCAGCCTCCGGAGTGGCCTGCCACCTCCTACATCAGGGCCTGGCCCACCCGAGGTGCCTAGGGCAAGCGGGCACCATCATTTGCTGCCATTGGCTTCTCAGATGTATTTCACGGACTAAAGTGGGTTTAAAAAGATCTAAGATGGCCCAGTGCGGTGGCTCCCACCTGTAATCCCAGCACTTTGGGAGGCCAAGGTGGGCGGATCACCAGAGGTCGGGAGTTCAAGACCCCGTCTCTACTAAAAATACAAAATTAGCTGGATGAGGTGGTGCATGCCTGTAATCCCAGCTACTCAGGAGGCTGAGGCAGGAGAATCAAACTTGGGAGGCAGAGGTTGCAGTGAGCCAAGATTGCGCCATTGCACTCCAGCCTGAGCAACAAGAGCAAAACTGTCTCTCAAAAAAAAAAAAAAAAAATTGCAAGATACCCATTCTTTCTGCCTTTGCCCAGGATGGAGGCTTTGAAGACAGGTGGTCACCTGGGCATGGGGTAAGGGTGCGTTGGGGGGCTGGGCTTGGGGGCAGCCTGCTGCTATGTCCTTGCGCCCCTACCTGTTGGGCTGCCTGAACTTTGCTACCAGCCTGAACGACAGTGCCTTGGAAAGGCAGGCTCCACGCGGCAGCAACAGGATTGTCTTCAGTACCTTAAATATGCTCCCTGTGCTTTCCCAGGGAGGATCTCTGGGAGCAGAGCGCAGCTGCAGACATGCCAGCTGAAGAGGAGGTGACCTCAGGCCCAGGGAGTCTCAGCTCCCTCTGCCCTGCACCCTAGGCACGTGGCTCCAGCAAGGGCCCCAGGCAGGACAAAGGGAGTAGGCAGCAGCTGCGGAAACAGCCCTAGACAGGTGCTGGCCTCAACCCTGGCAGGGGAGGGGGAGCCCAGAGTGATGTTTCTCCTAAGGCCAAACCCCAAGGGTGGGTCATTTGAGAGGAGTTCCAGCTGTTTCTGGCCACACTGGGCTGGTGGGGAAGGAGCTGCTGCCTTTTTCCTTGGAGGGTCCCTGATTCCTGAGGATCCTCCCTGAGCCAGGCACAGGGGACCGCAGGGCTGCTGTGAGCACCCACCTTGGCTCTCCAGGCCCCTCTGTCCAGAGGCAGGGCCTGGACCTCAGGCTCCTGCCTGGACCAGGGACGGGAGAAAAGCACTGGGTGTCTTCTGAGCAGCCAGCAGGAGGTCGTGCCGGTGCCCAGAGAGCAGGTCAGACCACAGGCAACCCTGAGGCAGCTGGCACCTCCTCTCTTCCCCTGCAGGGCTTGCCCCAGGGCACAAGGCTCCCCAGCCACAGCCCCCTCTTACTTGCCTTAAAACTGGAGAGAGGAATCTAGTATTTGCACTTAGCAAAATATTTAAAAACTGAAAAAAAATGCATGATCTGTCACTTTGTATAAAAATAGAAAAAACGATTAAACTTTTTCTTTACCTTCTGGTAGTAAAAATAGATCAAATAATTCCGTTTCAACTACTGTGTGTAAAAAGCCTGTATCATATGAAACTGGGACTTTTTGTAAATAAATGTTTGTGCGCTCTGCTCCCTCTGGCTTCATCTCTCCACACCACCATCCGGCAAGTTACAGGGGCAGCTGACAGATTCGTCCAAGTGATTCGATCTAAACCAGCATCCGCACCTTCATGACTGGGTCCTGGCAGATTCAGGCCTGAAAGGCCCAGTAGTAGAATCCGCCACCACTCCCCTGCGAGGGAGGAAGATCAGGTGATCTGCTAGGCAAATCCCGCTAGGGCGGCTACCAAGGCCCAGATTGGGCACAAAGGGTCTTATTTGTTTTTGGCACAGAATCCCCTTCAAGAAAAGGGCAGTCAGTTTCTTTTGCAGGCCCCTTTCCCAGTCTCTGCCCACCTAAAGGTCAGGTAAACCAGGAGAAGCCTCACCCAGCTGAGGAAGGGACAAGGTTCCAAGAACAGGAGGTGCCTGGGCTGAGAGGCCATGGCATTTGAGCCCCTTCCCTGACTGGTGACATGCTGCAGTGCCAGGGCCCTGCTACCCTTGCTGTTGGCACAGCCTCTTCCCCTCCAGAGTCCTTCCTGCCATGTACCAGGCCAGGCAGGAATCTGGACCCTAGATCTGAAGGGGGCCCTGGGCACAGGGGAAGCTGTGACCTCCAAATGCAGATGGACCACAGCTCGCTTTAATAAAACATGGGGTCTCCTGCCATATGCAACTTTCTATAAAACAATCACCTGTTTTTCGCATGTCTGAGAAAAAGTATACTAAAAGCTTCAAGTGAAAAGTTACATCCCCCGAAAAGTTACCCACATTTCCAGCTTCTAAACAATGCGTTTTTGGTTTTTTCTGAAACGGAGTCTCGCTCTGTCACCCAGGCTGGAATGGAGTGGTATGATCTCGGCTTACTGCAACCTCTGCCTACCAGGTGATTCTCCTGCCTCAGCCTCCTGAGTAGCTGGGATTACAGGCATCTGCCACCACTCCAGGCTAATTTTTTTGTATTTTTAATAGACACGGGGTTTCACCATGTTGGCAAGGCTGGTCTCGAACTCCTGACCTCAGGTGATCGGACCACCTTGGCCTCCCAAAGTTCTAGGATTACAGGCGTGAGCCACCACACCGGACCCAATTCATGTTTATTTTTAATTTGTTCATGGCATGCAGTCATTGTTCCTGTTCCTCCTCTATATTTGCAACAACAACATAAAATTTTCTGCAATTTCAGTAAATAAATAAAAGCTATGTATCCGTTCTGCTGCTATCCTTTTTCCATCCAAAGTGACCAGGGTGGTGGTATTCGTCCCACCTTCCCCAGGCGCTGGCCAGCACATTGCAACACGCCTGATCAGGACTTGGGGGCCTTTGGTTTTAAAGAAGTTAGTACCTTGCTTTTCTTTTCTTTTTTTTTTTTTTTTTTTGAGACGGAGTCTCGCTCTGTCACCCGGGCTGGAGTGCAGTGGCCAGATCTCAGCTCACTGCAAGCTCCGCCTCCCGGGTTCACACCATTCTCCTGCCTCAGCCTCCGGAGTAGCTGGGACTACAGGCGCCCGCCACCTCGCCCGGCTAGTTTTTTGTATTTTTTAGTAGAGCCGGGGTTTCACCGTGTTAGCCAGGATGGTCTCGATCTCCTGACCTCGTGATCCACCCGTCTCGGCCTCCCAAAGTGCTGGGATTACAGGCTTCAGCCACCGCGCCCGGCCTAGTACCTTGCTTTTCTTGCTTTTCTCCCTTAACGGTCATGGACTGGCCTCCAGGTCTATAGCTCTGTCTGCATCCAATTTGTTCTTTTTATGTCTTCCATGATTTTATTTTATTTTTTTTTTGAGACAGAGTCTTGCTCTGTTGCCCAGGTTGCAGTGCAGTGGCACAATCTTGGTTCACTGCCACCTCCGCCTCCCAGGTTCAAGCTATCCTCCTGCCTCAGTCTCCCGAGTAGCGGGGTTTACAGGCATGTACCACCACACCTGGCTAATTTTTTGTATCTTTAGTAGAGACGGGGTTTCACCATGTTGGCCAAGCTGGTCTCAAACTCCTGACCTTGTGATCTGCCCGCCTTGGCCTCCCAAAGTGCTGAGATTACAGGCGTGAGCCACTGCACCCGGCCAGTTTTTATATTTTTAGTAGAGACGGGATTTCACCTCGTTGGCCAGGCTGGTCTTGAACCCCTGACTTGAAGTGATCCACCCCCACCTCGACCTCTCAAAGTGCTGGGATTATAGGCGTAAGCCACCGCACCTGGCCTACTTTTTTCTGTCTTTCTGAGACGAGATCTCACTCTGTCTTAGAAAAAGATCTAAGACTGCATTCCCAGGCTATAGTGCAGAGTACAGTCATGGCTCACTGCAGCCTCACCCTCCCAGGCTCAAGCAATCACACCTCACCCTCCCAAGTAGTTGGGACTATAGGCATGGGCCACCATGCCCAGCTAATTTTTGTATATTTTGTAAAGGGGTCTCAATGGCCGGGCAAGGTGGCTCACTCCTGTAATCCTAGCACTTTGGGAGGCCGAGGTGGGTGGATCACCTGAGGTCAGGATTTCAAGACCAGCCTGGCCAACATGGTGAAACCCCATCTCTACTAAAATACAAAAATTATCTGAGCATGATGGCGGGTACCTGTAATCCCAGCTACTCAGGAGGCTGAGGCAGGAGAATCACTTGAACCCAGGAGACAGTTGTTGCAGTGAGCTGAGATCGCACCACTGCACTCCAGCCTGGGCAGCTAAGCAAGACTCCGTCTCAAAAAATAAAAAACAAATAAAGGGGGTTCTCACCATTTACCCAGGCTGGTCTTGAACTCTTGGGCTCAAGCAATTGGTCCACCACCCCAACCTCCCAAAAGTGCTTGGATTACAGGTGTGAGCCACCGGACCCAGCCTCCTTTATTTCTCCATCCTTAAAAAGTATCTTTTTCGGCCGGGCGCGGTGGCTCAAGCCTGTAATCCCAGCACTTTGGGAGGCCGAGACGGGCGGATCACGAGGTCAGGAGATCGAGACCATCCTGGTTAACACGGTGAAACCCCGTCTCTACTAAAAAATACAAAAAACTAGCCGGGCGAGGTGGCGGGCGCCTGTAGTCCCAGCTACTCGGGAGGCTGAGGCAGGAGAATGGCGTGAACCCGGGAGGCGGAGCTTGCAGTGAGCTGAGATCCGGCCACTGCACTCCAGCCTGGGTGACAGAGCGAGACTCCGTCTCAAAAAAAAAAAAAAAAAAAAAAAAAAAGGATCTTTTTCGGCTGGGCGTGGTGGCTCATGCCTGCAATCCCAGTACTTTGGAGGTCAAGGCGGGTGGATCACGAGGTCGGGAGTTCAAGACCATCCTGGCCAAGATAGTGAAACCCTGTCTCTACTAAAAATACAAAATTTAGCTGGGCATGGTGGCAGGTGCCTGTAATCCCAGCTACTCAGGAGGCTGAGGCAGGGAACTGCTTGAACCCAGTAGGTGGAGGTTGCAGTGAGCCAAGATCATGCCACTGCATTCCAACCTGGGTGACAGAGTGAGACTCTGTCTCGAAAAGAAAAAAAAAAGTAAAAGTGTCTTTAAAAATACATTTGCCAGCCGGTCGCAGTGGCTCATGCCTGTAATCCCAGCAGTTTGGGAGGCCGAGGCAGGCAGATCGCCTGAGGCCAGGAGTTTGAGACCAGCCTGGCCAACATGGTATAAACCCTGTCTCTACAAAAATATAAAAATTACCCGGGCATGGTAGCGGGTGCCTGTAATCCCAGCTACTTGGGAGGCTGAGGCGGGAGAATCACTTGAACCCAAGAGGCGGAGGTTGCAGTGAGCTGAGATCACGCCATTGCACTCCAGCCTGGGCGACAGAGCGAGACTCCCTCTAAAAACAAAATATGTTTGCCAATCAAAAGTGTACAAAAAATAGAAAATTTATGTGCAAAGTAGGAAAATCTTGAAAACAAAAATATAAAGCAAAAATAGACATGCTCTGTAACCCAAAGATAACTGCTGATCACATCTCAATGTATTTCTGCACGGTGTGACCTTTTTCTGTGATATATACAGTACTTATGAAACCAGTGAACCAGACATGAAGGTTTCCTTTTTTTTTTTTTTTTTTTTTTTGAGATGGAGTCTCACTCTGCCGCCCAGGCTGGAGTGCAGTGGCGCAATCTCGGCTCACTGCAAGCTCTGCCTCCTGGGTTCAGGTTCACACCGTTTTCCTGCCTCAGCCTCCCGAGTAGCTGGGACTACAGGTGCCCGCCACCACGCCCAGCTAATATTTTGTATTTTTAGTAGAGACGGGGTTTCACCGTGTTAGCTAGGATGGTCTCGATCTCCTGACCTCATGATCCACCCACCTCAGCCGCCCAAAGTGCTGGGATTACAGGCGTGAGCCACCGCGCCCAGAGGACATGAAGGTTTTTCATTCTGCTTTTCTTTTCCTTTCTGGAGCATTTACAAGACAGGAGCAAGTGCTTCTGAAAGAGGCTGTTTAATTAGCTCTTAGCCTTTGAGAACCTCTCACAGCAGGTTCCATCTGCCTTCTCTTTGAATTTTTTGCAGTCATCTAGGCCGGTGTGAAGCTGACGCAGGCCAGGCCACCAGTCCTGTTCTCAGGACCCCTGGGGGGACATGGTCACTTCTACAGTCCCTGGCTGTGTGTGCCTCTTGGTCAGGATGAAGTCTGATCATCAGTTCCACTTGTCGCCTCCTGTCCCTTCATCCACACACATGTCTGGCGGAGATGGCCCAGGACTGACTTCTGGCTTTGCTTCTCCTCAGGAGTTAAACCCGCAGGAGAGGGACTTGGGTGAGCACCGGCTTCTGGGTCAGGCCCCATGCTCCCCATCTTGCCGGGTGTCACCCGAGGTGGGGTGGCGAGAGCTCTGGCAGCGGCATGGCACGCCTGGGCCTGGCGTTGGCCGTGAAGTGGGAATCGCCGCAGCATCTTCTTCCTCGGGCTGTGAGAATTGGCGGGGGGAGACAGGAAAAGTGCTTGGCCAAGGATGGCAGGGAGGGCACAGCGGCCGTGATGGTGGTGGTTGTGCCGTCCCACAGAGCTGTGCTGTCTCTTCCCACGTTTTCAGTGACTCCTTGGGGATAAAAGCCTAATCCTTTAACCAGACCAACCTCTCAGGGTCATCTGAGACTGTCAACTCCACCTGGGACCCCGGGGAGCACCTAGTCCACACCCGCACCTGGCAGGTGCCTGTGTGCCGGGCTGCTCACCTGTGCTCGTGCCCTGAGTGCACCTGGGTGCGGACCTGGATGGCACTGCTTAGCTGGGCAGTCCCAGGGCACTCGGCCCCTAGTAGGTGCCACAGAGAAACCAGCACCAGGTGGCAGGGAACAGGCTGAGTCAGTAGAGGGGACCCACTGGGGTGGCCCAGGAGGCTGGGAAGGCTTCCAGGAGAATCCCCGCCTGCCCCTCATCCTCACTGCCTGACCCTTGTCCAAGTACAGACCCCAGGGCCAGGGATGCTGACTGGCCAGTTCCAGGTGTTCCTGAGAACCAGATCTTAAGTCAGCTCCTGGGGACGCAGTCACGCTTTGACCTTGGCGGAGACTTCCCCAAGGGCAGGAGTCCTGGCGGACGCTGCCAAGTGGCCTCTAGGTGAGAGGGGACAGTTGGGGGTACATCTGAGAGAGGCTGAGAAGACAGTCCAAGGAGACTGGGCGCCAATGGGTGTCCACGAAGAGGGAGAGTCCACAGGGATGGCCAGGCCCTGTCCTGGGAGCTGAAGGTAGCAGTCCCAGGGGCACTTCGGGGCAGGGGTGGGGAGGCCGTGGCATCACAGGGTGGGGCTGAGCACAGCCACCCCAGGCAGTGAAGCCCGAAGGCCTAGGAATGGCAGCAGGGAGCATCAGGGAACCAGTTGGACACAGGGCCGAGCAGGCCAGGCCCCAAGGAGCACCTGCTTTTCTGGACAGGCAGAAGGTGCCCTGTGTTCCAGGACACGCAGATGCATGAGGAGGAGGCGGCCAGCTGGCAGCAAGGAGGAGAGCCAGGGCACCGAGCACTGGGAGGCAGCCCTTCCTCCCGCAAGTTCTCAGACCGCTGATGCCCTCTGACCTGGGAGTAGTGCCCACACCCCGCCAGGCCCCATCTTCTCCCCTCCTCACAGCCCCACTTCTCCAGGGCCCAGCCCTGATATCTCTTTCCCAGGCCTTCCAGGAGCTGTCTGCCCTCCTATCCCCCCGTCAGATCCCCCTGCCCTGTATGTTCCCCTAGGTCCCGATTCTCAGCCATCTCAGTCATCTATGGCTGCATAAAACCACACCCCAAGGCCAGCACAGTGGCTCACACCTGTATTCCCAGCACTTTGGGAGACCAAAGCAGGAGGAACACTTGAGCCCAGGAGTTACAGATCAGCCTGGGCAACCTAGCAAGGTCCTGTCTCTACCAAAACAAAAAAACAAGCGGGGCATGGTGGTATGCACCTGTAGTCCTAGCAGCTACTCGGGAGGCTGAGACGCAAGGACCACCTGAGCCTGGGAGGTCAAGGCTGCAGTGAGTTATGATTGCACCAGTAGACTCTAGCCTGGGTGACAGAGCAAGACCCTGTCTCAAAAAAATAAACCACAGCTCAGCCCACTACTCACAACATCCCTGAGTTGTTATTTTTCACAAGGCTTCCCTTTGCTGAGGCTCAGCCAGGCAGCTGTGCCATATCTGAGGACCCCGGGGTGGCTGCGGTCAGCTGCAAACTGGGGTTTGACCGAGACCACAATCCCTGCCCATGGGCTCTCAGCCCTCAGCGGTCTGGCCCCAGCTTCTCTCCATCACAGCAGTGGCCTTCCAAGAGGCCAGGCATGGACACAGCCCAGGCTGCCAAGGGCCAGCCCCGAGCACCTCTCCCTCCACATGGTAGCAGCCAAAGCAAACCACAGGCCCGCACAGCGCCAGGCGAGGGATGAAGACAAGCCACCAACCCAGCCTGCTCCAAACACCAAGCTCTACTGTGACCCATGTGTGCAGTCACAGCCCCGTAGGGGTGAGGGGATACTTGAGCCCAGGACGTCTCAGCAGGCAGACAGCTGAGTTGAGACATTCTCAGCTCTGAGCTGAGTTCTCTTCTTGCTGAGAACCCTCCTGTCTCTGAATGTGGCGCACGCTCTCTCTCCCTCTCTCTCTCTCTCTCCCCCCACCCCATCCTCACTTTATTTCTGGAAAGCTGTGGTAAGAAAATGAGCAGGGCCAGGCACGGTGGCTCATGCCTGTAATCCCAGCACTTTGGGAGGCCAAGGCGGGCAGAGCATGAGATCAGGAGTTTGAGACCAGCCTGGCCAACATGGTGAAACCTCATCTCTTTTTTTTTTTTTTTTTTTTTTTTGAGACGGAGTCTCGCTCTGTCGCCCAGACTGGAGTGCAGTGGCCGGATCTCAGCTCACTGCAAGCTCCGCCTCCCGGGTTTACGCTATTCTCCTGCCTCAGCCTCCCGAGTAGCTGGGACTACAGGCGCCAGCCACCTCGCCCGGCTAGTTTTTTGTATTTTTTAGTAGAGACGGGGTTTCACCGCGTTAGCCAGGATGGTCTCGATCTCCTGACCTCGTGATCCGCCCGTCTCGGCCTCCCAAAGTGCTGGGATTACAGGCTTGAGCCACCGCGCCCGGCCGTGAAACCTCATCTCTACTAAAACTACAAAAATCAGCCGGGCGTGGTGGTGGGCGCCCGTAATGCCAGCTACTCAGGAGGCTGAGGCAGGAGAATTGCTTAAACTCAAGAGGAGGTGGTTGCAGTGAGCCGAGATCATGCCACTGCACTCCAGCCTGGGCAACACAGCAAGACTCTGTCTTGGAAAAAAAAAAAAAAAAAGGTGGTGGGGGAGATAAAAGAAGAAGCGAGCAGAGCCTAGGATGAGGCCTCTGAGGCGTGCTGCTGGGGGGTTCCCTGGCCACCATAGGCACAGCTCTTAGTGTAACTTTCACCTTCCCAGAGCCCCAGTGAGGACGCACAGGGGTGTAAGGTCAGAAAGGGCCGGTGCTGCGGAAACCCGCTCACCCGAAGGACGGGCACTGGGGGGCCTGAGCTGAAGCCCCCCAGCCCAGGCACCCTAAGACTGGTGCCCAAGGGATATCTCAGTCTACCCTCAGTCACTGCCCTGGGATGGCCTTAGGCCCAAGCAGGGCTTTGAAGCTGCGCCCTCAGAGGATCGGGCAGAGCCTGGAACTAAGTCCAGGAGGCTCCATAGTGGGTAGCAGGTCATGTCTGGAGCTCCGCAGCCCGCCCAGCCTCAGAACGGGGGACACTGGCACATCCCACAGACAAATGACTCTTCCTTTCCGATGGGGAGGACAAGGATGAGGACTGCCAGAGCTGGAGGGGGCAGCAGGAAGCACCAGGTGCTCAGTGCCCCCGCAACCCACCGGTTCTGTCACATCTGGCTCTGAGGTGTGCACAGTCCCTCGGCCTCTTTTCCTCATTGGAGGGACTGACCGTCTTGGGTTAATTCCCTGCTTGTGGCATATTTCCCAGAGTGCCTGACTCCGGGAAAGCCGGGAAGCCCATTTGACTCTGTGCTGCAGTCTCCAGCCACAGTTCAGAGTCTGGGATGCTCTGGAAATGTTTGTTCGAGAAGAAATATGAGAAATAAACATGAAGGTATCCATCAGGGTCGGGCATGGTGACTCACACCTGTAATCCCAGCGTTTTGGGAGGCTGAGGTAGGAAGATCTCTGAGCCCAGAAGGTGGTGGAGAACAGCCTGGGCAACGTATCGAGACCCTGTCTACACAAAAAAATTAAAAATTAGCCAGATGTTGTGACATGCACCTGTAGTCCCCGTTACTCCAGGGGCTGAGGCAGGAAGATCACTTGAGCCGAGGAGTTTGAGGTTGCAGTGAGCCAAGATTGAGACTGCCCCATTGTACTGCAGCCTGGGGGACAGAGCAAGACCCCAATGTCCAAAAACAAACAAAACTTCTGTTTTGAGACACAGTTTCAGTCTGTCACCCACACTGGAGTGCAGTGGCTCGATCTTGGCTCACTGAAACCTCTGCCTCCCCAGTTCAAGGGATTTTCCTGCTTCAGCCTCCCAAGTAGCTGGGATTACAGGCGCATGCCACTGTGCCCAGCTAATTTTTTGTATTTTTAGTAGAGACAGGGTTTCACCATGTTAGCCAGGCTGATCTCAAACTCCTGGCCTCAAGTGATCCGCCTCAGCCTCCCAAAGTGTTGGGATTACAGGCGTGAGCCAGCGTGCCTGGCCAAATAATTTATTAAAATATATTTTCTTAGCGTTGCTTTCCTTAGAAGTCTGAAAAAAAAAAAAGGGCCGGGTGTGGTGGCTCATGCCTGTAATCCCAGCACTTTGGGAGGCTGAGGCGGGAGGATCAAGAGGTCAGGAGATCAAGACTATCCTGGATAACACAGTGAAACCCCGTCTCTAGTAAAAATATATATATATATATTGGCCGGGCGTGGTGGCGGGCGCCTATAGTCCCAGCTACTTGGGAGGCTGAGGAAGGAGAATGGTGTGAACCTGGGAGGCAGAGCTTGCAGTGAGCCAAGATCGCGCCACTGCACTCCAGCCTGGGCAACACAGCAAGACTCCATCTCTTTTTTTTTTTTTTTTTTTTTTTGAGACAGAGTCTCACTCTGTCACCCAGGCTGGAGTGCAGTGGCCGGATCTCAGCTCACTGCAAGCTCCGCCTCCCGGGTTCACGCCATTCTCCGGCCTCAGCCTCCCAAGTAGCTGGGACTACAGGCGCCCGCCACCTCGCCCGGCTAGTTTTTTTTTTTGTATTTCTTAGTAGAGACGGGGTTTCACCGTGTTAGCCAGGATGGTCTCGATCTCCTGACCTCGTGATCCACCCGTCTTGGCCTCCCAAAGTGCTGGGATTACAGGCTTGAGCCACCGCGCCCGGCCTGCAAGACTCCATCTCAAAAAAATAAAATAAAATAAAATAATTCTGGAAGGGCTAGGCACAGTGGCTCACATCTGTAATCCCACCACCCACTTTGGGAGGCCAAGGCAGGAGGAGGATCGCTTGAGCCCAGAAGTTCAAGACCAGCCTGGGCAACATAACAAGACCCTGTCTCTCTCTCTCTATATATATATATTTTGTTTGTTTGTTTGTTTGTTTAGACAGTTTCCTTCTTGTTGCCCAGGCTGGAGTGCAATGGTGCAATCTTGGCTCACTGCAGCCTCTGCCTCCTGGGTGCAAGTGATTTTCCTGCCTCGGCCTTCCAAAGTGCTGGGGTTAGAGGTGTGAGCCACCATGCCCAGCCTGACCCCATCTCTATTTAAAAACAATTTTGGCTGGGCTCAGTGGTTCACACCTGTAATCCCATCACTCTGGGAGGCTGAGGTGGGCGGATCACAAGGTCATGAGGTCAAGACCGTCCTGGCTAACACGGTGAAACCCCGTCTCTACTAAAAAAAGAAAAATACAAAAAATTAGCCGGGCGTGGTGGTGGGCGCCCGTGGTCCCAGCTACTCAGGACGCTGAGGCAGGCAAATGGCATGAACCCGGGAGGCAGAGCTTGCAGTGAGCCAAGATCACACCACTGCACTCCAGCAGCCTGGGCGACAGAGGGAGACTCCACCTCAAAAATAAAATAAAATAAGGCCGGGCGCGGTGGCTCAAGCCTGTAATCCCAGCACTTTGGGAGGCCGAGACGGGCGGATCACAAGGTCAGGAGATCGAGACCATCCTGGCTAACCCTGTGAAACCCCGTCTCTACTAAAAAATACAAAAAACTAGCCGGGCGAGGTGGCGGGCGCCTGTAGTCCCAGCTACTCGGGAGGCTGAGGCAGGAAAATGGCGTGAACGCGGGAGGCGGAGCTTGCAGTGAGCTGAAATCCGGCCACTGCACTCCAGCCTGGGCGACAGAGCGAGACTCCATCTCAAAAATAAAATAAAATTTTGGCCGGGCGCAGTGGCTCATGCCTGTAATCCCAGCACTTTGGGAGGCCGAGGTAGGGGGATCACGAGGTCAGGAGATTGAGACCATCCTGGATAACATGATGATAACATGGATAACATCTCTACTAAAGATACAAAAAATTAGCCAGGCACGGTGGTGCGCTCCTGTAGTCCCAGCTACTGAGGAGGTTGAGGCAGGAGAATCGTTTGAACCGGGGAGCAGAAGTTGCAGTGAGCCGAGATCGCACCACTGCACTGCCTGGGCGACAAAGCGAGACTCCGTCCCAAAAACCAAAAAATGTCCAGAGGGGTATAAAAACCCATTAACACAGTTACCTCCAAAGGAAAGAGGGCTGGGGCCGGGGCAGCTGTGGATTTTTGTTTATATCTGTGGGTACCCTTTGATTTTTTTTTTTTTTTTTTTGAGACAGAGTCTCGCTCTGTCGCCCAGGCTGGAGTGCAGTGGCCGGATCTCAGTTCACTGCAAGCTCCACCTCGCGGGTTCCCGCCATTCTCCTGCCTCAGCCTCCCGAGTAGCTGGGACTACAGGCGCCTGCCACCTCGCCCGGCTAGTTTTTTGTATTTTTTAGTAGAGACGGGGTTTCACAGGGTTAGCCAGGATGGTCTCAATCTCCTGACCTCGTGATCCGCCCGTCTCGGCCTCCCAAAGTGCTAGGATTACAGGCTTGAGCCACCGCACCCGGCCGGGTACCCTTGGATTTTATACCCTATTTATTAGCTTAGTTTCTTCAAATAACAATAATATTAATAAAGCCTTTTAGAGCACTTGCCTGGTGCCTGGCACTAGCTGGGGGTCCCTGGAAGGTGGGTTTCCCCCCTTGCTCACCTCCTCCCCTCCTGAGGGTCAGACCTGGGTCCTGGGATGAGGAGGGGAGCACGGTGAAGGCTTTTGTGTTAATTATTTGCACATCACAGAGGCCCCTCCCCCCAGTTTAAGCTATAGCCCCCTTAAGGTGCTTGGGTTTTATGCCAAATGCTCGGCCCCGCCCCACCCCTCCAGGCCTCTCTGTCTGGGAGACTCCATCTGTTCCCTTCTCCCTCTGCTGCCCTCAAGGGTCTCAGAGCCCCTCCCCCATCCAGACAACCTTGAGTGCCCACAGCCCACTCAGGGAGGTCAGGCAACCAACCGCTCATTGCTCAAGGGTCTCCAGGGAAGCCGGGGTCCCCAAGGAGCCCAGATGGGCACTGCCGGGCCCCCTTTCCATCTTCACGCACCTGATGAGCCCCAAAAGCCATCGTTTGAAAGAAAAGTGTTAGACTTTTTATTTTATTTATTTATTTTTCAGAGAGCATCTCGCTCTGTGGCCCAGGCTGGAGTGCAGTGGTGGAATCACAGCTCACTGCAGCCTCAACCTTCCAGGCTCAAGCCATCCCCCCACCTCAGCCTCCTGGGCAGCTGGGACTACAGACACGCACCATCATGCCTGACTAATTTTTGTAGTTTTTACAGAGACAGGAGTCTCACCATGTTGCCCAGACTGGTCTCAAACTCCTGAGCTCAAGCAATTCTCCTGCCTCAGCCTCCCAAAGTGCTGGGATTCCAAGCACCAAGTATTTGACTTTTTAAAAAAGGTGAGGTCAGGGCCGGGCATGGTGGCTCACGCCTGTAATCCCAGCACTTTGGGAAGCCACTATGGTGATGCCCCATCTCTACTAAAAAACACAAAAATTAGCCAGGCGTGGTGGCAGGCGCCTGTAGTCCCAGCTACTCAGGAGGCTGAGGCAGGAGAATTGCTTGAACCTGGGAGGTGGAGATTGCAGTGAGCTGAGATCGCACCACAGCGCTCCAGCCTGGGCAACAGAGTGAGACTCCGTCCCAGAAAAAAAAAAAAAAGCGACAGAGTGAGACTCCATCTCAAAAAAAAAAAAAAAAAAAAAAGAGGCCAGGCGCGGTAGTTCACGCCTGTCATCCCAGCACTTTGGGAGGCCAAGGCGGGCAGATCACCAGGTCAGGAGATTGAGACCATCCTGGCTAACATGGTGAAACTCCATCTCTACTAAAAATAAAAAAAAAAAAAAAAAAAAATTAGCTGGGCGTGGTGGCAGGCGCCTGTGGTCCCAGCTACTCAGGAGGCTGAGGCAGGAAAATGGCGTGAACCCGGGAGGCAGAACTTGCAGTGAGCCGAGATCGCGCCACTGCACTCCAGCCTGGGCGACAGAGCGAGACACTGTCTCAACAAAAAAAAAAAAAAAAAAAAAAGAGTGAGGTCAGTCCCCATCCCCGTGACTCTGGGAGAGGCCACTGTGGCCCTGGAGGAAATGGGCCCAGCTGAGTCTGGGGCTTCCTGTCCCCTCCCCCACCCTGGATAATGAATTGGAAGGGGCTGAGCTGGGGCAGGAGGTCTGCAGGGGGTGTCCCATGGAGACACACTGGGAAGCTCAGAGGCCTCGCCCACCAGAGGGACCTGCCCGAGTCCTCCTGGGGCTGGTGACAGCTCCACAGCCCCCAGCAGGACTCAGGGTCCCTCCCAATGAGGCCTCCTAAGTGAGGAGGTCACAGCAGACAGCAGGGGGGCACCCAGGGCTGGGGCCCTAAGACACAGAGCACACCCCACTGTCCCCCAGACCCAGACCGCCCACATGCCTGGACTGGGCAATGTAGCTCAGTCTCTTCTTTCTTTCTTTTCTTTTCTTTTGGAAAGTCTCACTCTGTGGCCCAGGCTAGAGTGCAGTGGAGTAATCTCGGCTCATGCAACCTCCGCCTCCTGGGTTCAAGAGATTCTCCTGCCCCAGCCTCCCAAGTAGCTGAGATTACAGGCACCTGCCACCACGCCTGGCTAATTTTTGTATTTTTAGTAGATTACAGGTGTGAGCCACTGTACCCGGCCTCTTTTCCCTTTTTTTTTTTTTTTTTTTTTAACCGGGTCTTGCTTTGTCACCCAGGCTGGAGTGCAGAGAATAGTGCCATTCATAGCTCACTGCAGCCTCAGCCGCCTGTGTGCATGCAAGTTCACAAGTGTGTGAGTGCATGTGATAGGCTGCGCCCTTGTGAATGAACAATCGCTGAGACAGCGAAGGTGACTCAGGCAGGAGCGGAAACTGCACCTACTGCCCTGGCTCCCTGCCCCGGGGAGCTCCAGAACCTGTCCTGACAGGAGGGACCTGAAGGTGTGAAAAAGTCAGGAGATGGGGAGCCCGGGTGCCCAGAGTCTGCCGGTCCCCGCTCCTCCGGAAGATGCTTGTGGCCTCCACGTGGGTCTGGAGAACCATGACCTGGCTCCCTCGACCCACATCTCACCTGGGACCCCAGAGATGCCCCCGGCCCCTGGCCTGGCTTCCCCTCAAAGGGCAGGGCTTGGGCAGGTCCCTCACCCCGTTATTCCCCTGTCCCTTTCAGCTGGGCAGCTCCTACCAACTCCTCCCTAGAGATCTCGTGAATGGCCCTTCCAGCCTCCCCCATCGGACTACCGTGTTCATTGGCTGCAGCCTCAGAAATCTCGGCCACGTGGTAGGCGCCAAATTTTGCAGAATGAATGGAATTCGGAATCAGCCAGAGCCTCAGCTCCGAGGACCTTAGGATCATTCTAGGTCAGTTCCGTGGGCAGAAATGAGCCGGACTCCTCCCCTCCCCGTCCAGTGCCCCCC
This sequence comes from Macaca nemestrina, assembly GCF_043159975.1. Lineage (NCBI taxonomy): Eukaryota > Metazoa > Chordata > Mammalia > Primates > Cercopithecidae > Macaca > Macaca nemestrina. The sequence goes on from NC_092128.1 coordinate 150,404,881, forward strand.
ACCCTCCTCCCCAGGTCTCAAAGAGTTTGGTTCCGGAGGATTAATCTGTCCCTTCCACGTCATTGAGATTTTTCTGGCTCCCAGCCTGGCTTTCATGGGGGAGGGGAGGGGGTGGCACCCGGAACCTCGCTGAGAGGACCCCGACTTCCCTCTGCGGCAGCCACCTGCCCTTGCCAATCTCAAGACTGTCGCCCCCCTACCACCAGGGATCACCTATCATAGCGCAGCCCTCCCAGTTGCGTCATCAGCAGCCAATCAGCGCTTCCTCTGCTGCCGGTGGTTCGGGGGGCAGGGGAACAGGGGGGTCCGGCCTGCAGCACCCTGGCTGCCCCCGGAACGCCCCGCGTGTCCCAAATTCCGTCGCCATCACCGCCTTCCCAGCGCAAGACTGGGCACCCGGTCCCGCCGCTCCAGGCTGCGCCTTGCTGCTGCTCCCCTGTCTTTGAGCAGCTGCTACCCCTAGGGGCACCTGAGAGTGCATGAGGCTGCACGTGGTCCACGAGCCCCTGCCCAGCCCCTGAAGCCTAGGATGCAAAGGGAGGCTCAGAACCTAGGTCGCCCCGACTGTGGCCTTGGGAAAGTCTGGAAACAGTCCTCAGCCTCTGATCTGCCAGATATCCCCAGGGCTGCTGGTTCCAACGTAGGCACTGGCTCAGGCCCAGGGTCGGCCCGGTCCATCTTACGGGATGGTCATCCCCCAAGGGGCCCGGGCAGCATCTCCCAGCCCCAGGGGCACCCCAGCCTGCTGTGTCTGGGGACGTGGAAGGCCCAGATCCTTGCAGTGTGGGGCGGAGCTGCCCCTACCACCACGTCCCCTAGTCAAGGGGCACATGTCAACTAGAGAAGAACGTGGGGTCTCCTGGTTTGAGTATTCCCTGGGCTGCACCTTCTAAACATTCAGTGTGCAGCCCCCAGACACCCCGAGGCCCCCTGCATGGTGGACGTGGCCTACGAGGAGCCACAGCCACTTCTCGGCACAGAACTGCTCCTAGTGGCTCTGGGGGTCCCATGGGCCACAGCCCACCCCCTCCCAGCGCCCCTTCCCCCGCTTAAGGAGGTGTGCTGGGCCCACAACCTCCGGAGCACCCACTGTGGCCACGGCCTCCCTCCAACCGCACCCTCCCAGCACTGAGCTGGTGAGCCAGGGCGCCTACCTGTCCCACCAGCCCTCCCACCCACCTCAGCCCCAAGACACACACAGGCCGGCCTGGGGCTGCAGACTGAGTTATTTTATTTCGCTATTTCCAGTTTGAAGCTACTATCATGGGCGTTTAGAGTTATACAAATGACACTTACAAAAAATAAAAGACCAAGACACCCAGAGTGAGATGCATGTCGGGAGGGGGGAGGCTGGCAGCAGGGGGGCCCCGGTGGCTCACCCCAGGGCTCCCCGAGGGGGGCGACACCTGGCTTCATCCCCCCAGGAGGCCCAGGGAGCACCTATCACAGCGGGGGCTCTGGCCCAGGCGTCCACAGCCCATGCCCGGGACTGGACAGGAAGGATGGAAAGAGGGGGCTGAGATGCACCCCCTGGGGAGGGTGCTGAGACCCCCCCCAGATCACTCACTACTACAACCAGGCTTGCCTGGGACGCCTCCAGCAATAATATTTCATTAAAAAAAATACTGATTTGGTCATTTTCTGCTTCCAGTCAGGCTAGGGTGAAAGGAAAGAGACAGGAGGAAGACGGCCCCCACACCCCTACCTTCCCCCTCCACCCCCCTGGCCGAACGTGCAGCGGGCAGACCCTGTGGCTGTCACGCCCTGCCACTCTGGGGCAGGGAGCCAGGCTGAGCCTCTGCCACGTGGGAGAGGGGCTGTTTCCAGCCACCACCCAAAAAAACACCAAGGGTCAGTCCTAGCCCACCCGACGGCTTCCCTTCCCAAGCAGGGGTTTCATGACAGTGCATCAGGGAGAGCCACTGACAGGCTTGGGACACATGCCCAGCTCCTAGGGGGCTGGGAGGAGGTGGCCGGGAGGGGAAGGAGATTCCAGTTAAACTACACGCCCAGGGCTCCCAGCTCCCAACCACCCTTTAGCCGCTTCCAGAGAAATAAGGCTCAGAGCCGTCTGAGGTCAGAAGAAAGAGGTGCCAGACGCCCTGTGGCAGACAAGAGGGCAGGGGCATCTGAAATGCCTCCCAGGGCCAGGCCGCAGCCGCTGACCCGAGGGGAGTAGGGAACCCGGGCGGAGGGGAGAGTGGGGAGTCCATAGGGGCGACAGGTGGGGGCACCGTTTTCTCTGGGGTTTCCAGTTTGAAAGGCAAGGGGGTTTGCCTCCCGCCCTGGAGCCCACCTGGAGGAAAAGGGGTTAGCAGGGAGGGTTGGGAGGAGCCGCCTTGTGGGCAGGGGTGGGGAAGGGCGGGCAGGCCCTAGTACTCCCAGAGCGAGGCGGGGTCCACGGTCTCTGCCGAGGCCTTCAGAACCCCTGCATGGTCGCCCTTCAGGTAGCGCCCGCCCACCTTGATGGCCACCTTGTTGTAGTCGCAGAACTCGAAGAAGAAGTCCACAGGAGCGTCGCCGCTGCTGGTGACCGCGGAGTCGCTGCCCACCATCCAGTATTTCCCTGTGGAGTCTGGGGAGGGGTCTCTATCAAGCGGTGCCCAAAGCCCGGCCCCCCACCCCCACCCTGGACAGCGGAGGGTGGGCACGGGTGTTCCCAAGGGTGATGCCCCACCCTCCAGTCCCGGCTCTGGAATGAGCCAGGGTCCCTATGGCCCCCACGTCCTCCTGCCCGTGATGGACACATGAACGAGGGTCCTAGAACGTGTTCTGCCCGGCCGCGGTGGCTCACGACTGTCATCCCAGCACTTTGGGAGGCTGAGGTGGGCGGATCACTTGAGGTCAGGAGTTTGAGACCAGCCTGGCCAACATGGTGAAACTCCGTCTCTACTAAAAATACAAAAATTAGCTGGGTGTGGCGGTGCACACCTGTAATCCCAGTACTGTGGGAGGCCGAGGTGGGCAGATCACTTGAGGCCATGAATTTAAGAACAGCCTGGCCAACACTAAAAATATGAAAATTAGCTGGGCATGGTGGCTCCCATGCATAGTCCCAGCTACTCGGGAGGTTAAGGCAGGAGAATCACTTGAACCCAGGAGGCGGAGGTTTCAGAGAGCCAACATCACACCACTGCACTCCATCCTGGGTGACAGAGCAACACTCTGTCTCAAAACAAATAAAGAAATAATAAATTTTTAAAATATAAAAATTAGCCAGGTGTGGTGGCACGCACCTGTAATCCCAGCTACTCGGGAGGCTGAGGCAGGAGAATCACTTGAACCCAGGAGGCAGAGGTTGCAGTGAGCCAAGATCGCACGACTGCACTCCAGCCTGGGTGAGGGAGTGAATCTCAAACAAACAAACAAACAAACCATGTTCTGAATCCTAACAGGCACCTCTGGGTTATTGGGGGTCCTCCCGGGAAGGGGCTCCAGTCCCATAACCGAGGCGTGTCCTCCCCTGCACACCCTTTCCAGAACCTCCCTGATCCCTACTCTCCTCCCCCTCCCTGCTCTCCCCACCCCACACCTGCTGTCCTTCCCCTCCCTGCTCTCCTCCCCTTCCCCCTCCCGCTCCCTGCTCTGCTCCCCCTCCTTGCTCTCCCCACCACCACCTCTCTGTCAGATGGGCAAGCTAAGTCCCCCCAGCCATACAGACAAGAGGGAAAGGGGCTGCTTGCATCCCCGAGTCCCTGGTGGCCACTGGACACCTGTCCCCTTAGGGCCCAGAATGGCCCTGAGCCAAGCCAGGGTCAAGTGTGGGTGCAGAGGGCACTCCCCGCAGCCCTGACCCCAGCCCAGACCCCAGCCCCCACGGAGGGGTTCCCTGCCCAGCAGCTGCCTGCAGGAGAACCTGCCTTTGATGTTGTAAGCGCCATCGTTGAACTCCAGCTGGAAGACGTCATAGCTGGAGCGGTTGGCGTCCAGGGTGCCCGTGACCTTGCGGCAGCCGATGAAGCCGTGCTCCCCGCGGAACACGATGATGGGGCGGTTGATGAGCTTCATGAGGAAGAGCTCTGAGTCCCCTGTCCCAGAAAGAGAGGAGTCAGTGTGCCTCCTGGCAGGAGGTGGGGTGGGGGCTGGGGTGACCAGAGAGGGAGGGCCAGGAGCTGGGGTCACACAGCAGTCAGCCCCAGGGTAGGACAGTTGCAGGGCCAGTCCAGGGGGATGCCCAGCACAGAGCAGGCCTTGATTGGGGCTACCAAGTGACCATGGCACGGCCAGACCCTCCAGGACTCCAGGACGGCTCCGGGGAACTGGGGCTTTGGCGGTACCTGCTGTCTCCACCGAGGCGGCCAGCTGCCCATTCTTCTTGGAGGTCACAAACTTGCCATTGGACGCCCGCAGTGTGATGCGCCGGTCACGCCACTCGATGTCGAAGTAGCAGCTGGCATTCCTGGGGAATGGCAGGACAAGGTCAGGCGGGGTAGCCCAGGCAAGGTGGTGGGGGGTGGTGACAGGTGGGAGCGGGGCACTCACTTGGTGGAGGCGGTGGACTGCACGCCCCCAGTAGCTGTCAGCGTCCAGTACTTGCCCGTGTGGGTACGGAAGGCACACTTTTTGGTGTCGCGGTCAATCTCCAGCTGGAAGGTCTCCTGGTCGGTCTCCTCGTCCTGATTGGCAGACAGGTCCATACCTGCGGAGAGGAGGCCTCGGGCTGGTACAGGGGCCCCGCACCCCCTAGTTCTGGCGGACCACAGCCCTGAACTCACAGAACTACACATGCAAGGGAACACCACGGGGCGGGGTGGGGCAGGTGGCCAAGACCCTACAGTGGCACACATCAGAGGAATGGAGGCAGGGCCAGTCAGAGGCCGAGGCCAGCTACATCTGTTCCCACGTGACTTTCCCCAGTTAGAGAAATAATGGGGCCAGGGACGGAGGCTCATGCCTGTGATCTCAACACTTTGGGAGGCCAAGACAGGAGGATTGCTTGAGTCTAGGAGTTCGAGACCAGCCTGGGCAACAGAGCAAGACCCCCGTCTCTATAAATTATTATTATTATTATTTTTTTTTTTTTTGAGACGGAGTCTCGCTCTGTCGCCCAGGCTGGAGTGCAGTGGCCGGATCTCAGCTCACTGCAAGCTCCGCCTCCCGGGTTCACGCCATTCTCCTGCCTCAGCCTCCTGAGTAGCTGGGACTACAGGCGCCCGCCACCTCGCCCGGCTAGTTTTTTGTATTTTCTAGTAGAGACGGGGTTTCACCGTGTTAGCCAGGATGGTCTCTATCTGCTGACTTCGTGATCCGCCGACCTCGTGATCCGCCCGTCTCAGCCTCCCAAAGTGCTGGGATTACAGGCTTGAGCCACCACGCCCGGCCCAAATCATTTTTTTTAATTAGCTGGGAGTGGTGGTGCACACCTGTGGTCCCAGCTACTTGGGAGGCTGAAGCAGGAGGATCACTGAGGCAGGAGGTTGAGGCTGCAGTGAGCCGTGATTGCACCACTGCACTCCAGCCTGGGCGACAGAATGAGACCCTGTCTCAAAAAAAACAAAAAGGATCAAGAATCACTGCAGGAAAGACATTCTTGAGCCAACCAGGAGGGTCTTAATGCAGCCCAGAATTAGATGTGAAGGATTGATTACTGTTGATCACGTTGTGGTTACATAAGAAAATGGCCTCATTTTTTTAGAAACACAGATGGAAGTATTTTGGGATGAAATGCCCTGATGTCAGGGATTTGCTTTAAATACAACCAAAAATGGTATAGAAAAGGACAAATGGGCTGCAGCCCAGCGGAACAGCGCATCTGGGGGGGCCGTGTCTGGGGGTTCATGCTATTGTTCCTGCTTTTATGTAAAAGTTAAAAGAATAAGACATAATGGTACGTGTTCCTTTCCTTTAGAAAACTCATAAAAGGCCCAGGTGCAGTGGCTCATGCCTGCAATCCCAGCACTTTGGGAGGCCAAGTCAGGAGGATCATTTGAGACCAGGAGTTCAAGACCAGTCTGGGCAACTTAGCAAGACCCTACTTCTTTTTTTTTTTTTTTTTTTTTTTTTTTTTTTTTTTGTGAGACGGAGTCTCGCTCTGTCGCCCGGGCTGGAGTGCAGTGGCGGGATCTCGGCTCACTGCAAGCTCCGCCTCCCGGGTTCACGCCATTCTCCTGCCTCAGCCTCCCATGTAGCTGGGACTACAGGCGCCCGCCACCTCGCCCGGCTAGTTTTTTGTATTTTTTAGTAGAGACGGGGTTTCACCGGGTTAGCCAGGATGGTCTTGATCTCCTGACCTCGTGATCCGCCCGTCTCAGCCTCCCAAAGTGCTGGGATTACAGGCTTGAGCCACCGCGCCCGGCCCGCAAGACCCTACTTCTAAAAACAAACAAACAAACAAACAAATGTTAAAACCCTGTCTCTAAAACAAACAGGAAAAAGGAAACTATGAAGTCCTACATATCCCCTTCCCACTGCACTGCAGAACACCCCTGTGTTGGCAAATACACCTTTCTTTCTTTTCAAGACAGGGTCTTGCTCTGTTGCCCAGGTTGGAGTGCAGTGGCACAATCGTAGCTCACTGCAGCCTTGACTACCTGGGCTTAATGATCATCCCACCTCAGCCTCCCTAATAGCTGAGACTACAGGAACACACCACCACATCAAGCTAATTTTTTTTCTATTTGGTAGAGACAGGATCTGGCTATGTTGCCCAGGGTGGTCTTGAACTCCTGGCCTCCCATGATCCTCCTAACTCAGCCTCCCAAAGTGCTGAGATTACAGGCACGAGCCACCATGTGCCCGGCCAGTGAATACACAACTTTCTAGCTCTTTTTTTCTTACACATACGGAACATGCAGGCTGCCGTGGTAGCTCACGCCTGTAATCCCAGTACTTTGGGAAGCTGAGGCAGGCGGATCACCTGAGGTCAGGAGTTCTAGACCAGCCTGGCCAACACGGTGCAACCCCGTCTCTACTACAAATACAAAAATTGGCTGGGCGTGGTGGAACACGCGCCTATAATGCCAGCGGCTTGGAAGGCTGAGGCAGGAAAATCACTTGAACCTGGGAGGCGGAGGTTGCAGTGAGCTGAGATTGCGCCACTGTGCTCCATCCTGGGCGACAGAGCGAGACTCCATCTCAAAAAAAGAAAAAAGAAAAAAGAAACATGCACAGATGTCCTCTGTCTCTGGATTTGCATACCGTTTTCTATATGGCATATTTACATGTTACTGTGTCCCTAAAAGGTCGAATGGGACTGGCCGGGCGCGATGGCTCACCCTTGTAATCCCAGCACTTGGGGAGGCCAAGGCGGGTGGATCATGAGGTCAGGTGTTTGAGACCAGCCTGGCCAACAGGGTGAAACCTCTTCTCTACTAAAAATACAAAAAAAAATTGGCCGGGTGTGGTGCCGGGCGCCTGTAATCCCAGCTGCTCAGGAGGCTGAGGTAGAATTGCTTGAACCCAGGAGGCAGAGGCTGCAGTGAGCTGAGATCCACCACTGCACTCCAGCCTGGGTGACAGAGCAAGACTCCGTCTCAGAATAGGACCCCAGGGATCTCTATCATCGGGACACTTAAGGTCCTTTCAGGTTTTGCTCCCCTAAACTATAGTGCAGTTGCTATTCTTTTTTTTTTTTTTGAGATGGAGTCTCGCTCTGTCGCCCAGGCTGGAGTGCAGTGGCCAGATCTCAGCTCACTGCAAGCTCCGCCTCCCGGGTTCCCGCCATTCTCCTGCCTCAGCCTCCCGAGTAGCTGGGACCACAGGCGCCGCCACCTCGCCCGGCTAATTTTTTGTGTTTTTAGTAGAGACGGGGTTTCGCCGTGTTAGCCAGGATGGTCTCGATCTCCTGACCTTGTGATCCGCCCGTCTCGGCCTCCCAAAGTGCTGGGATTACAGGCTTGAGCCACCGCGCCCAGCCAATATTCTTTTTTTTGAGAAAGAGTCTCGCTCTGTCGCCCAGGCTGGAGTGCAATGGCACAATCTTGGCTCACTGAAACCTCTGCCTCCTGGGTTCAAGCAATTCTCCTGCCTCAGCTCTCCTGAGTAGCTGGGATTCCAGGTGCCAGCCACTATGCCCAGATAATTTTTTTGTATTTTGAGTAGAGATGGAATTTCACTATGTTGACCAGGCTGGTCTCAAACTCCTGACCTCAGGTAATCCGCCCACCTCGGCCTCCCAAAGCACTGGGATTACAGGTGTGAGCCACCACGCCCGGCCACACAATTGCTATTCTTTTTTTTTTTTTTTTGATCTGGGGTCTCATTCTGTCCCCAAGGCTGGAGTGCAGTGGCGTGATCTCGGCTCACTGCAACCTCCGCCTCTCGGGTTCATGCCATTCTCCTGCCTCAGCCTCCGGAGTAGCTGGGACTACAGGTGCCCGCCACCACACCTGGCTAATTTTTTTGTCTTTTTAGTAGAGACGGGGTTTCACCGTGTTAGCCAGGGTGGTCTTGATCTCCTGACCTCGTGATCGGCCCGCCTCGGCCTCCCAAAGTGCTGGGATTACAGGCGTGAGCCACCGCACTCAGCCCACAATTGCTATGCATTATAACTCCATTGCTTTTGCATATCCACGTGGATTCCTCCAGCTAAAACCTGGAGGTGGGATGTTTGGCTCCAGCAGCATAAATTCACATTCCCCACGCACTCTGGATTCTAAGAACTGCAGCAGCAGAGGCGTCTGCCGGGCTCTGTATGGCTGCCCGGCTCAGAGCTGGAGAATGTCTTCGTTTGGGCACCTTTATGCCACAGGAACCCCAGCGGTGGGTGGCAGGCATCACCCACAGGAGAGGGAGGCTGGGGGTGGTGGAGCCCACACCAGAGGACACATCCTCAGTTCCTTTTTTTTTTTTTTCAGACAGGGTCTTGCTCTGTTGCCCAGGCTGGAGTGCAAGTGGCCCAAGCACGGCTCTCCACAGCCTCCAACTCCTGGTCAAGGGATCCTATTGCCTCAGCCTCCCCGGTAGGTGGGACCACAGGCACTCGCCACCATGCCTGGCTAACTTTAAAATTATTCTGTAGAGATGGGGGTGGTCTCGCTATGTTGCTCAAACTCCTGGATTCAAGCAATTCCCCCCCCGGTTTGCCTCCCAGCATGCTGGGATTACAGGGGTAAGCCACCGTGTCCGGCCTCCCCATCCTGCTGTATCCTCACGCAACCAGCTGTATCCTCACCCAACCACGCATCCCCACATCCGCACCACAGGCAGGGATCTGCATCCCACTTCACAAAGAGGGAGACTGAGGCTGGTGGTGGCGTGTCCTAGCCTAAGGTCACAGGGCAAGAGGAAGTAAGGGTCCGGCTGGCTTTCTGGATAGGAGGTGTGTGGGCCTCTTGCCACGCCCTCTCCCTGCCCCACCCTCCTGTCTGTGGGTCCCTGGCCTCACACCCTGGCCCGCCCCTTCTTAGAACCCCTTGGGCCCCACCTTCCAGGTTCCCTGGGCCCCCTCAAGGCCATAGCCAGTCTCCTCCACAGCGTCCACTGCCTGGGACTCCATTGGGTCAGCTGGCTCGGCCACCGCACCCCAGCCAAGCACGGGAGGAGGATGAGGTGAGGAGGATGAGGTGAGCAGGTGCTGGGTCCCCAGGGTGCCAGGACCATCCTAAGGCCACACCCCAGGGAACACAACGAGGGCTGGGGCCTCTGCTCGCTCAGCCCTCCACCAGCTAAGAGGCCCTGCAAAGGTCTGGCACGCCCCACCCCCACTGCACAGAAGCCGCAGGGCTGCAGGGAGCTGTCAGGCCAGCCACACCCGCACAGCTGCCCTCACCGCCCCCTCATTCTGCCCTCACCGCCCCCTCATTCTGCTCAGAAGGGCCTGCATGTCTACAGGCAGGGGCTGCACCCTGCTCTGTTCAAAGCCACTGCGTGGGCCCTGGCCTGTGCAGGCTACACAGCACCACCTGTCCAACACGTGGGGGGGTCCACTGATCGGAGGGAAGTTAGGGACCAGGTAAGAGGACAGCCTCCTGCAGGCCAACCCCAGCAGCAGAAAGGACGGAGGGACAGGTGCTAGGTCCACCTCAGCGGCAGAAAAAAACAGAAGGCATCGGGAGCTCCAGGTTCCCCAGAAAGAGGGGCAAAAGGAGAAGGGGGGGTTGGACAGTGGAACAGAAACCACATTGGAACAGCCTTGTCCTAGAGTTTACAGGGCTCGTCCTCACACAGCCTTGCAAATAAGCAGGGCGCTTACCAGCCCACCTGGAACAAATGCAGGAAGCCGGGAGGCTCCTTCTCAATGAGACTTCCGATGGCTGCGCTGGGCTTAACTGGGGGCAGCCACAGGGCCACGTGTGAATGCACACAGGCCTTAATCCTCCTGGCAACTCCATGAAATTTACACTAACCTCATGCCCCAGGCCAGAGAAGAAAGGGAGCTTGCCAGCCTGGCCCAGGACCACACAATTGCCGCCATTTGTACCACAACTCAGTCCCCTTCAGCCTGTTGCATTCAATCCTGGAACTGGTTTGATGCAAAGGCCTAGGCCAGCCAGTGAGGCACCCACCGCGCAGGGCCAGGCACCCTTGGGTGAGTGCCTTCCCTGCACCTTTCCTCAGTTTCCCCACCTGTCAAAAGGGCCCAGCCTCTTCACTCTGCCAGGATGTTGAAAGGATTTAGGGGCCTGGTGCCAAGTAGACATCAGGTCCCACCCCAGCAGGGAGGGATGGGGGAAAGGGGAGTCGTCCCCCCAGTCCAGCAGGGCCCCTCCTGGCTCCAAGGCCCTTGCTTGGCCTTGGAGTCTGTAATTAGAGCTGTGTTACTATGGGAACAGGATTTTCTTCAGGATTTTTCTTTTCATCAACAGAGGCACAGAAATCCTGAGTCACAGGCCCACAGAAGCCCCCAGGAGCCAGGAGATTAACAGTCTCCTGTGCTGGGCCCACGGGTACCTCTCCCGCCTCCTTCCAGAGAGGTCTAGGCCCCTGCCTGTCCTCCCCTCACGGTGGCCTTCCCTGTTTCCAGCCTTTGAGTCATCCTCTCTGGTGTTTTGGTTTTTTTTTTTTTTTACTTTTGTTAAAAATTATTTTATTTTAAAGTTTCTTTTTTTGTTGTTGTTGTTTTTTTGAGATGGAGTTTCAGTCTTATTGCCCAGGCTGGAGTGCAATGGTGCAATCTCAGCTCACCAAAACTTCCGCCTCCCGGGTTCAAGCGAGTCTCCTGCCTCAGCCTCCAGAGTAGTTGGGATTACAGGCATGTGCCAACCACACCCGGCTAATTTTTATATTTTTAGTAGAGATGGGGTTTCTCCATGTTGGTCAGGCTGGTCTCAAACTCCCGACCTCCAGGTGATCCGCCTGCCTCGGACTCCCAAAGTGCTGGGACTACAGACATAAGCCACTGCACAGGGCCAAAAAAAATTTTTTGAGACAGGGTCTTGCTCTGTTGCCCAGGCTGGAGTGCAGTGGCATGATTTCGGCTCACTGCAGCCTCGAACTCCTAGGCTCAAGCAATCCTCCCATCTTGGCCTCTTGAGTAGCTGGGATGACAGGCGTGCATCACCATGCCTGGCTAATTTTTTGTATTTTTTGTAGACAGGGGTTTTGCCATGTTGCCCAGGCTGGCCTTGAACTCCTGGGCTGAAGCCATCCTCCGTCCTTGGCTTCCCAAAGTGCTTGGATTACAGGTGAGAGCCAGTGTGCCCGGCCTTCTGAACCATTCTCTCTATGGTGGCTGAGAGGGGCACACCCTGGTTGCCTCACACCCTCTAATCCCCATCACCACCCCCAGGCCGTAGTCCCCAGAGGCCCCTGGTTTGTTCAAAACAGACACTCCCTGCATCTCATTTAGAAGAGGGGTTCTGGAATGTTCTGTGGCTTCACCTTACCACTCCACTTTCCAGTCGACTCCTGCAACCACCTGGCCATTTCAAACGCCTCTGCATCTTTATACAAGCCATTCCCTGGGTTCAGAATGCCCTGCCTCATGGGGAGAACTCTTACACATCCTGCAACGCCCAGCTTGACCAGCCCTTCCTCAGGCAGCCACCCTCGGAGTGGCTGGGAGAGGGCATGTCCCAAGCCAGCAGGGAGGACAGGTCCTATCCCTGGCATGGAGCCCCGGATGCAAGGAGGTCAGTGGGAGAGGACACGAACAGATGTGAGAGAAGACAGGAAGTGTGGTGAGGCCAGGGTAGGTGTGGATCAGGTGTGGATCCTGGGGAGCAGGGAGGAGCCCGGGGCGTGGTGGGAAAACAAAGGAGCACTCACTCAGCCGACCCAGCCTCTGGTGTGATGGGCTGAAAGGCCCTGCCCAGGGCAGCTCTGGGCCAGCCTGAGGAGGCCTGGAAGGCACACTTTACAGATGGGGAAACTGAGGCTGAAAAGCAGGTCACAGCGTTTTTCAAAGGGGAGCATCCTGCCCCCACCGGGCCCGCCCGTGCAGGCCTGCAGAGATGATTCACATCCCCCTGCCAGCTAAGCCCGGATCCTCCCCTTCCTGGCTGGCGTTCCCCAGCATGTGTGTCGGAAGCAGACACCTCCCCCTTGCCACGCAGGCCCGTCCAAAATGGCCTCTGCAGACACGCCCCCCACGCCCACCCCTGCAGACTCCAGTTCCCCAAAAGCCCCCCAGGAGTTGGCTGACATATAGAAACGAGGTAAGGACACCAAGATCTGAGGCCAGAGGAGCCCCAGCCTCGGCCCCCAAGTGCCCCCACCCCCCGGTTCCACATGCCTTTAAACTCCAGGCTGAGCTATCACCACCACCTCTCCTGGCTGCAATTTCTGGTTCCTCCCACCCTATCAGCCTGAATCACACCCCGGACACCCCCAGCAAGCTTCTCAGGAGAGGCGAGTATCTGCCCAGGCTCGCCAAAAACACCCTCAGGTTCTCCACTCCTTCCTGCCCCCCAGGGCCAAGGCCACCTACTTCTGCAACTTCTTCCCCACAGGAGGCTGTGGCTGCAACCCCAAGGCAAGGACCATAGCCCTGCACTAAGCACCCATCGAGGGTCCCCCTACCTCACAAGCTTCCTCCCAGCCACACTGGGCTTTCTCTGTACCTTCCTGCCATAGCGCCTTTGCACAGGCGAAACCCACTGCCTGGAACGCTGGTCCACACACCCCCCTGATACCTGCCACCTTCTATTCATCCTTCAGGCCAGCTCAAATGTCCTGTTCGGAAAGGACTCACCCATCTAATACCCTGTACCCGCTGCCTTTTCCTTGACACTTTGTAATGTCCCCAAGAGAATGGGAACCCCACTCGGTCACTCATGGCTCAGCAGTTGCCCTCAGTAGGGCTCAATGCCTGCTGAACAGGTGAGGAGCTCTGCCTGCCCTAAACTGTGGGCAATAGGAAAAGGTGTTTCTGGAGCCAAATGCACCCACTTCTGCATGCTGCTTACTTGTGCGTCACTTGCTGTGTGACCGAAGACAAGCAGCTTCACCTCTCTGGGCCTTAAGGTAGCAAACCTCAGGCACAAAATGGGCATTACCCCAAACAGGCCTCCGCCCTCACCCCTACTGCCATGGGGGTCTTTCTCTCTTCTGCAGAGCCCACAGCCAAGAGGGGGGCCATAAGGAGGGCTCCTTCCAAGAGGAGGGATGAGGATCCAAACTGGGCTCCCGTCCAGCCATCTCCAAGGCCTGGGGTCCGACTTCCTATCCAGGGAAAAAGATCCCCCCAGGCCCCTCCCTCCCGCGGGGCCTCTGTCTGCAAGCAAGGAACAGCTTCTCCGCCAAGAGTGGAAGAGGACGCCAAAAGGAAGAGAAACCCCCTCGGGGAGAATCTGAGAAAGAAGGGAAAGAGGGGGCGCCCATTTCTGGCGCACAGTCGCACATAGCCGTGCCTGCAGGAGGCCCCGGAGGGGACGGATCGAGTTGCAGTCAATTGTTCCCGGCGAGCGCCCTAGGGATGGGTTCACCCGAGGGTAGGGGCTTTCCGAGCGAGCTGGCCTGGGGTCTCCTGGCTCGCGCTGAAGCCGCCCTCGGTCGCTAGCAGAGCGGAGCTCAGCGCACGGGCCCGGAGACGCGCGCGGCGGGCGAAGGGCGGGGTGCCTGGAGGGCCGCCATCCGCGCCACGCCGTTCCCGGGCCGCGGCGCGAGGAGGGAGACCGCCTCCTGGGGAAACTGTGGACCCGAGCTCTGGGCCCGGGGGCGACGCGGGGGGCTTCTCTGCAGGGGTGACCCGCAAAAGCCTATCCCCTCCCCCGCCCCGCCGCATCTGGTTTTCCCATCCGCAGAGATGGAGCAGGACAAAGGGGGCGAGGGAGGACCCAGTCGAGGCGACCCGCCCCCCTGCTCACAAAGGCCGCGGCCTCGAGCGCGGGGCAGACGCGGGAGGAGGGGCTGGGGGGAAGGGCAGACACCCCGCGCGCCCCCCCACCAGCGGAGGCCGACCCCGCCCGGCAGCGGGAGGAGGTGGAGGAAGGCCGGGCAGACGGGGAGGTGGAGGCGCGCCCCGCCGGGATCAAAGGCCTGACTAACCTCCCCCATCTCGCCCGCGAAAGGCTGCCGGTGGGGATGGAGGCGCGCCCCTGCGAGTGGCGACCCTTGCCTCGGATCCCCGGGCCTCAGGCCTGCCGGCGGGGGGAGGGGCACGAGGAAATGGGCGAGGGGCGCCCGCTCCCCAAGAGCTGGGGCCGCCTATCCGAGGGATCAGCGCGCGTGGGGAGAGCCGAGATTGGGCCGGGGCGTTAGGAGGGTGCACGTACGGTTGCGACTCCGCGGAGTCTAGGGGAGCCCACGACCCCAGCCCGGGGTGGGAGGTGGGCAGCGGTTCCCGAGGATGAGCAAAGCCCCACCCCTCGCCCCTTCCGGGCGGGGTAGCCGTTCCTAGCGGGGGCGCACTGGGCAGTGCTTCGGACCGCAGCGGCGCCGCGGGCGAGAAAGGGCGGGAGGTTGGAGGGGCGCGGGTGGGGTGCGCTTTGTGCACGGACTGGGAGAGGCGGGGGCAGCGTCCCCACTCACCCTGGCGCGTGGACACGTTCCTCTCGTTGGCCGCCTGCAGCACGACCTGGGCGCAGCTCTGCTCCAGGGCAAAGAGCTCGTCCTTGCCCACCTTGGTGGCCTTGCCCGCCTTGAGCGTGCCGCTGGGCCCCGACGGCGCCAGGTAACGGCCCTCGCAGTCGCGGAAGGCCACCTTGCCGGAGCGGAACTCCAGCGTGTAGCCAGTAGCCGGCTCGGGGCGCGCCACCAAGCGCCCGTCGTGGCGCAGGAAGCGGTGGTCGGCGGTCTGCACACTGTAGCGCTGATCCTGGAAGGCGAGGGTGATGAGCGAGTCGACGCCCCAGGGCACGTCGCGGTCCACGGCGATCTCGTCGGCCGGTCGCGCGCTCAGGTGCGCGTAGCGCTTACGGGTGACGCTGTAGATGTTGACCTGCGGGTGCATGGCGATGTGCACGCTCCACTTCTCGGCGGGGGACACCGTCTGCGCGAAGCACGACAGGCGGTCCTCGGTGCCGCCGAAGTAGCGCCGGTGCGCCTCGGACTGCAGCGACCAGCGGCCGTCGTCGTGCGCCACGATGAGGAAGCGGCAGTCGGGACCGGGCACCTCGCGCTCGCAGGTCACGTTGCCGTCCTTGTCCGCCGCCAGGTAGCGGCCCAGGTGGCTGCGCAGGCACACGGCCGCGCTGCCCGCCTCGTCAGGGGGCTGCTCCAGCGTCCAGATCTGCTTCTTCTTCAGGCTGCTGGCCGACGCGTTCACCTTGAACCCGAACGCCTCGGCCGTCAGGTACTTGTTGCCGCAGTTGATGAGGCCGAACTGGATCTGCACCGCCTCGGCTGTGCCGTTGGCGGTCATGGTGGCGGTGGACGGGAGGCCGCGGCGCGGCCCCGGGAGTTGGGTGGCGGGTCCCCGCGGCAGCGACCCTGCTCCTTTGTTCGGCAGCCGCGGCCCGCGCGCACCCTCCGCAGCGCTCCACAAAGCCGGGCCCGCGGCGCCCGGGCCGCTTTATAGGCGAGGTGACGTCAGCGCTGCCAGGCCCCGCCCCTTCCCCGCCCCCGGCTCCGCGCGGGTGGGGGCGCCCGGCCGAGGGACAGGGCGCTGCGGCCCCCGCTGCTGCCCCGCCGGGGCTCTCACCCCACCGGTGTCCTCGCCCCACCCCGCAGCGCCGCCGCCTGAGGACACAACCCCTCCCAACCCCGGCTCCCCGCGCCAGCCACCTAACCCCCCCCGGATGTCCCTCACCTCGGACGCCCCTGACCCCAAGCCTCGCTAGGAGCAAGGACGAGCCAGGTTTGAGGTCACGATGGAGAGCCAGAGACCACGGTGCAGATCGGTACTGAGCGGAGGTGGGGGTCCGAGGGCCGCCTGGAGGAGGTGGCCTTGGAGCACAGAGCCTTTCAGGAGCCGAGAGGCAGACGAGGGAAGCAGGCTGGGAGCTGACAGCGCGGTGGGGACCCGGTGAGGCCAGGACCTGGGATCCACAGACCCCAGCACACCCAACTAGGTTGTCTCCGAGGCCCTGCAGCCTGGCCCTCCTGTGCAGAGATGTGGTTCCTTGAGGCTTCAGCCCCACAGCCACTGCCCTGAAGGCCACCGGACCCCTCCCTGTGGCCCAGGCACCCACCCCAGGTGGCCCAAATAGGTCTCCGGGATAGTGGCTGAGTCAGTGGCCCACATTCCCAATGCTGGCGATGCCAGGGTTCAGGTCCCACCTGGCAGTGAGTGGGCAGGACAGGAATTGGTGTTCTTGTTTTTTGACCCAGATCACAGAGGTCCAGCAACTGTGAGCCAGGCCAGCCCAGGTCTCTGGTTCCCAAGCCAGTGTCCCTTCCCCTCCCAAGCCCCAATTTCATGGGACTCTGAGTTGGTCACACAGGAGGGACATGGTGCTGGCTACAGCTCCCCCATCCTCAGAATCCCAACTCTCAGTTCTGCTCCCCAAAGGGGACATTCCCTACGGACACCACCTCCCACACCCTCACCCCCCCACCCGCCCCCTCTAGGGACACTTCCCTTTTCTGAGCCTCACTGAAGGCTGAAGAGTTTTCCTGGACATTCCCCACATGCCAAAAGGCCCCTGGAATGCCGGCATGACCACAGGCTGCCCACAAGGTCTCAGGCCAGGCACTGACCTAACTCCGGGCCCTCAGCCCAGCTTGCTGATAAACTGGGATTGCTGGGGCTGGTCTGAGCCTGTGTCTGCCTCAGGCAATCCTAGCCAGGGGCTTTCAATGAAGGGGGTGGGGGGGAAGATGGTATCACCTTCTTGCCATCCTGCTTCAAATGGGTTTACCGGCAGGGCCTTGAGCCCCAGAACCCACATGCCCCTGGCAACCCCTCCCACAGACACTGATGTTGTTGCTGTTAATTTTGGGCTTTGGTCAGAAACCCCTCCCATGAACCCTCAACTGCAAGCCAACCTATTTTTGTCCTTCTTCGCTCCACCCTGAGCCATACACCATGGAAAAAATCAAGGTTTAGCTGGGTGTGGTGGCACGTGCCTGTGGTCCCAGCTACTCAGGAGGCTGAGGAAGGAGGATCCCTTGAGCCCAGGAGGTGGAGGCTGCAGTCAGCTATTATAGTGCCGCTGCACTCCAGCCAGGCACAGTGGCTCAAGCCTGAAAACCAAACACTTTGGGAGGCTGAAGCAGAAGGATTGCTTAAGGCCAGGAGTTCAGCCTGGGCAACATAGCAAGATCCCAGATAGATAGATAGATAGATAGATAGATAGATAGATAGATAGATAGAAAGAAAACGCCTTGGCTTGAATGCCTCTGGGATTACACTTTGGGATTACAGGCGTGAGCCACCGCGCCCGGCCAAGTATCTCGGTTTTTATTATCTTCGTTTTTTTGGTTATTTTTGTTGTTGTTGTTTTTGAGACCGGGGTCTTGATCTATTGGCCAGGGTGGAGTACAGTGGTGTGATCATGGCTCACTGCAGCTTTGAACTCCTGAGCTCAAGCTATCCTCCCACCTCAGCCTCCTGAGTAGCTGGGACAACAAGTGCACGACCCTCGGCTAATTTATTTTATTATTTTATTTTTATTTTTATTTTTATTTTGGAGTCTTGTTCTTTCGCCCAGGCTGGAGTGGAGTGGCATGATCTCGGCTCACTGCAATCTCCACCTCCCGGGTTCAAGCGATTCTCCTGCCTCAGCCTACTGAATAGCTGGGAATAGCTGGGATTATAGGTGCCTGCCACCACACCTGGCTAATTTTTGCATTTTTAGTAAAGATGGGGTTTTGCCATCTTGGCCAGGCTGGTCTCAAAATCCTGAACTCAGGTGATCCACTCGCCTCGGCCTCCCAAAGTACTAGGATTACAGGCGTGAGCAGCTAATTTTTTTTTTTTTTTTTTTTTTTTTTTGAGACGAAGTCTTGCTCTGTCACCCAGGCTGGAGTGCAGTGGCGCAATCTCAGCTCACTGCAAGCTCCACCTCCCGGGTTCACACCATTCTCCTACCTCAGCCTCCCGAGTAGCTGGGACTACAGGCGCCCACCACTACGCCCAGCTAATTTTTTACATTTTTCATAGAGACGGGGTTTCACCGTGTTAGCCACGATGGTCTCGATCTCCTGACCTCGTGATCCACCCGCCTCGGCCTCCCAAAGTGCTGGGATTACAGGCGTGAGCCACCGTGCCCGGCCTTCTTTTTTTTTTTTTTTTTTTTTGAGATGGCGTCTTGCTCTGTCGCCCAGGTTGGAATGCAGTGGTGTGATCTCGGCTCACCGCAAGCTCCACCTCTCAGGTTCAAGCGATTCTCCTGCCTCAGCCTCCCAGTAGCCGGGACTACAGATGCGCGCTACCACACCTGGATAATTTTTGTGTTTTTAGTAGAGATGGGATTTCACTATATTAGCCAGGCTGGTCTTGAACTTCTGACCTCATGATCCGCCCACCTCGGCCTCCCAAAGTGCTGGGATTACAAGATTGAGCCACCACCGTCCCCAGCCACGAAGTAGCATTTTCGAAAATCATTCCTGCTCAGCACCATTCCCTGTCCTCACCTTGCCTGCATCTCGCTTACGCTGGGCACCTCTGTGTCTGGGGCAGGACAAGCTGCCCATGAGCAAGTCACATGATCCTTTCTGCAGGCCCCACCCCAGGTCCCTCCGGGGAAGGATGGGGACATGGACGCTGTGTTCCTGGGCCCTTCAGGAACCCAGGTGCCATCCAAGCCACTTTGGTACGAGGGCGTGGCACGAAGTGAGGCCAGTCCTGAGCTGCTCCCGGGCTGGCCACTGGATGCCATGCAGCAGGCTCTGCAGGGGAAAGTGAGGCCACCAGGAAGGGCTGCTCGGCTCACCCCGTGCTCAGTTCCCTGAGTGAGGACTCAGACCCTGTCCTACCCAGCCAGACCACCACTCACAAACAGGAGCAAACACCCAAAGGCCACGGGCTGCTCCTTCTGGCTGCAGAATCTCCCTCTCCCAAGCACTTCCCTGGGGCTTCCTGCTGCAACCTCCCTGGGGCCCCCCTTCTCTCTGCAACTTTACAGCCTCACACCCTCCTTGACAGCTTTTTTAGGCCTGAGCACTGTACTAGGTCTTGACTGTAGTCTGAAGACTAGGATTTGTGGCCTGGGGGCAAAATATACCCCTTCTAGAATCTTCTATTCTTCATCTGTGCAAGGACAGGGGTGGAATACCCTGAGGGTTTTTTTTTGTTTTTTTTTTTTGCAGGGAGTGGGGAGAGACAGGGTCTCACTCTGTCACCCAGGCTGGAGTGCAGTGGTACAATCACAGCTTGCTCCAGCCTCAAACTCCTGGGCTCAAGCAATCCTCCCACCTCAGCCTCCCAAATTGCTGGGGCTACAGACATGCACCACCATGCCCAGCAAAAAAAAAAAAAAAAAAAATTTTTTTTGAGACAGAGTCTCACTCTATCACCCAGGCTGGAGTGCAGCGGTGAAATCTCGGCTCACTGCAACCTCCGCCTCCCGGGTTCACACCATTCTCCTGCCTCAGCTTCCCGAGTAGCTGGGACTACAGGCTTCCGCCACCATGCCCGGCTAATTTTTTGTACTTTTTTAGTACAGACAGGGTCTCAATCTCCTGACCTCGTGATCTGCCCACCTCAGCCTCCCAAAGTGCTGAGATTATAGGCGTGAGCCACCGTGCCAGGTCAATTTTTTATTTTTATTATTTTTTAGAGATGGGTTCTCATGATATTCCCCAGGCTGGCCTTGAGCTCCTGGGCTGCAGTGATCCTTGTACCTCTGCTTCCCAAAGGGCTGGGATGACAGGTGTGAGCCACTGGTCAGGGGCCAGCCCGCCCTGAGTTTCTGTTGCCATCCTGGGAGCTTCCTGCCCAGGGTCATCATTAGAGTTGTGTGACTCCAAGCCATCCCTCATTCCCTCCCAAGCCTCATTTACCTTCTCTCAGAGGGAGATAAATGTGGCTGGCCCAGGCGTGTATATGGGACCAGAAATGCTGTCCATGTCACAAATGCACAGATGTCACTGGCTCAGCCCTCCTTAAATGACCGGCCTCGTGGCCGAGAGCCTGTGAATGGCGTCTTTGTTGCTGTGCAGCCGCTGGCTCTGCGGCACCCGCGAGGCGGCCTGGTACGGCCAGCGCCCTGCATGGTACCCTGGGGAGTGGGAGGAGCTGATTCTAGGGCAGGAGTCCTGCCAGGCCTGGCTTCCTGGCTGACCACAGAGCCACAGGACAGCTGTGCCCTCCAGGGCCCTGAGCCACACTCCAGCATGGTCAGTCAGAGCCCAGGAGGGCGGGACCAGGCTGTCACTCCCACTGTCCTGCCTCCACCAACATCTCTATCAATTATTATTATTATTTTATTTTATTATTATTATTTTTTTGAGACAGAGTTTCACTCTTTTTGTCCAGGCTGGAGTGCAATGGCACGATCTCGGCTCACCACAACCTCTGCCTCCCAGATCCAAGCAATTCTCCTGCCTCAGTCTCCCAAGTAGATGGGATTACAGGTGTGCACCACCACGCCCTGCTAATTTCGAATATTTAGTAGAGACGGGGTTTCTCCATGTTGGTCAGGCTGGTCTCAAACTACCGACCTCAGGTTATCCACCCTCCTCAGCCTCCCAAAGTGCTGGGGCTACAGGCATGAGCCACCACACCCAACCTAATTAATTTTTTTAAAACAGGGTCTCGGCCAGCCACTTTGGCTCACGCCTATAATCCCAGCACTTTAGGAGGTCAAGGGGGTGCGGATCACCTGAGGTCAGGAGTTCAAGACCAGCCTGGCAAATATGGTGAAACCCCGTCTCTGCTAAAAATACAAAAAATTAGCCGGGCATGGTGGCGCACACCTGTAATCCCAGCTACTTGGGAGACTGAGGCAGGAGAATCTCTTGAAGCCAGGAGGCAGAGGTTGCAGTGAACCGAGATCTCGCCACTGCACTCCAACCCGGGTGACAGAGCGAGACTCCATCTCAAAAAATAAAATAAAATAAAACAGAGTCTCATTCTCTTACCCAGGCTGGGGTGCAGTGGTGCAATCAGAGCTCGCTCCAGTCTCAAACTCCTGGGCTCAAGTAATCCTCCCACCTCAGCCTCTTTTGAATAGCTGGGACTACAGGTGTATGCCTCCAGGCCTGGCTAATTGTTTTTAATTTTTTTGTAGAGGCGGGGATCTCACTGTGTTGCCCAGGCTGGGGTCTCAAACTCCTGATCACAAGTGTACCTCCTGCCTCAGCCTCTGAAAGTGCTGGGATTACAGGCGTGAGCCACCGTGCCCAGCTCCCTGCCAATTCCTGGCTGCATGGACTTCTGGTTACAAGCAGGGAAACTGATGCCTGGATACAGCAAATAGGATCTGGCCCAGCTTTAAGTGGGGAACATACAGTTTGGGGAACCCAGGCTCATAGCTCCCATGGGATTTGCAAAGAGGGGTGTGGGTGGGGGTGTGACCGCCCCACCACTGCCTCAGGACCTAAACTGTAACCCTTCAAAGACAGGAACTCACCTGTGGATCCGTACATGAGCTGCCCTGTGCAAGGGAGACCCCAGAGTTAACTGTGCAGTCCAGGAGGGCCTTCAGGAGGAGGTGATGCCTGCACTGGGTGAATAAGAGTTCAAGGGGGCAGGGCCAGGCAAGGCAGGAGCAAAGGAAAATAGGTGGGGGAACCTGGAATCTGGCCCTGAAAACGTGTTCCTTGATGTCGTTTCTCTTTCTGTCACTCTTCTGCTGATGATGACCGGAGGTGGGGGCCTGGATTGACTTCAGTGGGGACTCAGAGGTCACACCTTCTCACTACGGTGCTCACCTGGTCATCCCCACTACTCACTCAGTGGCTGATGCTGGTCCTGCTCCAAGCCCAAGTGTGTTCTGCAAAGTGAGGCCGCAGTGGCAAGTGCTTGGCAAGTGCCTGGCTAATTAAGAGGACATTAGCGCCCTGGGCAGAGCCCGGCTCCTGCCAAGATGTCCCTGCCAGGAGAGGGGCTGTTGGCTGGTGCCAGGCCTTGGCCTCCCCGCCTGGCCACCACCCCATCCTGCTTTCACTGAGGCCCGGGGCCCAGCATGCCAGGGCTCTCCCTGGCCCCGGCACCAGTGCCCAAGACACCTCAGTCTTGAATTGTCCTCCTGCCTCTGGCCTCAAGCCCCATCTGCCACTCACTCCTCCCAGAGCCTGCACAGAACCACCTCTGCTATAAACACTCACAGGGCCGGGCATGGTGGCTCATGGTGACGTCACCATCAGCTGAGAGGACCCAGGCACCTGCTCTTCTCCAATTCAACAAGGTCTGAGCATTGTTTTTGGTTTGTTTTTGTTTTTGTTTTGAGACAGAGTCTCACTCTGTTGCCCAGGCTGGAGGGCAGTGGTGCAATCTTGGTTCACTGCACTCCGCCTCCTGGGGAGGCTTCAGCCTCTGGAGTTGCTGAATTACAGGCATGCACCACTATGCCCAGCTAATTTTTGTGTTTTTAGTAGAGACGGGGTTTTGCCATGTTGGCCAGGCTGGTCTCAAACTCCTGACCTCAGGTGATCCGCCTGCCTCAGCCTCCCAAAGTGCTGGGATTATAGGTGTGAGCCACTGTCCCCAGTCTGAGCACTGTTCTGACCGATTTCTGAGGCTCATGGGGACAAAAATCAGAACAAGCATCGCTCTCAGTGACATGCTACGACCTCCATCCTCATCACCTCCAAACCACCCACCCGGGCAACCAACGTGGGTTCCTGAAGGTGGGCAAATCCAGGGCAGCCCTCTCCACCTCATGCTTCTCCTGTGGCTCCCCATTGCCCCAAGAGGGCCCAAAGCCCTGAAGGCTCAGGGCTCCTGGGGTCCTGGCCTCTGCCCATCTCTCCTGCCATCCTCCCTTCTCTTCTCCCCGCCGGTCCACCTCTCCAACCTCGATACCATTGCACCTGCTGTGCCCGTTGCCCGCCCAACAAAGCTGTCTGCCAAAGCCCTGTTCATCCCAAAGACTCTGGCTCAGACATCACCCACCTGTCTGGGGTGGCGCCTGCCTCCACACTTGTAATCCCAGCTTCTGGCCCCTTCTGTGAGCACCCCCAGATGGGAGCTTGGCACTTTAACCAGGTTTGGGTGTCCCAGGGCTTGGGGCAGGCATCTGGCCCAGCGCCGTCCAATAGAACATTCTGCAATAATGGAAATGTTCGTTTTTCTTTATTTAATTTTTCTGAGACAGAGTCTCCCTCTGTCGCCCAGGCTGAAATGCAGTGATGCAATCATAGCTCACTGCAACCTCCGCCTCCCAAGCTCAAGCAATTCTCCCACCTCAGCCTCCCCAGTAGCTGTGACCACTAGTGTGCAACACTGAGCCCAGCTAATTTTTTAAAAAATATTTTTGTAGGCTGGGCGCAGTGGCTCAAGCCTGTAATCCCAGCACTTTGGGAGGCCGAGACGGGCGGATCACGAGGTCAGGAGATCGAGACCATCCTAGCCTACATGGTGAAACCTCGTCTCTACTAAAAAAAAATACAAAAAACTAGCCCGGCGAAGAGGCGGGCGCCTGTAGTCCCAGCTACTTGGGAGGCTGAGGCAGGAGAATGGCGTAAACCCGGGAGGCGGAACTTGCAGTAAGCTCAGATTCGGCCACTGCACTCCAGCCTGGGCGACAGAGGGAGACTCCGTCTCAAAAAAAAAAAACAGGCTGGGCGCGGTGGCTCAAGCCTGTAATCCCAGCACTTTGGGAGGCCGAGGCGGGCGGATCACAAGGTCAGGAGATCGAGACCACAGTGAAACCCCGTCTCTACTAAAAATACAAAAAATTAGCCGGGCGCGGTGGCGGGCGCCTGTAGTCCTAGCTACTCAGGAGGCTGAGGCAGGAGAATGGCATGAACCCAGGAGGCGGAGCTTGCAGTGAGCCGAGATCGCGCCACTGCACTCCAGCCTGGGCAACAGCGTGAGACTCCGTCTCAAAAAAAAAAAAAATTTTTGTAGAAACTAGGTCTTGCTTGCCATGTGGCCCATGCTGGTCTCAAACTTCTGGCCTCAAGTGATCCTCCCACCTCGATCTCCCAAAGTGCTGGGACTTACAGGTGTGAACCACTATGCCTGGCCTGGAAATGTTCTTTTTTTTTTTTTTTTTTTTTTTGAGATAGAGTTTCGCTTTTGTCCCCCAGGCGTGAGCCACTGCGCCGGCCCTGGAAAGGTTCTATAAGTTTCTCAGCTGTTACAAGAGCTGCCCTTGACACATGTAGCTTTTGAGCAATAGTGAGAAACAAAAAAACCCTTTGACCTGAGAAATGCCAGCCCCCTTAAATTATCAGGTCCAGAAAGGCATTTAAAATGTAACAAAAGCAGTCAATAAAACAAAAGCCGGCCGGGCGCGGTGGCTCAAGCCTGTAATCCCAGCACTTTGGGAGGCCGAGGCGGGCGGATCACAAGGTCAGGAGATCGAGACCACAGTGAAACCCCGTCTCTACTAAAAATACAAAAAAAAATTAGCCGGGCGCGGTGGCGGGCGCCTGTAGTCCTAGCTACTCAGGAGGCTGAGGCAGGAGAATGGCGTGAACCCAGGAGGCGGAGCTTGCAGTGAGCCGAGATCGCGCCACTGCACTCCAGCCTGGGCAACAGCGTGAGACTAAAAAAAAAAAAAAAAGCCGCATTGCTCTCTCCTAAGCCCCAATCCTGCGCCACTCGTGTGGGCAGTGGTCCAAACAGAAAATAACTGGAGAAGAGGAGGAGGTCAAAGGATCAGGGAACTAAGCATTATGTGAATTCACCAGCAAGATGTACAGAATGCTGGTGTTTACACTGTTTTTATGGAACTAGCAGAATAAAACTGATCTATTTTTAAAATGAAAAAAAAAAAAAGTAACAGCAGTCAAAAGGCCGGACGTGGTGGCTCACGCCTGTAATCCCAGCACTTTGGGAGGCCCAGGCGGGCGGATCACGAGGTCAGGAGATCGAGACTATTCTGGCTAACATGGTGAAACCCCATCTCCACTAAAAATGCAAAAATTAGCCGGGAGTGGCGGCGCACGCCTGTAATCCCAGCGACTCAGGAGGCTGAGGCAGGGGAATCACTTGAACCCGGGAGGCGGAGGTTGCAGTGGGCCGAGATCCTGCCATTGCACTCCAGCTTGGGCAACAAGAGTGAAACTCCGTCTCAAAGAAAAAAAAAAATGTAGGCCGGGTGCGGTGGCTCAAGCCTGTAATCCCAGCACTTTGGGAGGCCGAGGCGGGTGGATCACGAGGTCAGGAGATCGAGACTATCCTGGCTAGCACGGTGAAACCCCGTCTCTACTAAAAATACAAAAAACTAGCCGGGCGTGGTGGCGGGCGCCTGTAGTCTCAGCTACTCGGGAGGCTGAGGCGGGAGAATGGCATGAACCCGGGAGGCGGAGCTTGCAGTGAGCCGAGATCACGCCACTGCACTCCAGCCTGGGAGACACAGCGAGACTCCGTCTCAAAAAAAAAAAAAAAAAAAAAAAAAAAAGTAACAGCAGTCACGTCTCAGTTTCTATTGCACTAAATAATTACCTCCTGAAGCTACTTGCTACGGGGGCTCTGGGCTCTGGACCAGCTAATGCCCAAGTGGCCACAGACGCCATCCACCCTGTGGGTCTACAACATATAACCAATCACTAGCCAAAGTTATTTCTGTAAGCCAATGAGAATTCCAAATGAACAGAGCTTGTAATTGTCTCCTCTCCTGATTCGTCCTTTTCTTCTTTAAAAAATTGAGCCTCCACGCCTGTAATCCCAGCACTTTGGGAAGCAAAAGCGGGTGGATCACCTGAGGACAGGGGTTTGAGACCAGCCTGGCCAACATGGTGAAACCCCGTCTCTACTGAAAATACAAAAATTAGCTAGGGGTGAGCCACCGTGCCTGGCCTCTTTCTTTTTTTGATAGGGTCTTCGTCTGTCACCCAGACTGGAGTGCAGTGGCATGATCTTGGCTTGCAGCAACTTCTGCCTCCTAGACACAAGTGATCCTTCCACCTCAGCCTCCTAAGTAGCTGGAACTAAAGGAATGCAACACCATGCCCAGCTAATGTTTTGTAGTTTTTTGTAAAGACAAGTTCTCACCATGTTGTCCAACCTGGTCTCAAACTCCTGGCCCTTAGCAATCCTCCCACCTCGGCCTCCCAAAGTGCTGGGATTACAGGTGTGAGCCACCACCACACCTGGCCCACTATTTTTCTTTTTTTTTTTTTTTTTTTTTGAGACAAAGTCTCACTCTGTCACCCAGGCTGGAGTGCAGTGTCATTATCTCAACTCACTGCAACCTCCACCTCCCAGGTTCAAGCGATTCTCCTGCCTCAGCCTCCCGAGTAGCTGGGACTACAGATGTGTGTCACCACGCCCAGCTAATTTTTGTACTTTTAGTAGAGATGGGGTTTCACCAAGTTGGCCGGGCTGGTTTCGAACTTCTGACCTCGTGATCCACCCGCCTCGGCCTCCTGAAGTGCTGGGATTACAGGCGTAAGCCACCACGCCTGGCCCACTTTTTCTTTTCTTTCTTTTTTTTTTTTTTTTGAGACGGAGTCTTGCTCTGTCGCCCAGGCTGGAGTGCAGTGGCCGGATCTCAGCTCACTGCAAGCTCCGCCTCCCGGGTTTACGCCATTCTCCTGCCTCAGCCTCCCGAGTAGCTGGAACTACAAGCGCCCGCCACCTCGCCCGGCTAGTTTTTCTTGTATTTTTTAGTAGAGACGGGGTTTCACCATGTTAGCCAGGATGGTCTCGATCTCCTGACCTCGTGATCCGCCCGTCTCGGCCTCCCAAAGTGCTGGGATTACAGGCTTGAGCCACCGCGCCCGGCCCACTTTTTCTAATTCATACAAGGGCACTGTCCGGGCAGTGGAGTCTCACCTCATCCCTATTTCCCTGGGCCGTTCCCAGACCCCTTCGGGAGCTCCCTCTTGCAGTCATGATAGCTTCAAATGCAAGAAAGAGAAAACTCTGACTCAACTGGATAACCAGCAAGACCTTTCATTATAGTAAGAAACAAGAAGCCCCAAAGAGGGGAGTTTCCAGGGTTGACTCACTGTAGCACAGCTGGAAAGGACCCTGGAACTTCCCCCACTTCTTACTCTGCCATCCCTGTCAGGTGAGCTTTGCCTTCCGGCTCAGGTCCTCAGAGTCTCAAGATGGCTGCCAGGGCTCCAGACGTCACATCTCCCCAACACTATCTAAAACAGGCTTTTGAGAAATTATGAACCTCCTCACAGTATCAAGTTTTTAAATGCACAAGATAAAATGCATATGATTATAAAGAAAGCCAGTCATGACTAGGTGTGGTCATGGTCAATCCCAGTGCTTTGGGAGGCCAAAATGGACAGATTGAGTGAGTCTAGGAATTCAAGACAAGGCTGTGCAACAGAGCAAGACCCTGTCTGTGCAAAAAGTAATCGCCTTGGCCGGGCACAGTGGCTCACAACTGTAATCCCAGCACTTTGGGAGGCCGAGGCCGGCAGATCAGCTGAGGTCAGGAGTTCGAGACCAACCTGACCAACATAGTAAAACCCTGTCTCTACTAAAAAAATATTAAAATTAGCTGGGCATGGTGGTGCACACCTGTAATCCCAGCTACTTGGGCAGCTGAGGCAGAAGAATCGCTTGAACCCGGGAGGCAGAGGTTTCAGTGAGCTGAGATTTTGCAACTGCACTCCAACCTGGGTGACAGAGCAAGACTCCATCTCAAAAAAAAAAAAGTATTATTATTATTATTATTATTATTATTATTATTATTGTTAAAACGGAGTTTCAGTCTTGTCGCCCTAGGCTGGAGTGCAATGGTGCAATTTGGCTCACTACAACCTCCACCTCCCAGGAGCAAGTGATTCTCCTACCTCAGCCTCCCAAGTAGCTGGGATTACAAGCATGTACCACCACACTTGGCTAATTTTTGTATTATTAGTAGAGACCGGATTTCACCATGTTGCCCAGGCTGGTCTCAAACTCCTGACCTCAGGTGATCAGCCCGCCTCGGCCTTTCCCAAAGTGCTGGGATTACAGGAGTGAGCCACCACGCCCGGCCTAGAGTATTAATTTTTTTTTTTTTTTTTTGAGACGGAGTTTTGTTCTTGTTGCCCAGGCTGGAGTGCAATGGCGCGATCTCGGCTCACCACAAGCTCCACCTCCTGGGTTCAAGCAATTCTCCTGTCTCAGTCTCTCGAGTAGCTGGGATTACAGGCATGTGCTACCATCCCAGCTAATTTTGTATTTTTAGTAGAGATGGGGTTTCTCCATGTTGGTCAGGCTGGTCTTGAACTCGCGACCTCAGGTGATCTGCCTGCCTCGGCCTCCCAAAGTGCTGGGATTACAGGTGTGAGCCACCATGGCCTTTCGTATTAATTTTTTTTTTAAATCGCCTCAACTTCCCAGGTTCAAGTGATTGTCCCAGGCATGCACCATCACGCTGGGCTAAATTTTGTATTTTTGGTAGAAACGGGGTCTCACCATGTTCCCCAGGCTGGTCTCGAACTCCTGGCCTCAACTGATCCTCCCGCCTTAGCCTCCCAAAGTGCTGGGATTACAGGAGTGAGCTACCATGCCGGGCCATGCTATGTATATTTTACAACAATTAATTTTTTATTTTAAAGCCATGCCTTGTCCTAAAACCATGACCCTCCCTGCAAGGAGCCGGGGACCTGGTGCCTGCATTAGACCAATTAATGTCTACACTGGCGGCCCTGGTGAGACATCTCCACTAAAACCCCAAACCAGGTTTCTGTTGGAAGGAGGAGGAGGAAGTTAGGGGTGTCTGCTGCTTTTCCCTAACTCCCTCTCCAAGCCACTCCTTGCATCCCTGGCGCCTCCAGGAAATCTTTGGCTTCCTCTCCAGGGCGCTTCCTCTCCGCTTCCCCTGGCTGTACTCCGAAGACCTGGGTAGCCCATTAAATTGAAAATCCAGAGCACTGGGTCCCTTCCTCCCTGCAAGGAGGGCTTAATTTCCAAACTTTCCTGGCAGGTGAAGAGGAACATCTGCCTCCGTCCCAGTCCCGCTGGAGTAGCCAGGAAAACAAAAGAATTTTGTTTCCATGGTGAAACAGCTGGGCCACCCCTATCCTGCCCTGTTCGGATTTTCCAAGGCTTCATCTCCATTTCCAGTTTCCAAACTGAAAACCACCTGGGCCCAGGTGCGGGAGGCCTGGGTGCTGACCTTGCTTGTGCCCTCGACTTGCTGTGTGCCCTTGGGTAAGTTTCTTGCCCTCTCTGAGCTGTGAGTCACCGAAGGGGTTGGATGGGATGACCTCTGAGGTGCCTCCCAGCACCAGTGCCTCATTGATGTGGTCACTACAGTCTATAAATCCACCAGCCCCCTAACAATTAACAATTGACTCCTTTTTTTTTTTTTTTTAGACGAAGTCTCGCTCTGTCGCCCAGGCTGGAGGGCAGTGGCGTGATCTCGGCTCACTGCAACCTCCACCTCCCAGGTTCAAGCAATTCTCCTGCCTCAGCCTCCCGAGTAGCTTGACGACAGGTGCACCAACCGTCACACCCAGCTTATTTGTTGTATTTTAGTAGAGACAGGGTTTCACCATGTTGCCCAGGCTGGTCTCGAACTTCTGAGCTCAGGCAATTTGCCCGCCTCGGCCTCCTCCCAAAGTGCTGGGATTACAGGCATGAGCCACCACGTCTGGCTGACTCCTTTTTTTTTTTTTTTTTTTGAGACAGAGTCTTGCTTAGTCACCCAGGCTAGAGTGCAGTGGTACAATCTCAGTTCACTGCAACCTCCACCTCCTGGATTCAAGAGATTCTCCTGCCTCAGTCTCCCCAGTAGGTGAGATTACAGACATGCACCACCATGCCCAGCTAATATTTGTGCTTTTAGTAGAGACGGGATTTCAACGTGTGCCCAGGCTGGTCTCGAACTCCTGACCTCAGGTGATCTAGCCTCCTAAAGTGCTGGGACTATAGGCGTGAGCCACTGCGCCAGCCTGAAGCTTGACTTCTTTTAATCCAGTATCAACCCCTCATGGCCTGGACCAGCCATCGAGGAACCTCCTGTCCCCCCACCAGGGCAGAAAGTGTATCGTGGATGACAGGAGGGAGACTTTGAATGCAGATAACCTCATCTTCATCCCCCAGAGGCAGGGCCTGAGGTGCCATCCCACACAAGAGGTTCAGGTAGAGGACAGGGACATGGGGGACAGGGAAGGGACAGGTCCCAGAGAATGCATTATCAAGTCAGTTACCTTGAGGAATCCCACCGAACGTTCATCCCGCCAGGGATATGTGGGAGGCTACAGTGCCGTGCCTATTTGTCAGCCCACGCTAGGGCCAAAGGGTCTGGAGGATTCCTGCCTAAACCCAAGAGCCATTTGTTGACAGCTGCTCCTGGCCACATGTGTGGGCGCAGGGATGCAGATGGGGACACTGGAGGTCAGCTGGATCTCACCAAGAGCTGGAGGATGTGACCCGGGTACAGATAGCAGCGGCTGCACGTCTAGACGCTCCCGGCAGGAACTTGAGGTTCCTCGGCTGGAAAATGGGTATATAAAGTTTCATTTAGGGCCAGGCACGGTGGCTCATGCCTGTAATCCCAGCACTATGGGAGGCCAAGGCAGACAGATCACTTGAGGCCAGGAGTTCAAGACCAGCCTGGCCAACATGGCAAAATCCCATCTCTACTAAAAATACAAAAAAAATAGCCGAGTGTGGTGGCAGGCATCTGAAGTCCCAGCTACTCGGGAGGCTGAGGCAGGAGAATCGTTTGAACTCAGGAGGTGGAGGTTGCTGTGAGCTGAGATGACACCACTGCACTCCAGCCTGGTGACAGAGTGAGACTCCATCTCAAAAAAATAAAAATAAAAAAGAAAGAAACAAAGAAACAAAGGCGTTTCCTTACTTCCACTGGAGATCAAATGAAACATGGATCCTGTGTACAGAATTTACTGGAGGCCATCCAGTGACCAGGCCTTGACTTTTATCAAAATTCCCAGACGTTCAAGGTTAGATGCTATGGAGGCTAGAGGAAACAACCTTGCTGATAATACTGCTACGAAGGCTGCCGTTAATCAAATCCATTTAATCAAATCTCTCTTGGGGCCCCACTCAAAGAACCTCCAAAAGATGAACCACAAATAATTACCAAAGATGGGGCACCAGAGGCTGAAAAACAAAACTGGAAAGCTTGCGGCTGCTCTTGTGATGATAAAAGAGAACTGTGGTTTGGACCTGATAACAAACCAGTTCTTCCAAATTCAATGAAATATTCAGTTAACTGCGGAACACAATTTGACTCATCGGGTAACTAACAAATTGATTTCTTTTATAAAACAATATTGGTTGGCAACATTTAAAAGCTGCCAAAAAAAAGAAGAAGAAAGAAAAAATCCTCAAAAAATGCTTATTTGACCAGTGGCACCTGTCCCAAGTTTATTTCAGAAAAACCCGCAAGTACTGATTCTGATTTGTGTGTGTGTGTGTGTGTGTGTGTGTGTTTGTGTGACTGGGTTTCACTCTGTTACCCAGGCCAGAGTGCAGTGGCACAATCTTGGCTCACTGCAACTGATTTTGGCCAATTTCACATTGTTTCCATTTTACTTACCATTCTCAATCTTCTGATCTAATAGAGCAAACAGGGCCGGGCGTGGTGGCTCACGCCTGTAATACCAGCACTTTGGGAGGCCGAGGCGGGCAGATCATGAGGTCAGGAGATCGAGACCATCCTGGCTAACACGGTGAAACCCCGTCTCTACTAAAAATACAAAAAAATGCCGGGCATGGTAGCGGGTGCCTGTAGTCCCAGCTACTCAGGAGGCTGAGGCGGGAGAATGGCGTGAACCCGGGAGGCGGAGCTTGCAGTGAGCCGAGATCGCGCCACTGCACTCCAGCCGGAGTGACAGAGCGAGACTCTGCCTCAAAAAAAAAAAAAAAAAAAAAAAAAAAAAAAAGGCCGGGCGCGGTGGCTCAAGCCTGTAATCCCAGCACTTTGGGAGGCCGAGGCGGGCGGATCACAAGGTCAGGAGATTGAGACCACAGTGAAACCCCGTCTCTACTAAAAATACAAAAAATTAGCCGGGCGCAGTGGCGGGCGCCTGTAGTCCCAGCTACTCAGGAGGCTGAGGCAGGAGAATGGCGGGAACCCGGGAGGCGGAGCTTGCAGTGAGCCGAGATCGCGCCACTGCACTCCAGCCTGGGCAACAGCGTGAGACTCCGTCTCAAAAAAAAAAAAAAAAAAAAAAAAATAGCAAACAGATGGAACTGTAAAAACCCCCTTGGCGGCCAGGCGCGGTGGCTCACGCCTGTAATCCCAGCACTTTGAGAAGCTAAGGCGGGAGGATCACCTGAGGTCAGGAGTTTGAGATCAGCATGAGCAACACGGTGAAACCTCATGTCTACTAAAAATACAAAATTAGCTGGGTGTGGTGGCACATGCCTTTAATCCCACCTACTCAGGAGGCTGAGGCAGGAGCATCGCTTGAACCTGGGAGGCAGAGGATGCGGTGAACCGAGATTGTGCCATTGCACTCCAGCCTGGGCAAAAAATAAATAAATCTCCATCTCACCAAAAAAAAAAAAAAAAAAAAATCACTTGGCTTTTGGAGGCCGAGGTGGGCGGATCACAAGATCAGGAGGTTGACACCAGCCTGGTCAACATGGTGAAACTTCATCTTTACTAAAAATACAAAAACTAGCCAGGCATGATGGCGCATGCCTATAGTCCCAGCTACCCGGGAGGCTGGGCAGGAGAATCACTTGAATCTGAGAGGCGGAGGTTGCAGTGAGCCAAAATCAAGCCATTCCATTTCAGCCTGGTGACAAAGAGACTCCATCTCAAAAAACAAAACAAAACAAAACAAAAACCCACTTGAGGCCAGGCACAGTGGCTTATGTGGGCTTCCCAAAAAAAATAAAATAAAATAAAATAAAATAAAATAAAATAAAATAAAATAAAAATAAAACTCATCCAGAGAGGACATCTGTAGTAGCCTGCTATCCCGAGATGCCTGGACCAGTATGCCCTGACCTATTTATTTTTGGTCTGTTCTTCTTTTTCTTTTTTCTTTTTTTTTTTTTTGAGACAGAGTCTTGCTCTGTTGCTCAGGCTGGAGTGCGGTGGTGTAATCTCGTCTGACTGCAACCTCTGCCTCCTGGGTTCAAGCAATTCTCGTGCCTCAACCTCCCCAGTAGCTTGGATTACAGGCACATGCCACCATGCCTGGCTAATTTTTGTATTTTTAGTAGACACGGGGTTTCTCCATGTTGGCCAAGCTGGTCTCGAACTCCTGACCTCAAGTGATCCACCCTCCTCGGCCTCCCAAAGTGCTGGGATTACAGGTGTGAGCCACCGTGCCCAGCCCAAGTCTTTTCTCCCTTGGATTGGAGTTAGTCGTTTAGAAGCAATGGTTAGAAACCTGTTCTTAACCACTGAATCTAGGCCAGGCTTGGTGGCTCATGGCCTGTAATCCCGGCACTTTGGGAGGCCAAAGCAGGAGGATCCCTTGGGCCCAGGAGTTGGAGACCAACCTGGGCAACATAGGAAGACCCTATCCCTATAAAACATATGTATATATGTATATATATGTGTGTGTGTGTGTATAGATATATTTAAAAATTGGATCTATTATTAACTCCACAGGTAAGGCTATTGCAGCTCAACCAACTTCTCTAGATTCTCTTGCTAAAGTCGTATTAGGCCAGGCACAGTGGCTCGCACTTTGGGAGGCCAAGGTGGATCACTTGAGGTCAGGAGTTCCAGACCAGACTGGCCAATACGGTGAAATCCCGTCTCCACTAAAAATACGAAAATTAGCTGGGTGTGGTGGCCTGTGCCGGTAATCCCAGCTAGTCAGGAGGTTGAGGCAGGAGATTCACTAGAACCTGGGAGGCAGAGGTTGCAGTGAGCTGAAATAGTGCCATTGCACTCCAGCTTGGGTGACAGAGTAAGACTCTCAAAAAAAAAAAAAAAAAGTTGTATTAGGTAACAAATATTAGGTAACAAAATTGCTCTCGATTACTTGCTAGCTAAACAAGGTGATGTTTATAGAACAGCTAACACTGCTTACTGCACGTGGATAAATTGCTCTGGGGAAGTAGAAACATAATTATAAAAGGTTAAAAAAACAAGCTACCTGGAATCAACAAGTCTCCTCAGATATGCTGGACATTTTGATCTGTTTAGAGAACTTTCAAAATAGGTGCATGGTTTAGAGCTATTACACTGGATTTATTATACTCTTGCTGATTTTTTTTTTTTTTTTTTTTTTTTTTGGAGACGGAGTCTCACTCTGCTGCCCAGGATGGAGTGCAACGGCGGGATCTTGGCTCATTGCAACCTCTGCCTCCCAGGTTCAAGCAATTCTCCTGCCTCAGACTCCTGAGTAGCTGGGATTATAGACACGCAACACCATGCCTGCTAATTTTTTGTATTTTTAATAGGGACGGGGTTTCACCATGTTGGCCAAGCTGGTTTCGAACTCCTGACCTTGTGATCCACCCACCTCAGCCTCCCAAAGTGCTGGGTTTACAGGTGTGAGCCACCATGCACGGTGCTGATTTTTTTGTTTTTGTTTTTTGGTTTTGTTTTGGTTTGGAGTTTTTGTTTTTTGTTTTTTTTCTT
Source organism: Macaca nemestrina (assembly GCF_043159975.1). Taxonomy (NCBI): domain Eukaryota; kingdom Metazoa; phylum Chordata; class Mammalia; order Primates; family Cercopithecidae; genus Macaca; species Macaca nemestrina. The sequence goes on from NC_092128.1 coordinate 150,439,674, forward strand.
GCTCTGTTGCCCAGGCTGGAGTGCAGTGGTGCAATCTCGGCTCAGAGCAACGTCCACCTCCCAGTTTCATGCGATTCTTCTGCTTCAGTCTCCCTAGTAGCTGGGATTACAGGCGCCTGACACCGTGCCCAGCAACATTTTTTTTTCTTTAATTTTATTTTTAGTAGAAACGGGGTTTCACCATATTGGCCGGGCTGGTTTCGAACCTCTGACCTCAGGTGATTCGCCTGTCTCTGGGATTAAAGGCGTGAGCCACTGCACCTGGCCTTGTTTTTGTTTTTTGAGACAGAGTCTCTCTCTGTCGCCCAGGCTGGAGTGCAATAGCATGATCTCAGCTCACTGCAACCTCCACCTCCCAGGTTTAAGGGATTGTTTTGCCTCAGCCTCCCAAGTAACTGGGATTACAGGCACCTGAAACCACACCTGGCTGATTTTTGTATTTTCAATAGAGACAGGGTTTCACCATTTGGTCAGGCTGGTCTTGAACTCCTAACCTCAAGTGATCCAGCCACCTCGGCCTTCCAAAGTGTTGGGATTACAGGCGTGAGCCTCCACGCCTGGCCTGTTTTTGTTTTTTGGGGGGTTTGTTTGTTTGTTTGGTTTGGTTTTTGACACAGAGTCTTGCTGTGTCACCCAGGCTGGAGTGCAGTGGCACGATCTCGGTTCACTACAACCTCCGCCTCCTGGGTTCAAGCAATTGTCCTGCCTCAGCCTCCCGAATAGCTGGGATTACAAGTATATGCCACCACGCCTGGCTCATTTTTTGTATTTTTGGTAGAGATGGGGTTTCACCATGTTGGCCAGGCTGGTCTCAAACTCCTGATCTCAGGTGATCCGCCCCCCTCATCCTCCAAAAGTGCTGGGTTTACAGGCTTGAGCCACCGCACCTGGCCTGATTATTTTTTTGTATCGTGATTTATTTTTATTTTTATTTTGCCGGAGAAGAGACAGGGGCTCGCTCTGTCCAAGCCCAAGTGTAGTGACACTATCATGGCTCACTGAAGCCTCAAACCCCTAACCTGAAGCAATCCTCCCCCCTCGGCCTTTCAAAGTGCTGAGATTACAGACACGAGCCGCCTCACCCAGCTGTACCATGTTCTTTTTTTTTTTTGGTGGTGGGGACAGAGTCTTGCACTGTCGCCCAGGCTGGAGTGCAGTGGTGTGATCTTGGCTCACTGCAACCTCTGCCTCCCTGGTTCAAGCGATTCTCCTGCTTCAGCCTCCCAGTAGCTGGGATTACAGGTGTGCAGCATCATGCCCGGCTAATTTTATGCTTTTAATAAAGACGGTGCTTCACCATGTTGGCCAGGCTGGTCTCGAACTCCTGACCTCAAGTGATCCACCCCCATCAGACTCCCAAAATGCTGGGATTACAGGCCTGAGCCACCGTGCCTGGCCTATATCAGGTTCTTTAAGGTTCATTTTTACTACATGGAATCTTTGTTAAAGCCCTCTTCCACCAGGATAATATAACCTCAACCCCTTGAGCTGTTGACAGATGCCTGTGGAATGCTAAGATGGAGTTTCAATGCTAGACTCTGCACAGATATGCCTGGAGGACACTTTTCCTTCTGGTCTCTTTATAATTCAAAGGTGGTCCAGGTTCCTAACGTAGACCCCTTAGCTTTTCTCCTCCTCCATCCATGCGAGACAGAGACAACTGGGACAGGTCCCTCCAGGTGCAGAGGTACAATTAAGCTTAACTGCAAATGGTCGATCAGAGATGCTTTCAGAGAAAGATGTTAATTGAAACTGAGAAAATAGGAAAGCTGATGATCTGAACTGAATCGTTGTCATACCCGACAGAATAAAAGTGGAGGGGTCAGGGGAAAATGGACTTAAAATGTATTTAACAGCCGGGCGTGGTGGCTCACGCCTGTAATCCCCACACTTTAGGAAGCTGAGGTGGAAAGATCACCTGAGGTCAGGAAATGGAGACTAGCCTGGCCAACATAGTGAAACCCCATCTCTACCAAAAATACAAAAATTAGCCGACAGTGGTGGCAGGCGCCTATAATTCCAGCTACTTGGGAGGCTGAGGCAGGAGAATTGCTTGAACCCGGGAGGCAGAGGTTGCAGTGAGCCAAGATCGTGCCATTGCACTCCAGCCTGACAAGAGGGAGACTCCATTTCAAAAAACAACAACAAAAAAATGTATTTAGCATTGCTCATGGCTGGACACGGTAGCTCATGCCTGTAATCCCAACACTTTGGAAGGCCAAAGGTGGTAGGATCATCTGAGAGGAGTTCGAGACCAGCCTGCCCAACATGATGAAACCCCATCCGGTTAATTTTTGTATTTTTAATAGAGACAGGGTTTCACCATGTTGGCCAGCATGGTCTCGAACTCCCAGCCTTAAGTGATCCACCCGCGTTGGCCTCCCAAAGTAGTGGGATTACAGGCGCGAGCCACCAAGCCCAGCCTAAAAGTTAAAAAATGTTAAAAGACAAACAAGTGACATCAAAGTTCTCAATGTATGTTATTTAACTCCTATGTCCCAAATACTATCATTTCAATATGTAATGAACATGAAACTTACTCATGAGAAATTTTAGGTCCTTTTCGTCCCCTGATACTACGACACCAGGTTCATCCCCACTTGGCAGGGCCACACTCTCTAACCACAGGGGCTGGCGCTGTCACCCTGGGCTTCACAGGCCGAGATTTGGACCTGGACATACATAACCATGCCAGGAGACGTACTGCAGGTTTATGTACTTTGAGTATGGTAAGTTTTTTTATTTTTATTTTTTGACAGGGCCTTGCTCTGCCACCCAGGCTAGAGTGCATTGGGTGCACTCCAACCTCTGCCTCCCAGGTTCAAGCGATTCTCCTGCCTCAGCCTCTCAAGTAGCTGGGATTACAAGCGTGCCCCGCTAATTTTTATTTTGTTGTTGTTGTTTTGAGACGGAGTCTCGCTTTGTCACCCAGGCTGGAGTGCAGTGGCACGATCTCAGCTCACTGCAACCTCTGCCTCCCGGGTTCAAGTGATTCTCCTGCCTCAGGCTCCTGAGTAGCTGGGACTACAGATGCCCGCCACACACACCCGGCTAACTTTTTGTGTTTTTACTAGAGACAGGGTTTCTTTTTTTTTTTTTTTTTGAGACGGAGTCTCGCTCTGTCGCCCAGGCTGGAGTGCAGTGGCGCAATCTCGGCTCACTGCAAGCTCCGCCTCCCGGGTTCACACCATTCTCCTGCCTCAGCCTCCCGAGTAGCTGGAACTACAGGCGCCCGCCACCGCGCCCGGCTAATTTTTTCTATTTTTAGTAGAGACGGGGTTTCACCGTGGTCTTGATCTCCTGACCTTGTGATGCGCCTGCCTCGGCCTCCCAAAGTGCTGGGATTACATGCGTGAGCCACCACGCCCGGCCAAATTTTTGTGTTTTTAGTACAGATGGGATTTCGCCATGTTGGCCGGGCTGGAAAGTAACATAACTTACTGAACATAAGTTTAGTCTTAGGCCGAGCACAGTGGCTCACACCTGTAATCCCAGTGCTTTCAGAGGCCCAGGAGGGAGGATTACTTCAGTCCAGGAGTGCTAGACCAGCCTGGGCAATGTAGTGAGACTCCATCTCTCAAAAAAAAATTTAAAAATTAGCCAGGCATGGTGGTGCACATCCATACTCCCAGCTACTCAGGAGGCCGAGGCACAAGGATCCCTTGAGCTCGGGAAGTCGAGGCTGCAGTGAGTCATGATCACACCACTGCACTCCAGCCAGGGTGACAGAGTGAGACCCTGTCTCAAAAGAAAAAATGGCCGGGCACAGTGGCTCAAGCCTGTAATCCCAGTACTTTGGGAGGCCGAGATGGGTGGATCATGGGGTCAGGAGATCAAGACCATCCTGGCTAACACGGTGAAATCCCATCTCTACTAAAAAACACAAAAAACTAGTCGGGCGAGGTGGCGGGCGCCTGTAGTCCCAGCTACTCGGGAGGCTGAGGCAGGAGAATGGCGTGAACCCGGGAGGTGGAGCTTGCAGTGAGCTGAGATCCAGCCACTGCACTCCAGCCTGGGCGACAGAGCGAGACTCCGTCTCAAAACAAAAGAAAAAAGAAAAGAAAAGAAAAAATACTAAAAAAGAATAAAGAAACACAAAGACAACAATTATCTTTGTGTGACTGTGTCCTGGAGCCAGGGGAGATGTCTGGGCCTGGGAAAGGGCCTCCCCAGATGCCAGGCTCACAGCCAGCCTCCCAGTGACCCTGGGCATGGCTCCGAGGACCTCCCTTTCAGGAAGGCACAATGAGAGGAGACCTCACTCGAGGCTGCGGGGCTCGGTGGGGGTAGTTTAGCCAGGTCTGCAAGGAAGGGGCCTTCCCCAGCAGGCAGTCGGCCAGATGCTGTGATTCCAGCCCTGACAAGACCCCTTATCTCAGCGGCAGCCGGCAGCCCATTGTCCAGGGAAGGAAGAGGAGAGGAGGCCGGGCAGCCCCGTCCACCCTTCCCCACCCGTCTTCCCCCTCCCAGACCCCTCCCTGTCCTTCCCAGCCTGCCAGGCCCCCTCTCTGACCTGACGCAGCCCCTGGATAATCAGGCAGCAATTTTATCAGAAGTTGTATAGTGGAAATGCTGTATCACGTTAAAACAAAAGGAAGTGGCCGGGCCTGGTGGCTCAAGCCTGTAATCCCAGCACTTTGGGAAGCCGAGACGGGCGGATCACAAGGTCAGGAGATTGAGACCATCCTGGCTAACATGGTGAAACCCCGTCTCTACTAAAAATACAAAAAACTAGCCGGGCGAGGTGGCGGGCGCCTGTAGTCCCAGCTACTCCGGAGGCTGAGGCAGGAGAATGGCGTGAACCCGGGAGGCGGAGCTTGCAGTGAGCTGAGACCCGGCCACTGCACTCCAGCCTGGGCGACAGAGCGAGACTCCGTCTCAAAAAAAAAAAAACAAAAAAAAAACAAACAAAAGGAAGTGTGTTCTAGAGTAAAGTGCACACGGGGCATGAATTTTTAAGCTAAAGCAAGCACCGGAGAAAGCCTCCTTCCTTCTCTTCCTTTAGTCCCTTCCCCTTTCTGTTTCCTTCCAGAATAATCAGTCCTGAAGCCATTTGCTGGAGCAGAGCCAGGTGGGTGTCCCAGTGAGGTAGGGGAGGGTGGGGGCTCTGAGCAGGGGTCGAGGCTGAGTGGGGTGGAGAGGGCTTGGGGGTGGAGGATATGAGAGAGGTGGCTGCTGGTGGACAGTCAAATGGGGGAGGATGAGATCAGTGAGGGTAGAGAGCTCAATTAGGTGGGGTCGGTGACCTGGGAGCGGTGTCCGTCCTGGGGCTAGAAGATATCCCTGCCAAAGGACAGCAAGGCTGGAGGACAGGTCTACATAGTGAAAGGTGACAGTGTCCAGGAGACACGTGCTACACCTGGAGGGTTGATAAAAGAAGCAGATGTGGGCCGGGCGCGGTGGCTTATGCCTGTAATCCCAGCACTTTGGGAGGCCGAAGCGGGTGGATCACCTGAGGTCAGGAGTTCCAGACCAGCCTGGCCAACATGATGAAACCCCATCTCTACTAAAGATACAAAAAATTAGCTGCATGTGGTGGCCCATGCCTGTAATCCCAGCCACTCAGGAGGCTGGGGCATGAGAATCGCTTGAACCCTGGAGGCCGAGATTGCAGTGAGCTGAGATCACACCACTGTACTCCAGGCTGGGCAACAGAGTGAGACTCCAACTCAAAAAAAAAAAAAGCAGATATGGTCAGGCATGGTGGCTCCCGCCTGTAATCCCAGCACTTTGGGAGGCCGAGGTGGGCAGATCACCCCAGGTCAGGAGTTTGAGACCAGCCTGGAAGACATGGCAAAACCCCATCACTACTAAAAATACAAAAATTAGCCAGGCATGGTGGCAGGCACCTGTAATCCCAGCTACTTGAGAGGCTGAGGCAGGAGAATCGCTTGAACCCAGGAGGTGGAGATTGCAGTGGGCCAAGATCATGCCACTGCACTCCAGCCTGGTTGACAGAGTGAGACTCCATCAAAAAAAAAAAAAAAAAAGAAGCAGATGTATCACAATAACGGTAGCCAGGTTCTCACAGGCGGAGAAGGGAGTTATAAAACGGAGTGCACCCCAGGAACTATCAATGTAAACTCTTGGCTTTCAATATATATAAGAGGTATAGGCCGGGCGCGGTGGCTCAAGCCTGTAATCCCAGCACTTTGGGAGGCCGAGGCGGGCGGATCACAAGGTCAGGAGATCGAGACCACAGTGAAACCCCGTCTCTACTAAAAATACAAAAAATTAGCCGGGCGCGGTGGCGGGCGCCTGTAGTCCCAGCTACTCAGGAGGCTGAGGCAGGAGAATGGCGGGAACCCGGGAGGCGGAGCTTGCAGTGAGCCGAGATCGCGCCACTGCACTCCAGCCTGGGCAACAGCGTGAGACTCCGTCTCAAAAAAAAAAAAAAAAGAGGTATAGGATTTAGTAGAGATGCACATACATTTTCTTAGCTCTGTCCCCTGAGAGAGGGCTTGGAACAGCAATACCCCCGAAGCACCTCCCACCGACACCCCCATTCCCCACTAAAGGGATCAGAAATAACTGATTTCAGGTTGGGCATGATGGCTCATGCCTGTAATCCCAGCACTTTGGGAGGCCAAGGCAGGAGGATCCCTTGAGCCCAGGAGTTCAAGATCAGCCTGGAAAGCAAAGTGAAACCTCATCTCTACAAAAAATACAAAATTCAGCAGGGTGTGCTGGTGAACACCAGTAGTCCCAAATACACCAAAGGCCAAAAGTGGGAGGATCGCTTAGGCTGTGGGAGGTTGAGGCCGCGATGAGTCATAATCACACCACTGCACTCCAGCCTGGGCGACAGAGACCCAGTCTCAAATAAACAAATGAATAAATAAAACAGTTAATTTTATGTTATGTGAATGTCACTTCAATTTTATTTATTTATTAATTATTATTATTATTATTATTATTATTATTTTTGAGACAGAGTCTCGCTCTGTCACCCAGGCTGGAGTGCAGTAGTGCGATCTCAGCTCACTGCAAGCTCCGCCTCCAGGGTTCACGCCATTCTCCTGCCTCAGCCTCCCTAGTAGCGGGGACTACAGGCACCTGCCACAATGCCCGCTAATTTTTTGTATTTTTTGTAGAGATGGGGTTTCACCGTGTTAGCCAGGATGGTCTGGATCTCCACCCACCTCGGCCTGGCAAAGTGCTAGGATTACAGGCGTGAGCCACCGCGCCTGGCCTCACTTCAATTTTAAAAAAAGGATTGCCAAGAGTATTGTTAAAAAAAAAAAAAAAAAAAAAAAAAAAAAAAAAAAAAAGGCTAGGCGTGGTAGCTCACACCTGTAATCCCAGCACTTTGGGAGGCCGAGGCGGGTGGATCACCCTAAGTTGGGAGTTCAAGACCAGCCTGACCAACATGGAGACCGTCTCTATTAAATACAAAAATTAGCCAGGCCTGGTGGCGGGCGCTTGTAATCCCAGCTGCTCGGGAGGCTGAGGCAGAATCGCTTGAACCCGGGAGGCAGAGGTTGCAGTGAGCCGAGATCGCACCACTGCACTCCAGCCTGTGTGACAGAGGGGACTCCGTCTCAAAAAACAAACAAAAAAAATCCATCAGCTTGCAGGCTTGATGTGTTTTCAGGGAGCCCTCGCTGGCTTAGCTCATAACTGTGTATCAGGGGTGGGGAGAAGTGGGAGGTAGAGGATTACACCAGCCACCGCTTCTCCCTTTCCTTCCCATCCCTCAGTATTATTTCTAGGCTACCCCCTACTGCTGTGTGACTCGGGGCAGTTTAACTACCCTCTCTGAGCCACAGTTTTTTTAACTGTTCCGTTACCAAATGAGTCCACCATCCCCCTCCCCTGGGCAGGGAGAGAAAATAGGGAAGGTCTGGGAACTAGGGGAAGGGGGTCAGTCCCTGGGAGGGATTAGAACCCCGGGGCTAGGGGCTGGGTAGAAGGGCTCCGAAATATCCCCTCCCAGGCGGGATCCGAGGCTGTGGCAGCCGGACAGGCCCTAAGCCAGCGCCTTCCTCGAGTGCTTGAGTTCGGTGCTCACGGACACCATGGCCGCAGTCACTACTACGACCCCCACGTGGGGGCCGCGGCCCAGCCGCGCCGCCGGGGGCTGGGAGCACCAGGAGTTGGGGCTGGCTGGGCGGGCCCGGCTCTTTGTGCCGACGAGGAGGCGTGGCCTCGCGGAGATGGACCACTCAAAGGAGGTCTTAGCTCTGGGAAGCCAATGGCGGGGTGGCGGGCGGGAAGTAGGTGGTGCTGGCAAGAGACGGGCAGCTGGGCTCCAGTGGGCTGCGGTGGCTGAGGGTCGTTCGCTGCCCCAGTAGTGCCGTGGGACACGCGAGAGAGGCGTACCGGGGCAGCAAGGCCTGGGGTCCTGCAGTGGGGGTCAGCCCCCAATGTGGGCGCGGCTGGAGAGGGGGCGCCCTGGGGTTCACCAGGCCTTGCAGAGCGCACACCCTTGGCCACGCCCTGCCTGCCGACCCCTCCCGGTTGTTTCCCTCTCCGGTGAATCTGGATCACTGCCCTCACCGCCCCTCCACTGGTTTCCTGCTGGCAGAGGCAGACGGGTGCTCAGCAGGAGGTCTGGGGTGGGGGATGGGGGAAGCCGAGGTTTCTGGCCTCCATCCCGACGGCTTCCTGCAGAGTCTGCGAAATCCCTGGCTACAGGCTCCCTTCTCTAAGGTCCCCTGCCACACCCACATCCCATGCTCCTTCCACCCTCCCTACCTCTCCCGCTGCGCTGCTCTCTCTCCTGCCCCTCCAACCCCCGCCCGAGCCACATCCTCCACCAGCCCTCTCTGACTGCCTAAGGGATTTCCTTGTAAATCTGTCCTTCCCCCACCCTCTGCACTCCCACACATTGTAGGACAGCTCAGATCTTCATTCTGGTGCCTAGGGGGCCACCCTCCTCCCACGCAGTCATCGCCCTGGGGATGGGCATGTGAACCTGAATTGTGCCAGCAGCAGCAAACTCAGGCCTGCTGCTGGGAATTGCTGCCGCAGAATCCTGCTCTCTAGGAAACACCTGGAGTCACTAGGACCCCAAGCAGACATGTGGCCACCTATGAATATAGACAAAGCTGACCCATGGGAAAGACACTGCTAAGGAGGTCGCAGGGATATGCCTCTGGAGCCTTGATCATAGCATACCTGAAGTCCTGTCACCTCTACGCAGTTACAGAAGCCCTTACGACTGTTCTAGCCAGGATGCATTGGTATTTTCCACTTCTTTTCCTTTTTTTTTTTGAGACCAAGTCTCGCTCCGTCGCCCAGGCTGGAGTGCAGCGGCGCGATCTCGGCTCACTGCAAGCTCCGCCCCCCCGGTTCACGCCATTCTCCTGTCTCAGCCTCCGGTGTAGCTGGGACTACAGGCGCCCGCCACCACACCCGGCTAAATTTTTTTTTTGTATTTTTAGTAGAGACGGGGTTTCACCGTGTTAGCCAGGATGGTCTCGATCTCCTGACCTCGTGATCCACCCGTGTCGGCCTCCCGAAGTGCTGGGATTACAGGCGTGAGCCACCACGCCCGGCCTCCTTTTTTTTTTTTTTTTTTGAAACAGGGTCTTGCTCTCTCGCCCATGCTGGAGTAGTGCAGTGGCGCAATTATGGCTCACTGCAGCCTCCACTGCCTGGGCTCAACCGATCCTCCCATCTCAGCCTCCCGTGCCACTGCTTTCAGCTAATTTTTTTTTTTTTTTTTTTTGAGACAGTCTCACTCTGCTGCCCAGGCTAGAGTGCCGTGGCGAGATCTTGGCTCACTGCAACCTCTGCCTCTCGGGTTCAAGCCATTCTCCTGACTCAGCCTCCCGAGTAGCTGGGACTACAGGTGGGCGCCACCATGCCCAGCTAATTTTTGTATTTTTAGTAGAGACAGGGTTTCACCATGTTGGCTAGGATAGTCTCGATCTCCTAACCTTGTGATCCGCCTGCCTCGGCCTCCCAAAGTGCTGGGATTACAGGCATGAGCCACCGCGCCCAGCCACTCTCAGCTGGTTTTTAACTTATTTTTGTTTGTGGGGTTTTTTTGAGAATCTCACTCTGTCACCCAGGCTGGAGTTCAGTAGCTCCAGCGTGACTCACTGCAACTTCCGCCTCCTGGGTTCAGGCGATTCTTGTGCCTCAGCCTCCCGAGTAGCTGGGATTACAGGCACGTACCACCACGCCCAGCTAACTTTGATATTTTTAGTAGAGACAGGGTTTCACCATGTTAGCCAGGTGGGTCTCGAACTCCTGACCTCAGGTGATCTGCCTGCCTCAGCCCCTCAAAGTGCTAGGATTACAGGCATGAGCCACTGCACCTGGCCTGCTAATTTTTAATTTTTAAATTTTTGGTGGAGACGAGGTCTCAGTATGTTGCCCAGCCTGGTCTCAAACTCCTGGGCTCAAGTGATCCTCCTGCCTTGACCTATCAAAGTCCTTGGATTACAGGCATGAGGCACAGCACCCATCGTATTTTCTATTTCTTGCAACATGAAGATCCTAACTGACAATATGTTCATTGCATCTTCAAATCAACCCTGGGAAGATATTATGTCTTACTTTACAGTTTAGGAAACCAAGGCTCCAAGGAGCTAATTTATTCAGGATCCCTCAGCAAGGCAGTGGTAAATTGGGACCAGAGTCTGGGCTTTCCTGACTACTAGGTGCTGTATTTACTAGACCAAGGTGAGAACAACACACACAGCTGAGTCTCACTTTTGCACCATGGCAGACATTACCAATCAACTGCCAAATGATTTCCCCAGTAACCCACAAAAGGTGTCTGACTTCCTGTCCTCTTAGGAGATCAGACCTGTTTCCAAGCCAGTAGGAGTTCATCATGGATCCCCTCCCCACAGCCTCATTCTATCTAGATTGAATGCAATCCAGTAGAATCAAGGGAAAAGAGGATTCCCAGACTCCCAAATCCAAGGGCCTCTGCCCAGCTTCAAGCTGTATGGGGGCAGCCACAATCTCCCCTCCTCCCCCCCAGTCTCCAGCTGGAGACAAGACATAGAGACTCAGAGGGGCCAAAATTTCCTGGAATCACACAGAACCTGGGGGCAGAGCTCGGAAGTGTGGCTGCTCCAATTCCTTCTTTAAAAAAAACTAGAGGGGGCCAGGCATGGTGGCTCATGCCTGTAATCCCAGCACTTTGGGAGGCCGAGGTGGGCAGATTGCTTGAACTCAGGAGTTGAAGACCAGCCTGGGCAACACAGCAAAACCCCATCTCTACTAAAACTACAAAAACTAACTGGGCGTGGTGGCACACCTGTAGTCCCAGCTACTGGGGAGGCTGAGGTAGGAGAATCACTGGAACCTAGGAGGTTGAGGCTGCAGCGAGCTGTGATCATGCTACTGAACTCCAGTTTCGGTGACAGAACAAGACCCTGTCTCAAAAAATAAAAATATTAAAATAAGTTATCTGGGGCCAGACACAGTGGCTCACATCTGTAATCCCAGCACTTTGGGAGGACAAGGCCAGGGTGGGTATCACCTGAGGTCAGGAGTTTGAGACCAGCCTGGCCAACATGGTGAAACCTTGTCTCTAGTAAAAATACAAAAATTAGGCTGGGAGCAATTGCTCACGCCTGTAATCTTAGCACTTTGGGAGGCCAAGGTGGGCGGATCACGGGGTCAGGAGTTCAAGTCCAGCCTGACCAACATGGTGAAACCTCGTGTCTACTAAAAAAATATAAAAATTAGCCAGGCATGGTGGTGCATGCCTGTAGTCCCAGCTACTCGGGAGGCTGAGGCAGGAGAATCACTTGAACCCGGGAGGCAGAGGTTGCAGTAAGCCCAGATCACACCACTGCACTTCAGCCTGGGTGACAGAGCGAGACTCCATCTCAAAAAAAAAGAAGAAAAAAAAATACAAAGATTAGCTGGGTGGTAGTGGCACGCACCTATAATCCCAGCTACTCAGGAGGCTGAGGCAGGAGACTTGCTTGAGCCTGGGAGGCTAAGGCTGTAGTAAGGCAAGATCGTGCCACTGTACTCCAGCCTGGGCAACAGGAGTGAGACTCCGTGTCAAAAAAATAAATTAATAGGCCAAGACGGGCGGATCACGAGGTCAGGAGATCAAGACCATCCTGGCTAACACGGTGAAACCCCATTTCTACTAAAAAATACAAAAAACTAGCCAGGCGAGGTGGCGGTCGCCTGTAGTCCCAGCTACTCGGGAGGCTGAGGCAGGAGAATGGCGTAAACCTGGGAGGCAGAGCTGGTAGTGAGCTGAGATCCAGCCACTGCACTCCAGCCTGGGCGACAGAGCGAGACTCCGTCTCAAAAAAAAAAAAAAAAAAAAAAAAAAAAAAAGGCCAGGCACGGTGGCTCACACCTGTAATCCCAGCACTTTGGGAGGCCAAGGCAGGTGGATCACGAGGTCAGGATTTTGAGACCAGTCTGACCAACATGGTGAAACCCCGTCTCTACTAAAAAAATACAAAAATTAGCCAGGCGTGGTGGTGCACGCCTGTAATCCCAGCTACTGAGGAGGCTGAGGCAGGAGAATTGCTTGAACCCAGGAGGCAGAGGTTGCAGTGAGCGGGGATCGCGTCGCTGCGCTCCAGCCTGGTAACAGAGTGAGACTCCATCTCAAAAAAAAAAAAAAAAAATTAGCCGGGCGTGGTGGTGTGTGCTTATAGTCCCAGCTACGCAGGAGGCTGAGGTGGGAGGATCGCTTGAGCCTGGGAGGCGGAGGTTGCAGTGAGCCAAGATCATACCACTGCACTCCAGCTTGGGTGACAGAGCAAGACCTGTCATAAATAAATAAATAAAGTAAGTAAATAAATAAAAGAAAAAACCTTTCGAATATTGGACAGGAGGCCAACAGGGAGGGCTGCTTTGCATAAAGAGCCCGCCTAAGGATTCTTTAATTCTTTTTTTTTTTTTTTTTTGAGACGGAGTCTGGCTCTGTCGCCCGGGGCCGGATCTCAGCTCACTGCAAGCTCCGCCCCCCGGGTTTACGCCATTCTCCTGCCTCAGCCTCCCAAGTAGCTAGGACTACAGGCACCCGCCGCCTCGCCCGGCTAGTTTTTTGTATTTTTTAGTAGAGACGGGGTTTCACCGTGTTCGCCAGGATAGTCTCGATCTCCTGACCTCGTGATCCGCCCGTCTCGGCCTCCCAAAGTGCTGGGATTACAGGCTTGAGCCACCGCGCCCGGCCAGGATTCTTTAATTCTTTCCAGTAAACTTTGGTTTGACTTTACTATCTACTTTTTTTTGTTTGTTTGTTTGTTTGTTTGTTTTTTTGAGACGGAGTCTCGCTCTGTCACCCAGGCTGGAGTGCAGTGGCGCGATCTCGGCTCACTGCAAGCTCCGCCTCCTGGGTTTACCATTCTCCTGCCTCAGCCTCCTGAATAGCTGGGACTACAGGCGCCCGCCACCGCGCCCGGCTAATTTTTTGTATTTTTAGTAGAGACGGGGTTTCACCGTGTTCGCCAGGATAGTCTCGATCTCCTGACCTTGTGATCCGCCCGCCTCGGCCTCCCAAAGTGCTGGGATTACAGGGGTGAGCCACCGCGCCCGGCCTACTATCTACTTTTGATTAAGGGCTGAGGCTCAGTGAAGTTACAGGTTAACTTGAGGATTTGTATCTGAGACAAAAGATAACACAAAAAGTTACTCTTGATTGCCAGAAAGGACATTAGTCAGGTTGCTGGGTTTTGTGTTTCTGAATTGAATTTAGGAATCTTCCTTCCTTCATTCCCTTCCCTCCCTCCCTCCCTCCTTTCCTTTTTTTCTTTCTTCTTTTCTTTCTACCTTCCTTCCTTTCGCTCTTTCTTTCTAAGATGGGTGTCTCAATATATTGCGTAGGCTGGAGTGCAGTGATGTGATCAGAGCTCACTGCAGCCTCGAAGTCCTGGGCTCAAGTGATCCTTCTAGCCTCAGCCTCCCCAGTAGCTGGGACTACAGGCATGTGCCACCACGCTTAGCTACGCTCAGCTAATTTTTTTTCTTTCGAGATGGAGTTTCACTCTTGTTGCCCAGGCTAGAGTGCAATGGTGAGATCTCGGCTCACCACAACTTCTGCCTCCCAGGTTCAAGCTATTCTCCAGCCTCAGCCTCCCGCGTAGCTGGGATTACAGGCATGCGCCACCACACCCTGGCTAATTTTGTTTTTTTAGTAGAGACAGGGTTTCTCCACGCTGGTTGGGCTGGTCTCAAACTCCCGACCTCAGGTGATCCACCTGCCTAGGCCTCTCAAAGTGCTGGAATTACAGGTGTAAGCCACTGCACCCGGCCTAGACAAAGTCTTACTCTGTCGCCCAGGCTGGAGTGCAGTGGTGTCATCTTGGCTCACTGCAACCTCTGCCTCCCAGGTTCAAGCGATTCTCCTGCCTCAGCCCCTCAAGTAGCTGGGATTATAGGCACGAACCACCATGCCCAACAATTTTTAATATTTTTAGTAGAGATGGTGTTTCACCATGTTGGTCAGGCTGTTCTCAAATTCCTGACTTCAAGTGATCTACCCGCCTTGGCCTCCCAACGTGCTGGGATTACAGGCATGAGCCACCACACCTGGCTAATTTTTAAATTTTTTGTAGAGATGGGGGTGGTCTCGCTATATTGCCCCGGCTGGTCTTGAACCCCTGGCCTCAAGCGATCCTCCTACTTCGGCCTCCCAAAGCTCTGGGAATTACAGCATGAGCCACCGCGCCCAGCCTTGACTCTTATTTTGCATTTTTGAACCCAGTACTTTTTCTCCACTTCAAAGGGTTTTGTTTTTTTTTTTGTTTTTTGTTTTTGAGACGGAGTCTCACTCTGTGGCCCAGGCTGGAGTGCAGTGGCACCATCTCGGCTCACTGCAAGCTCCACCTCCGGGGTTCACGACATTCTCCTACCTCAGCTCCCCCGAGTAGCTGGGACTACAGGCGCCTGCCACCACTCCCGGCTAATTTCTTTTTGTATTTTTAGTAGAGACGGGGTTTCACCGTGTTAGCTAGGATGGTCTTGATCTCCTGACCCGGCCCAACGGGCTTTTAAATGTGTCTGACTGCCAGGCGCGGTGGCTCACGCCTGTAATCCTAGCACTTTGGGAGGGCGAAGAAGGCGGATCACGAGGTCAGGAGATCGAGACCATCCTGGCTAACACGGTGAAACCCAGTCTCTACTAAAAAATACAAAAAATTAGCCAGGCGAGGTGGCGGGTGCCTGTAGTCCCAGCTACGCGGGAGGCTGAGGCAGGAGAATGGCGTAAACCCGGTTGGCGGAGCTTGCAGTGAGCTGAGATCCGGCCACTGCACTCCAGCCTGGGCGACAGAGGGAGACTCCGTCTCAAAGAAAAAACAAAAAAACAAAATTAGCTGGGCGTGGTGGCGCATGCCTGTAATCCCAGGTGCTCGAGAGGCTGAGTCAAGAGAATCGCTTGAATCCGGGAGGCGGAGATTGCGGTGAGCCGAGATCGCGCCATTGCACTCCAGCCTAGGCAACAAGAGTGAAACTCTGTCTGGAAAAAACAAAACAAAACAAAACAAAACGAAAAAAACAGTGCCTGGCTGCCCAAAGGGCCCCATCACCGGACGAGTCCAGCCCCACCCAGCTTGGCGCAGCAGGCGCGTCTATGGCGCCACCTGGCGGTCGCCTGGAGCCCTACAACCCAACCAACCAGGTAGGGGAGATGGTGCGAGGGCGCGCGCGCGGGCTGCCGGGGTCTAGGATGCTGCTGTCCCTGCTCCACCTCTTAGGAGGGAACAGACCCAGGGCCACCCCGCCGCATCGTTTGTTCCGGTTTCCCTAAGGAAGGCAATTTGGGGATGGACCCTGAAGGACGCTGTTACTTCGCCTTCGGTCCAGCACCCCACCTCTCCCAGGTGCAGGGGCCAGAGCGCGGTTCTTGCCCTGAATTAGGTGAATTAGGCGGACAGCGTTCAGCCTGCCAGTAACTCCAGCAAGCCTCATTCTTGGGACCGTTATGCCCATTGTATGCGTGGGAAAACTGAGGCTGAGCTTTTAGATTGGGGCTGAGGCCGCTGCTCGGGTCCAGCGCTTGGACCTTCACTCCAGTCTGCCCCAGCCTGGGGTGGAGAGCTGCCCGCTCCCTCTCTCCCAACACACTCATGTCCCATCAGCCACCAGGGGAGGGATCACTCTGGAGGGCCTGTTTTATCTCCGCGGACCCACTGCCGTCTGTTGGGTGAAAGATTCCCTTTATTTAGAGGAAGGGAGTCAGTCCCGGAGAGGGCCAGGACTGAGCTGAGTCACTCCGGGGCCCGGACAGGGCCAACCCTGCTTGCTCCAAGCCAAAAGCCGTGAGCCCCGTTTTGAGGGCAGAGTCAGCCCCCACCCCATCCTCAAATCAGTCTCAGGGACCGGGGTTCCGAGAGGATGGGGCCGTCCCACCCTAAGTCTTCCAGCATCATCCCCGTCTCGTCGCCGCTGGTGCCTGCAGATGTCTGGGCGGAGGGGAGGACGCGAGAGTGGGCGAGCTCCGCGGTCCGCAGGAGCTGGGAGGAGGGGCTTGAGCGCGGGCAATGCCCCCTCCCCCAGCCCATCTGGAGCAAGCCTCGCCCCCACCCCAACTCCCAGGAATTCTGCTGAGTCACTTCCGAGGCCGCAGCTCTAGCCTTGGGAACAATACGAGTCATTCAATTCACTAGGCAGCGGCCCAGAGCTCACCTGGGGGACCTGGCCACGGTCTCTTGTTAGAAGCCTTTTCATGGCCAACGCGGCCAGCCCCACCTCACCCCTGTCCTCTCCCCCGGCCACACCCTGGGCCAAGCGGGCTCCCACCTCAGGGCCTTTGCAGTAAGCTGTGTTGGCTGCCTGGTACCTCCTTCCCGCCGGGGCACCTGTAGCCTGGACATCCTCCCACCCTTATTGCCAAGGCCCCTGCTTCAGCTGGGGCTGCGTCAGGGAAGAGCGAGCGAGCATCTGCAAGCCTGATCCGCAGGAGGCTCGGATGGGCACTTAGATTGGCAACGATGTCCAGGTACAAACTGCAGACCTGGAGCGCCCACATGCTTATGGTACTAGGGGACAGGTGTGCGCCCAGGTCTGTGTGACCGTGCGCGGGACTGCTCGTGGGCAGCGTGGGGATAGGGACACCGATTGTGCCTTTCGCAATTTCCCTGCTGACCTGGATGTCGGCCACAGAACTATTGTGTGCCAGCTCCGAGCCCACCCATCGTTGTGGGCCCGTGACTCCGGCATGGGGGCTGCAAACTACATTTCCCAGAATCCATGACTGCCAGCTTCCTGCTAGGCTGGACCAATAGGAAGTATCAGGGCTGTAAGCTTTCAGGGGCGTGGATGCGATTAGCATTTGATGACTCTTAGGGACCCCTTCTCAGAATCAAGGTTAAAAAAAAAATTGTAGGCCGGGCGCGGTGGCTCACGCCTGTAATCCCAGCACTTTGGGAGGCCGAGGCGGGCGGATCACAAGGTCAGGAGATCGAGACCACGGTGAAACCCCGTCTCTACTAAAAATATAAAAAATTAGCCGGGCGCGGTTGTGGGCGCCTGTAGTCCCAGCTACTCGGGAGGCTGAGGCAGGAGAATGGCATGAACCCGGGAGGCGGAGCTTGCAGTGAGCCGAGATCGCGCCACTGCACTCCAGCCTGGGCTGGGCGACAGAGCGAGACTCCGTCTCAAAAAAAAAAAAAAAAAAAAAAAAAAAAAAAAAAAAATTGTAGTAAAAGATACATAACATAAAGTTTACCATTGTAACTTTTTTTTTTTTTTGAGATGGAGTCTCGCTCTGTCGCCCAGGCTGGAGTGCAGTGGCCGGATCTCAGCTCACTGCAAGCTCCGCCTCCCGGGTTCACGCCATTCTCCTGCTTCAGCCTCCCGAGTAGCTGGGACTACAGGCGCCCACCACCTCACCCGGCTAGGTTTTTTTTTTTATATTTTTTAGTAGAGATGGGGTTTCACCGTGTTAGCCAAGATGGTCTCGATCTCCTGACCTCGTGATCCGCCCGTCTCGGCCTCCCAAAGTGCTGGGATTACAGGCTTGAGCCACCGCGCCCAGCAATTTTTGTATTTTTGATAGAGACAGGGTTTCACCATGTTGGCCAGGCCGGCCTCGAACTCCTAACCTCAGGCAATCCCCCCACCTCGGCCTCCCAAAGTGCTGGGATTATAGGCATGAGCCACTAGGTCTGGCCTGTCTTAAAAAAAAAAAAAAAAAAAAAAAAAAAAAATTCATGTTTTAAAAAAGTGACATTGTTGGGCCGGGTGCAGTGGCTCACGCGTGGTGGCGGGTGCCTGTAGTCCTAGCTACTAGGGAGGCTGAGGCAGGAGAATGGTGTGAACCTGGAAGGTGGAGCTTGCAGTGAGCCGAGATGGTGCCACTGCACTCCAGCCTGGGCGACAGAGCGAGACTCCATCTCCAAAAAAAAAAAAAATGACATTGTTTTATTACTATCCTCAGGTGGGACCTGCATGAAGTGCTTGGTGTGCCGGGCTCAGGGGATGCGTGGGCTGTGGAGATGATGACAGAAAAGTTGGAAGAAAAGGGGATGGGTTTGAAGGCCAGGCCCAAGGGGTCCTCAGCTCCACTTCTAGGAAAGGACAGGCTTCAGGAAGGAGTCATGGCAAGCCATAGCTAGGCCACCAATCAGATTAAGAAATTCTGAGAAATCTAGCTGCCCATCATTGTTGGTGTCCAGTTTTTTCATCATGCGGTCAAAGACACTGGGGTCCTTCTGGTTCTTTGTGAAGGGAGCCAATTCTGTATTCATGAAGCTTAGGAACTCCGTTTTGGAGAGAGTGCAGTTATAACCACCCTTTCCCGCATACCTCTGGAAAACAGCAATCAGGGACTGGATGCTCAGTCTCTGTAGGGCTGGAGATTTTTGCAGTGTTGGAGCTGAGCCAGGCGCGGGAGCCTTAATCAAAATTTCCTGGCTGGCTGCAGTGCCTCACACCTGTAATCTCAGCACTTTGAGAGGCCGAGGTAAAAGGATTGCTTGAGCCTGGGAATCTGAGACCATCCTGGATAACATGACAAGACCCTGTCTCATGGCCGGGGGTGGTGGCTCACACCTGTAATCCCAGCACTTTGGGAGGCCGAGGTGGGTGGATTGCCTGAGCTCGGGAGTTCGAGACCAGCCCAGCCAACATGGTGAAAACCCGTCTCTACTGAAAATACAAAAAATTAGCTGGGTGTGGTGGTGGGCGCCTGTAGTCCCAGCTACTTGGGAGGCTGAGGCAGGAGAATCGCTTGAACTTGGGAGACAGAGGTTGCGGTGAGCCGATATCGTGCCACTGTATTCCAGCCTGGGTGACAGAGTGAGACTCTGTTTCAAAAGAGAGAGAAAAAAAAAAAAAGAAGACGACTCTGTCTCTTACTCTTATTTAATTTAATTGTATTAATTTATGTATGTTTTGGGGACACAGTTTCACTCTGTTTCCCAGGCTGGAGTGCAGTGGTACAATCGTAGCTCACTGCAGCCTCAGCCTGCTGGCTTCAAGCAGCCCTGCATCAACCTCCTGAACTACTGGTATTACCAGCGTGAGCCACTACACCCAGCCCGCAGGCTCCTGTTAATGGAAATTGCTTCCTTTGCCATGCTTTAGCAGTACACTATAAGCTATTTCCTTCTGGGCTAACCTCGGAAATCTGAAATCTGCATTTAGGTAAGGGGTGGAGGTCACAGCAGAGGCGGAACCTGCAGGACAGGGCATTACCATGATCAGGTCTTACAGCCAGGGAAAGCTGGATTCCTCAGATGCAGGATGAGGTGCCGGCTCTCAGCTTTGTCCACCTCCACCCAGAGCCACCCAGATGTGGATACTCGGGGTGCCCAGTTGCACAGGAATGACGACGCGGCAGGCTGAGGAGTGGCGAGGTGTGCGATTGTGTGCCTGCATGCTGTCTGTGTCTCCTGGGCTGCTTGGGGACAGGCTTGGATCCCATGGAAACTCCCCAGCTTGGCGACTTGTTGGCCACAACCCTGGGCAAGTGCCACCTCCCCCCATACATCAGTTTCCTCATCTGTGTTTTATTGTTGTTGTTGTCTGAGACAGAGTCTCGCTCTGTCACCCAAACTGGAGGGCAATGGCGCAGTCTCGGCTCACTGCAACCTCCATCATCACCCGGGTTTGAGCGATTCTCCTGCCTCAGCCTCCCGAGTGGCTGGGATTACAGGCGCCTGCCACCACGCTGGGCTAATTTTTGTAATTTTACTAGAGATGAAGTTTCACCGTGTTGGCCAGGCTGGTCTCGAACTCCTGACCTCAGGTGATCCCCCCGCTTCAGCCTCCCAAAGTGCTGGGATTACAGGCATGAGCCACCATGCCCAGCCAGTTTCCTCATCTGTGTAAAGGGGAAAGCAATACTTCCCAGGGTCCCTGTACCATTTAGTGGGTGGGCGATGGCTGAGCCCTGGGGCAGCTGAGGATGCTTTCCACGGCAACTTGTCCATCAAAGCCTGGGGGGGATGCCACCCGAGCCTGGTAGGGGGTGAGGGATGATTGGGATGGGGATGCCCATGGTGGGCGGGGCATCTGGTGGGGATATCACAGGTCCGTCTCTCCGGGGATGACGGCAAAGAAGATCCCCACTAGGTGGCACCCAAGAGCAGTCTCCGTCTAGCCAGTCTTGGCGGCAGTCCCAACCCTCCAGCTGCCATTGGCTTCTCTGCACCCTGGCCCTTCCCCAGAAATGAGGCCCTTCCCTACACCCCTCATTCCTGCCCATTCCCGGCAGCTGCTTCCTACCCCCTGGTGAGGGCTTGCAAGTCCCCCCAGTCATGTGTCTGTCAATCTCTCTCTTTTTATCTCCCTGGGTCCCAACTCCTCCTGACTGCTCTTCTCAGCTGGTCACCTTGGTCAAGTTGCTTGACTTGCTGTATTTGGGAGTCTTTTGTTTTTTTGGAGACAGGACGGGGTCTCACTGTGTTGCCCAGGCTGGAAGCGCAGTGGCACAATCACCACTCCCTGCAACCTCGACCTCCTGGACTCAAGTGATCCTCCTGTCTTAGCCTCCCCAATAGCTGGGACTACAGATGTGCACCACCATGCCTGGCTAATTTTTAAATCTTTTGTAGAGAAGGGGTCTTTTTCTTCTTCTTCTTTTTTTTTTTTTTTTTTTTTTTTGAGATGGAGTCTCGCTCTGTTGCCCAGGCTGGAGTGCAGTGGCGTGAATGCGGCTCACTGCAAACTCTGCCTCCCGGCTTCTTACCATTCTCCCGTCTCAGCTGGACTACAGGTGCCCGCCACCACGCCCTGTTAATTTTTTTGTATTTTTAGTAGAGCAGGGATTTCACCGAGTTAGCCAGGATGGTCTTGATCTCCTGACCTCGTGATCCGCCCACCTTGGCCTCCCAAAGTGCTGGGATTACAGGCGTGAGCCACTGCGCCCGGCCAAGATGGGGACTTGCTACATTACCCAGGCTGGTCTCAAACTTCCAGCTTCAAGCAATCCTCCTGCCTTGGCCTCCCAAAGTGCTGAGATTACAGGCACAAGCCACTATGCCTAGCCTTGCGGTCTTAATTCCCCTATCAGGGTCATGGGGGGGTCTTCTGAGAGAGCCTGGGTGCAGGGCTCAACACCCACGGGTGTTCAAAAATAACATCAGGAAAAGTAGCTGCTCTCCTTTTACTTTCTCTTTTCTCTAACTTCCCCTAACCCCACCCCCTCCTGCCCTCCTCCCAGGCCGGCTCTGGCTGCCCACATACCTCTGGGGCTCTCTGGGCTATGATCCCGCAACAGTGCTCCGGCCAGGGCTCCAGGCCTGACCAGCTGGCACCTGCCACCCCAGTGTCCTCACTGCCCAGACAGGCTGCCTGAAGATCTGGTTGCCTGGAATTGGAGGTCAGGTGACCTGCCTGCCTGTGTCCGGTTGGGTACACTGGCCTTGAGTCTCACCCCAAGTGACCCTGGCCCCGAGGACAAGACAGGACAGGATGGAACAGCACAGGCAGGGCCTGGGGTTGGCTGGCCCCATTTGTCAGAAACACAAGCCTTCCCAACCAGGTCAGGTCGGGTCAGGAAAGAGCTGGGTGCAGAGAGCTGTGGGTGGAGGACCTTCCCATCCAAGACCCCCATCCCAACAAGTCCTCTCTTCCCCTAGGGGAGAAAGGGCAGCCCCTCACCAGACCCCTTTGTTGAGCACCTACTCTATGCCCAAGCCTCATACTTACCACTTTGCATGCATTATCACATATCGTTTCAATTACCCCCCAAAAGATTATTGCCCCATGGTATAGAAGAAGAAACTGAGGGTCAAAGTGGTTGACCACCGTGTCCAACTCTGAGCCTTTGTCCTTTTCCTTTCTTCCCTTTTTTGAAAAGTGTGAAATCTTTCTTTCTTTCTTTCTTTTTGAGACAGAGTTTTGTTCTTGTTGCCCAGGCTGGAGTGCAATGGCCTGTTCCCGGCTCACCACAACCTCTGCCTCCGGGGCTCAAGTGATTCTCCTGCCTCAGCCTCCAAGTAGCTGGCATGCGCCACCACGCCCGGCTAATTTTGTACTTTTAGTAGAAATGGGGTTTCTCCATGTTGGTCAGGCTGGTCTTGAATTCTCGACCTCAGGTGATCCACCCACCTCGGCCTCCCAAAGTGCTGGGATTACAGGCAAGAGCCACCGCGCCCGGCCGAAATATTTCAAAGATATAGAAAAGTACAGAAGGTACTATAATACACCCCCGAATTGAGCAATTGCTATTTTGTTATGTTTTATTCAGTTGTTTTCTCAAAGAAATATAGGATCAGCGGCCGGGCGCAGTGGCTCAAGCCTGTAATCCCAGCACTTTGGGAGGCCGAGACGGGTGGATCACGAGGTCAGGAGATCGAGACCATCCTGGCTAACACGGTGAAACCCCGTCTCTACTAAAAATACAAAAAAAACTTAGCCGGGCGAGGTGGCAGGCGCCTGTAGTCCCAGCTACTCGGGAGGCTGAGGCAGGAGAATGGCGTGAACCCGGGAGGCGGAGCTTGCAGTGAGCTGAGATCCGGCCACTGCACTCCAGCCTGGGTGAAGGAGCGAGACTCCGTCTCAAAAAAAAAAAAAAAAAAAAGAAATATAGGATCTCAGAATCAGTGGATGCCCCTCGCCACTCCCGAGCTCATGCTCTTCTCTGTGCCCCCTCCCATAAATAGCTGCCCCCTCATCTATAAATAATGCCACCTGTCTGCTGTCACCAGAAAATGTGAGGCTTCTTCTAGAACTTCACATAAGTGGAGCCACAGTAAGAACCCGTCTGTGTCTGGGGAACACTGAGGTAGACCCCTGTCGTCCACCGTAGCGCTAGTCCCTGCCTTGGCGCAGTGACTGATCCCCTGTTGGTCCCACCCACCCTCCGCCCTGCAGGAACGGGTTCTGGGTGGTTTCGGCCTGGGCGTTTTTCACATTTTACAGACTGGACGTCACCGCCTTGCACTTTTCTCCCAAAGAGGCCTCGCTGAGATTTCTTGGAGGAGGCACTTGAGCCTCCCTCGCCGGCGTCTTCCGGGAGGCCACTCCCTGCTGGACCCAGGGACCCCCGCCCCGCCCCACCGACCCCGGCCGGAGCC
The DNA here is from genome assembly GCF_043159975.1 of Macaca nemestrina. Classification (NCBI taxonomy): domain Eukaryota; kingdom Metazoa; phylum Chordata; class Mammalia; order Primates; family Cercopithecidae; genus Macaca; species Macaca nemestrina. The sequence goes on from NC_092128.1 coordinate 150,463,082, forward strand.
CAGCCCCTTCCCCCCGGGTGGGAGGCCCGGCAGCTCAAGGGTTAAGGAGCCGCGGGCTCATTCCGGAGGGCGGGGCAGGGCGGGGGCGATCCCCTCCCCCACGCGGCTGATCGCCTGCTTCCCCCCATGGCTCCAAGGGCGCCCCCTCCGCCGCCCCTTCGGAGAAGCAGCCGGGCATTTCGAAAGCCGCGGCCACACCTCGGACCCCCTCCGGGCCCCGCTCCGAAAACGGGAAGCCCGCGGAGGAAGTCACTGCGGCTGCCGGCGGGCCTGATGACTAAGTTTGGCAGAGCGACCCGCGCCGTTTGCCTTTTATGGCGGACTCGTGGGCCGCGGACGTGGCCGGCTCAGGGCCCACCCTGCCGCGGAGCCACAGGGGCCGCGGGCCGGGGGCGGGAGGGGGTGCGCTCCCCCAAGGGTCCCCCAGGTTCCCCTCTGCCCGGCTCCTCGCCGCCCTCCACCCCCCCAGGGGGTCAGGCCCGGCCCTGGCCTGCAGCAGGCAGAGGGGGAAACTGAGGCCCAGAGAGAGGCGAGACCTGCCCCGGCCCCAGAGCCAGGCGGGTGGAGCCAGATGAGAGCCAAGGCCTGGCTTCACAGCCTCGCCTGGACCGAGCTGACTCACGCTCCCCAGGGGGGTGGGGCGGGAGGGGCGCAGCTGCATTTATTGAGCACCCGGTGTTTGCTTGTTGGTGTGCCTTATGTCTGCGTCTCACTGCAGTCTTGCTGGGGCGGGCTTATATCCAATCCTCACCCCAAATGCAGGTTCTTCTGAGAGGGGTGTATGCGGCAGGGCGGGGGCTGGGGAGTGCGCCGGGCCCCGCCCTTGCCTCATTCCTCCTGTCCCCCGGCACTGACCCTCGGTTGGGTGTTGTACTTTGCACAACCCGTTGTGCAAATTCGGCAGATGCAAACCTTCTCCCCCCATTTAACAGACAGGGAAACTGAGGCTGTTCGTAAAAGTGTCGTGTGCCCAGGGTCACGTGCGAGCTAAGTGGCAGCGCTGGCGGGGGTGTCTAGTCTAAGTGCGGGGAAGGGCCCCCCTTCCCTGAGGCCCCCAATCCCTGCAGGTGTAAAAATACACATGCATCCCACTTGCAGAAGGGTTCTTGTGCGTCTGTGAGGAGCTGGCTTGCCACCTGGAAGCACATTGTGGCCGTTCAGTCCCCAACCCCGTGGACCCAGCCGAGCCACGCTGCGGGCCTCAGTTTCTTCAATCGCAAAATGGGGACAGAGAGCGCGGGACTCGCGGGGACCGGGAGGGTGCTGTGGAGCCGATCCGGAGTGGGGACTGGGGTCAGGGTCGTGGTCTGGGGGCCTGGGATGGGGGTGGCGGCAGGGGGGCTGGGCTGCACCCCCCCGGCCTGGCGAGGACTCGCAGTGGGGGAGGGGAACACGGTGGGCAGGGGCGGCCCGTGGACCCAACGCCCCCTCCCCGGGCGCTCCCAAACCTCGCCTTTTATGGAGAGGAACTCGGGCCAAGTGGGCCGGGCCGATGCAAAGGGCGGGGTGGGGGCTGGCGAAGGCGGGCTGGGGGCCGGCCCTGTCCGCGCTGGACTCTCACCGGGCCTGGCTTATCTCCCGGAGCGCCGCGCGGCCCTGGGACGCGGGAGGCGCCGCGAGCCGCGGCCCACGTGAGCTGCGCGGGCCTGGGAGCGCCGGATAACAACCATCCACTCAGCCCAGGCAGAGGCGGCCCCCGCATCCCGAGCTGAGACTCTAGCCCTGGCTCCGGGTTCGAACCACGACCATGCCAGAAGGCCCGTCTGGGGAAGGGGACGGATCAGCCTTTTCTCGGGCGTCAGAGAGATCTGAGGGATCACCGACCTGGGGGAGGGGCACCTGGACCCAACACACCTCTAATTAGCTCTGAACGAGCACACCCCCCACCAGCGCGCATGTGTGTACACACACACACACACACACACACACAGAGCTCTGGGACTTCAGAAGGACCCTTGTCTGGGGCCAGGGACTCCCAGTAGGGAAATCTTGCTCCAAATGCCACCAGCTCCGCCCCACCCGGATTGTCCAGCCAGCCCTAGGAGGCCATTGGCTCCATTATACAGATGGGTACTTTGAGGCCAGACAGGGCAGGGCTAACCCTGGGTGAGGCAAAGGTTCTGATCTGCTGCTGCTGGGCCGTAAGGACTGACTAGACAGCTCCAGACACCAGGAATGTTGTTGTAGATATTCCCACGGAGGGCCCCCATGAGTGACCTGACAGGCTGTGATTTATTGGCTTGCTTTTCTTTTTTTTCTTTTGAGACAGGGTCTCACTCTCTCAGCCAGGCTGGAGCACAGTAGTCTGATCACGGCTCATTGTAGCCTTCACCTCCCAGGCTCAAGTGATCCTCCCACCTCAGCCTCCCTAGTAACTGGGACCACAGGCGAGTGCCACCACACCCAGGTAATTTTTAGATTTTTAGATTTTCCGTAGAGAGAAAAGCTCACATTGTGGCCCAGGCTGGTTTCAAACTCTTGGGCTCAAGTGATCCTCCTACCTTGACCTCCCAAAGTGCTCGGATTATAGGTGTGAGCCACCACGTGCATCTAATTTTTAATTTTTTTGGTAGAGATGAGGTCTTGCTATGTTGCCTAGGCTGGTCTTAAACTCCTGGGTTCAGGTGTTCTTCCTACTTTAGCCTCCTGAGTAGCTGGGACTATAGGCGTCCGACACCACATCTGGCTAATTTTTTTTTTTTTTTTTTTTTTTAGAGATAGGATCTTGCTCTGTCACCCAGGCTAGAGTGCAGTGGTGCGATCATGGCTCACTGCAGCCGCAACTTCCCGGGCTCAGGTGTTTCTCCCACCTCAGCCTCCAGAGTAGCTGGGACTACAGGCACATGTCACCACACCCAGCTAATTTTTTTTTTTTTTTTTTTGAGACTGAGTCTGGCTCTGTGGCCCAGGCTGGAGTGCAGTGGCCGGATCTCAGCTCACTGCAAGCTCCGCCTCCCGGGTTTACGCCATTCTCCTGCCTCAGCCTCCGGAGTAGCTGGGACCACAGGCACCCGCCACCTCGCCCGGCTAGTTTTTTCTATTTTTTAGTAGAGACGGGGTTTCACCGTGTTAGCCAGGATGGTCTCCATCTCCTGACCTTGTGATCCGCCCATCTCAGCCTCCCAAAGTGCTGGGATTACAGGCTTGAGCCACCGTGCCCGGCTGTATTTTTTTTTTTTTTTTGTAGAGATGGGGTCTCACCATGTTGCCCAGGCTGGTGTCGAACTCCTGGGCTCAAGTGATCCTCCTGCCTCAGCTTCCCAAAGTGCGGGGATTACAGGCTTCAGCCACCGTGTCCGGCCTCAGGCTGTGACTTCTTACAACCCACCCAGAAATGTCCAGTGTCAGGGTGTCAGGGCTGTGGCTGGGCATGGCCTCTGGTCCGGCTCCCCCAGGAAGGTATGCACTGTGGCATTTTGACGCTTACCTCCCTCTTCTGGGAGCCTCCAGGCCTCCATTTCTGGACAGTAACATACCTGCTCCCTGCCCCCAGGCTGAGGGTGATGGTTCAGTGGGCAGGTGGGGGGAGAGGGGCCTGCTTGCAAAAGCTCAGATAGAGGGCCCGCACCCCACCCGGTGCACCCTCAGGGAAGGATGGCTGTCATGATTAAACCTAGATAGGCCGGTTGCAATGGCTCACGCCTGTAATCCCAGCACTTTGGGAGGCCAAGGTGGGCGGATAAGGAGGTCAGGAGATCGAGACCGTCCTGGCTAACACGGTGAAACCCCATCTCTACTAAAAATACAAAAAATTAGCCGGGCGTGGTGGTGGGTGCCTATAATCCCAGCTACTCGGGAGGCTGAGGCAGGAAAATGGCGTGAACCCGGGAGGCAGAGCTTGCAGTGAGCCGAGATCACACCACTGCACTCCAGCCTGGGTGACAGAGTGTGACTCTGTCTCAAAAAAAAATTAAAAAGCCTAGATAATGCCCGGAGTGGCCCCTGGATGACAGGGAGAGGCCGGACTCCAGATCCTGACTTTTGCCCTTTGTCCTCTTTGCTGGACTCAGGTCCCTGGGTGTGAGCTAAGGCATGGCCAGGAAGCTTAGCCTCCATCCGATCCTTGAATACCCTGCTCCTCCTCTCTGTATCTCCCCTGCCCCCCTTCCCTAGAACCCACAGAGAGGCCAGTGGCTCCTGATTCCTCCCTGGGCGAGTAAGCAGTAATGACAGCTAACGTTTACTAGCACAGGAGCTGCGGGCACCACTGGTCTGATTCCTGGACACGCTAGCGTTGCCCTCCCAGGAACTCCATAGAGTAGGTTTCCACCCTATTTTATTTTATTATTTTATTTTATTTTATTTATTTATTTTTTTTTTGAGACAGAGTCTCGTTCTGTTGCCCAGGCTGGAGTGCAGTGGTGGGATCTCGGCTCACTGCAACCTCCACCTCCCGTGTTCAAGCGATTCTCCTGTCTCAGCCTCCCAAGTAGCTGGGATTACAGGCACGTGCCACCATGCCTGGCTAATTTTTTTGTATTTTTAGTAGAGATGGGATTTCGCCATGTTGACCAGGCTGGTCCTGAACTCCTGAACTCAAGTGATCCACCCGCCTCAGCCTCCCAAAGTGCTGGGATTACAGGCATGAGCCACTGCACTCGGCCCACCCCATTTTACAGATGAGAAAACGGGGGCCTGTGCCTCTGTTGGGGATTAACAGGGACAGAGCAGGACAGGGCCTGGCTTCTGATGACCTTTGAAGGACGTCTGTGCCAGAAGGGACAGGGGTCTTAGCCAGGGGCTCACCACCTCCCCTCACCCAGGTGAGCAACGCCCTGATGGAAGGTGTGGGAGCTGCACACACCAGTCGAAACTACTGGCCCAATGACCCGCAGCTATAAAATGGTGTGATGACTTCAGGAGGCCAAGATGGGAGGATTGCTTGAGGCCAGGAGTTTGAGACCAGCCTGGCCAACACAGTGAGACTCCCCCCCCGGCCATCTCTATAAAAATAGAATAAAATGGCCGGGCGCGGTGGCTCAAGCCTGTAATCCCAGCACTTTGGGAGGCCGAGATGGGCAGATCACGAGGTCAGGAGATCGAGACCATCTTGGCTAACACAGTGAAACCCCGCCTCTACTAAAAATACAAAAAAAAAAAAAAAAACTAGCCGGGTGAGGTGGTGGTGCCTGTAGTCCCAGCTACTCAGGAGGCTGAGGCAGGAGAACGGCGTGAACCCGGGAGGCGGAGCTTGCAGTGAGCTGAGATCCGGCCACTGCACTCCAGCCTGGGCGACAGAGCGAGACTCCGTCTCAACAAAAAAAAAAAAAAAAAAAGAATAAAATAAAATATAAAATAAACTGGTGTGGTGATAGCTGCCCTGCCTACATCTTGGACAGGTTGTTACTAGTAGTAGTATTGTTATTTTTTTGAGATGGAGTTTCGCCCTTGTTGCCCAGGCTGGAGTGCAATGGCACCATTTCGGCTCACCACAACCTCTGCCTCCTGGGTTCAAGCGATTCCCCTGCCTCAGCCTCCCAAGTAGCTGAGATTATAGGCACGTGCCACCATGCCTGGCTAATTTTGTATTTTTTTTTTTTTTTTTTTTTGAGACGGAGTCTCGCTCTGTCGCCCAGGCTGGAGTGCAGTGGCGCGATCTCGGCTCACTGCAAGCTCCGCCTCCCGGGTTCACGCCATTCTCCTGCCTCAGCCTCCCGAGTAGCTGGGACTACAGGTGCCCACAACCGCGCCCGGCTAATTTTTTGTATTTTTAGTAGAGACGGGGTTTCACCGTGGTCTCGATCTCCTGACCTTGTGATCCGCCCGCCTCGGCCTCCCAAAGTGCTGGGATTACAGGCGTGAGCCACCGCGCCCGGCGTAATTTTGTATTTTTAGTAGAGATGGGGTTCTGCTATGTTGGCCAGGCTGGTCTTGAACTTCTGACCTCAAGTGATCTGTCCTCCTTGGCCACCCAAAGTGCTGGGATTACAGGCATGAGCCACTGCGCCCAACCCATTATTACAACTTCTTTTTTTTTTTTTCTTGAGACGGAGTCTCGCTCTGTTGGCAGGCTGGAGTACAGTGGCATGATCTCCGTTCACTGCAACCTCCGCCTCCCGGGTTCAAGCAATTCTCCTGCCTCAGCCTCCTGAGTAGCTGAGACTACAGGTAAGCGCTACCACGTCCGGCTAATTTTTGTATTTTTAGTAGAGACTAGAGACAGGGTTTCACCATGTTGGCCAGGATGATCTCGATCTCTTGACCTCATGATCCACCTGCCTCAGCCTCCAAAAGTGCTGGGATTACAGGCGTGAGCCACCACGCCCGGCCCATTATTACAACTTGTAACACAAACTTCTACTTGGCCAGAGGTGGAGAGAAATCTGAAATCCAAGGTCACAGGGTCTGTGTTGGACTCCTCTTCAGTCCTTTACAATATAGAGCCACCTCCTGAAACACCTTTTGCTTCTCTCCTGCTTTCATACCCTCCACGGCTCCCCACTGCCCTTAGGGAACGAAGCTGCAGCTCCTGAGACCACGCCCAGTCCTGCGGTCCTCCTCTGAGGACACTCCTGCCCCAGGCATTCCAGATCCCGGCTAATCTCTAGATTCCAAGGCCCTCCCCCACCTCTTAGCTGAGTTTCAGTGCCACATTCTTTTTTTTTTTGTTTTGTTTTGTTTTGTTTTGTTTTTGTTTTTTGAGACGAGTCTCGCTCTGTCGCCCAGGCTGGAGTGCAGTGGAGCGATCTCGGCTCACTGCAAGCTCCGCCTCCTGGGTTTACGCCATTCTCCTGCCTCAGCCTCCTGAGTAGCTGGGACTACAGGCGCCCGCCACCGCGCCCGGCTAATTTTTTGTATTTTTAGTAGAGACGGGGTTTCACCGTGGTCTCGATCTCCTGACCTTGTGATCCGCCCGCCTCGCCCTCCCAAAGTGCTGGGATTACAGGCGTGAGCCACCGCGCCCGGCCTCAGTGCCACATTCTTACTGTGTGACCTTGCAAGCTCTGTTTTCTTCTCTGGACCAGGGCTGAGGGGGGAGGAAAAGCTCACCTTCCCCCAGCTTTGGGGGAAGGAAGCCCAGAGGTCCTGCAGCTGTTAGCTGGGAGGCCTGACCCAGAGTTCTAGTGCCTACTTTCTGCTAAGTTTTTTGGCAGGTCTCCCAGTGCCCCCAGCGCTGGGCCCAGAAGCTGGCCCAGTCAACTTGCCTCTAAGTGGAGCCCAACTCCAGGGGAGCCTGTCTTTTGCCTTCATGGGCTCCAGAACCCAAGCTGAGCTCAGGTGTGTAAGCATGGACTCTGTCCCTGCCCACCTCAGTCTTCCCATCTGTACAATGGGTCCAGTCCATTGCTTCAAGCAGCCAGGGTCCCCTCTGACCTCCTGTTGCACGCTGTCTTGGGAGGGATCAGGGCAGACAGAAAGGGGTGGGCAGTGCTAAAGGGCTCACCCAGCGCCCATGCCCCCACCAGCCTCCTCATCCAACTAGACTCTCTCACTGGAGTTCTCCCCCACACCTTTTTTTTTTTTTTTTTTTTACTGAGACAGAGTCTTGCTCTGCTGCCCAGGCTGAAGTGCTGGAGTGCAGTAGTGCGAACTTGGCTCATTGCAACCTCGGCCTCTTGGGTTGGAGCGATTCTCCTGCCTCAGCCTCCCAAATAGCTGGGATTATAGGCGTGAGCCACCATGCCCAGCTTTTTTTTTTTTTTTTTTTTCTGTTTTTAGTAGAGATGGGGTTTCACTATGTTGGCCAGGCTGGTCTCGAACTTCCGACCTCAGGTGATCCTCCTGCCTCGGCCTCCCAAAGTGCTGGGATTACAGGCATGAGCCACCGTGCCCGGCCTCTCTACTTACTTTACTGGGTGTTGGCCAGGAAAGAATGGTGTCCAGTCCAGACCTCCCCACCAAAGTCTCTCCAGATGCTTCCCAAAGGGCCCAGGCACATCAGATACTTGCAGTTTCCCCAACATTTTCTCTTGTCAAGCCCTCCCTAAATTGTCTCCTTGGTGAACTCCTATTCAGACTTCAAGGCCCAGCCCAAAAGACCCTTCCTCAGGAAAGCCTTGCCAGTTCCTCAAGCTGGGTTAGCGGCCTCCTCCAGGTCAGCCTCTTACACACATTCAGGATATCAGACAGTCATTGATTCATTCCCCTGGGGGCCTCTGGAGAACAGGCTGCAGTCTGGCCTGTGAGTATTAATATTATCAGAGTCCCGGTGAGTCAGCTGCAGCCCAGAGACCAGGCACTTCCTGTGACACATCCTCCTCTCTGACATCCTCAGAAGGTGTGAGCCCCAAGCCAGCCCAGCCCTTTCCTCCCTAGCACTATTCCTCAACAGCTCTGGCAGTCCCAGGACACTGTTCCTGCCAAGGGTGTGCCCACACCCTCCTGGGACACACTCCTGGGGCAGGACGCTCACTTGACAGACAACACATCCATTCCGGACGTTCCTTCTGTCCCTTCTGACATATTACGGGGTCTGCCCTCTCTCCCTCTCTCCTCTCCTTTCCTTTTCTCTCCTTCCCTTTCCTCTCCTTCCCTCTCCTTCTTCCCTCTCTCCTTCCCTTCCTCCTTCCTTCTTCCCTTCTTCCCCTCTCTCCTTTCTTCCCTCCTTCCCTTCCTTCCCTGTCTCCTTCCTTCCTTTATTCCTTCCTTCCTCCCTCTTTCTTTCCTTCCTTTATTCCCTCCTTCTTTCCTTCCTTTATTCCCTCCCTCCTCCATCATTCCCTTCCTTCCTCCCCTTCCTCCTTCCTTCCTTTCTTCCTATCTACGAGTAGGAGCTGAGTTTACTGAGTCCTAACTACATGCCATGATCCCAAAGTGATCAAAACAGGTGTCAAGGCCAGACATGGTGGCTTGCACCTGTAATCCCAGATTTTGGGAGGCTGAGGCAGGGGGATCACTTGAGCCCAGGAGTTTGAGACCAGCCTGGGCAACAAAGGAAAACCCCATCTCTACAAAAAGTACAAGAAATTTGGCAGAGCACAGTGGCTAATGCCTGTAATCCCAGCACTTTGGGAGGCTGAAGCGGGTGAATCACAAGGTCAGGAGTTCGAGTCCAGCCTGGCCAACACTGTGAAACCCTGTCTTATAGTTGAGACAAAAATTAGCTGGGCACAGTGGTACATGCCTGTAGTCCCAGCTACTCAGGAGGCTGAGGCAGGAGAATTGCCCGACCTGGGAGGCGGAGGTTGCAGCGAGCTGAAGATTTTGCCACTGCACTCCAGCCTAGGTGACAGGACAAGACTCCATCTTAAAAAAAAAAAAAAAAAGACAGGCCGGGCGTGGTGGCTCAAGCCTGTAATCCCAGCACTTTGGGAGGCCGAGATGGGCAGATCACGAGGTCAGGAGATCGAGACCATCCTGGCTAACGCAGTGAAACCCCGTCTCTACTAAAAAAATACAAAAAACTAGCTGGGCAGGGTGGCGGGCACCTGTAGTCCCAGCTACTCGGGAGGCTGAGGCAGGAGAATGGCATGAACCCGGGAGGCGGAGCTTGCAGTGAGCTGAGATCCAGCCACTGCACTCCAGCCTGGGCGACAGAGCGAGACTCCGTCTCAAAAAAAAAAAAAAAAAAAAAAGACATTAGCCAGGTGTGGTAGTGTGCACTTGTAGTCCTAGCTACTCAGGAGGCTGAGGTGGGAGGATCACTTGAGCCCCGAAGTTTGAGGCTGCAGTGAGCTATGATCAAGACACTACACTCCAGCCTGGGCCAAGAGTGAGACCCTGTCTCAAAAAAGAAACAAACAGATGTCATTCCTGCCTGTGGAGCAGTGAGGCAGAGCATAAACCCATCATCACACAGATACATTTAGTTATCCACTGTGACCAGTGTGACAAAAAATACTACAAGAGCCCTGACCCAGTCTAGGGATCAGGGACTTCCTGTAGGAGGTGATGCCAACACTGAGCCCTGAAGGATAAGTAAGAAAGAGCTAAAAATGCTCTGTGTAGGAGAACTGGTGAGGCTTTCCAGAGAGGGAGGGGTCTTTTGGGCTGGGCCTTGAAGTCTGAATAGGAGTCCACCAAGGAGACAATTTAGGGAGAGCCTGACAGGAGGGTATGGTGGGGACACAACAAGTGCAAAGGCCCTGTGGCAGGCAGGAGTTTGGTGCTCCAAGGATCAGAGAAGACCAGGCACAGTGGCTCACGCCTTTAATCCCAGCACTTTGGGAGGCCCAGGCTGGAGGATCACTTGAGCACAAGAGTTTGAGACCAACCTGGTCAACACAGCAAGATCCCATCTTTACAAAAAAATAAACACTTTGCCAGACATACTGGCATGTACCTGTAGTCTCAGCGACTTGGGAGGCTGAGGCCGGGGGATTGCTTGAGCCCAGGAGGTCAAGGCTGAGGTCAAGCCCAGGAGGTGAGTGAGCTGAGATCACACCACTGTGCTTCAGCCTGGGTGACAGAGCCAGAGAGCCACACTTTGTCTAAATGGATGAATGGATGGAGGGATGGATGGATGGATGGATGGATGTAGGCTGGGTGTGGTGACTCATGTCTGTAATCTCAGCACTTTGGGAGGCCAAGGCAGGTGGACTGCTTGAGCCCAGGAGTGCCAGAACAGCCTGGGCAACAGATCCCCCCACCCGTCTCTTCTAAAAATACAAAAAGTTAGCCGGGCGTGGTGGCGGGCGCCTATAATCCCGGCTACTAGGGAGGCTGAGGCAGGAGAATTGCTTGAACCCAGGAGGCGGAGGTTGCAGTAAGCCGAGACCCTGCCACTGCACTCCAGCCCGGGCGACAGAGTGAGATTCTGTTTCAAATTAAAAAAAAAAAAAAAGGAGTAGGACATATATTAAGAAGTCCCTTGGGGCCAACAGAAGTTGAGCTTCAATGCAGGCCCAGGGATACCATGATGGCGAGGGACAGCCCAGCCCACCCCACAGGAGCTCTGTAGCTGGAAGGCCCTTCAGAGGTGCCTGGCATTGGGCAGAGATGGCCAGGGTTCGAAAGCCTGTGGCCAGGAGCTGATGGATGTGGGCACCCTGCCACCACAGTGACCTTGGGCCAGGTGGCTCTGCAGCTCAGGGCCTGGCAGCAAGTCTTACATGTATTAGGCATGCCAGTGGCACATCCCAGCAGCCATCGCACACCCTCAAAACCACTCTGACCCTGCCTGACCATGGGCTCTCCCTTGCTGGGCCCTACAGTATGAATATCCAGAGCCCAGGGCGCTATCCTGGGGTTCTGTCACTGCATGGGATGGGTCCCCTCCCGGTGGACATTCAGGAGATTTTCTTCCTCCTTGGGGTGCCCAGGAATGGGCACAGCAGCCTTGGGAGGTGCAGACCTTGGTGATCAACCCTAAATGCTGGTATCCCAGGGCAGATGCCATCAGTGGACTTCCTAGGTTGTGACACCTGTTTCTTGGAATCAGAGAAACCCTGGCTCCAGAGAGAAATCAGGAACAGGAGGGTTTTGTCGCTCCTTCACCTCCCCAAAGTGGCCCAGGATGGAGGGCATGAACCACCCAAAAGGTGTCTCCAAGACCTATGAGTATCACCCCTCTGTCCCTTCTTGGAGCCCTCAACGGAGGCTCCTCCTCTCCTCTAGCCCCCAACCCCAGCAACCCTGTGATGGCGATGAGGTGTCACTGCCTTCATGTCACAGAAATGCAGTGTGCCCAGCCCAAGAGTGCTTCCTGTGGCTGCACCAGACTTGATCTCTCTCTGTTTTTTTTGAGATGGAGTCTTGCTCTGTTGCCCAAGCTGGAGTGCAATGACTGGATCTTGGCTCACTGCAACCTCCACCTCCCGAGTTCCAGCAATTCTCCTGCCTCAGCTGGGATTACAGGCACTTGCCACCATGCCTGGCTAATTTTTGTATTTTTAGTAGAGACGGGGTTTCACCATGATGGCCAGGCTCGTCTCGAACTCCTAACCTTGTGATCCACTGGGCTCTGGAGAGCCCAGCAGCCCGCAGGGAGGATTTGCTGGTTGAATACCTGACATTGGGGGCTGAGATGATGGAGGGCTTCTCCAAGGAGACGGTGGCAGTTGTCCAGCATCCACGGTGACCCGGGAGCAGTGTCACCATGCATTATTGCACATGTATAATGTTGGCTAGGTGAAGCCTGGCCAACGGTGAAACCCTGACTCTACTAAAAATACAAAAATTAGCTGGGTGTGGTGGCAGGCGCCTGTAGTCCCAGCTACTCGGGAGGCTGAGGCAGGAGAAATCAGTTGAACCTGGGAGGTACAGAGGGAGACTCCTTAACTGACTAAATGTTTGAAAGAATGAATGAATGAAGGCAACCTGAGCTGCATTCCTTGGCCTGCCAACCTTCCCAGCCCCATCCCTCAGCCCTCCTTGAGTCTGAGGGCCCTGCAGGTCCCACACAGGGCCAGGCTTCATCTTGCTTCTGCAAATTTGCACTTTCTGTTCCATTCCCTGCCACGCTGCTCCCGGGTCACCATGGACCATGGATGCTGGACAACTGCCACCGTCTCCTTGGAGAAGCCCTCCGTCATCTTAGCCCCCGATGTCAGGTATTCAACCAGCAAATCCCCCCTGTGGGCTACTGGGCTCTCCAGAGCCCCGCACTGGGTGCAGGGGACTCAGCGGAGAACCAGCCCCACCCAGCTCTTTCCTCACAGAGCTCTCAGAGGCTGGGGGCCTCCTTGACCCCCTCCCAGCTCCCAAGGCCCCTGCTGCCCCCACCCTGCAGACTGGGGCTCCCTGAGGCTGGGCTCTGGCTTGGTTATTGTGGTTCCAGCACACAGCAGGCACCGCAGCTGTGGTAGGCGAGCATGGGAAGTCAGGAGAAGCAGACCTGTCATCTCCCCTGCTGAGGACACAGCCCGGCGGCCAGCATGCCATGGCGGCCTGGGGCCAGTGACTGAATGTCTTGGCCCAGTTCCTTACCCACCTCGAAGATCTGTAGGGAGGGATAAAGAGATCAGTTCCAAGGCCGGGTGCAGTGGCTCACACCTGTAATCCCAGCACTTTGGGAGGCCGAGGCGGGCCTCACTATCCCAATGGTATGCAAAGTGCAGCGCCCCCAACCAGGCCCCCCAGGCCTGGGCTCTGGCTCTGGCTATGTGTGCTGTGTGATTGTGGCTGAGCCTTCGCTCATCTCTGAGCCTGGTTTCCCGCCCCCCCTTTTTTTTTTTTTTTGAGACAGAGTCTCACTCTGTTGCCCAGGCTGGAGTGCAGTGGTGTGATCTCGGTCCACTGCAAGCTTCACCTCCCAGGTTCACTCCATTCTCCTGCCTCAGTCTCCCGAGTAGCTGGGACTACAGGTGCCTGCCACCATGCCCGGCTACTTTTTTGTATTTTATTTTTTATTTTTATTTTTATTTATTTATTTTTTTTTTTTTTGAGACGGAGTCTCGCTCTGTCACCCAGGCTGGAGTGCAGTGGCCGGATCTCAGCTCACTGCAAGCTCCGCCTCCCGGGTTCACGCCATTCTCCGGCCTCAGCCTCCCAAGTAGCTGGGACTACAGGCGCCTGCCACCTCGCCCGGCTAGTTTTTTTTTTTTTTGTATTTTAATAGAGACGGGGTTTCACCGTGTTTGCCTGGATGGTCTCGATCTCCTGACCTTGTGATCCGCCCGTCTCGGCCTCCCAAAGTGCTGGGATTACAGGCTTGAGCCACCGCGCCCGGCCTTTTTTGTATTTTAGTAGAGATGGGGTTTCATCGTGTTAGCCAGGATGGTCTCGCTCTCCTGATCTCGTGATCTGCCCGCCTCGGCCTCCAAAAGTGCTGGGATTACAGGCTTGAGCCACCGCGCCCGGCCCTCCCCTTTTTTTAATTTGAGACACAGTCTTGCTCTGTTGCCCAGGCAGGAGTGCAGTGGCGCAATCTTGGCTCACTGCAACCTCCGCCTCCTGGGTTCACGCAGTTCTCCTGCCTCAGCCTCCCGAGTAGCTGGGATTGCAGGTATGAGCCACCGTACCCAGCTAATTTTTGTATTTTCAGTAGAGATGGAGTTTCACCATGTTGGCCAGGCTGATCTTGAACTCCTGACCTTAAGTGATCCACCCGCCTCGGCCCCCCAAAGTGCTGGGGTTACAGGCAAGAGCCACCAAGCCTGGCCTGGTTTCCTCATTTTGTGTCCAGCTTCTAGACGGTCTGTGACAAGCCCCGGAAAGGACTGGAAGTCCCCCTTCCCCAGTCAGTGTCATACACATAAGGTCATTTTTTTTGGTCTTTTTTTTTTTTTTTTTTTTTTTTGTAGAGACAGGGGTCTTGCCATGTTTCCCAAGCTAGTCTCAAACTCCTGGCCTCAAGCGATCCTCCTGCCTCAGCCTCCTGAGTAGCTGGGGCCACAGGCACATGTTATCACACACAGCTAATTTTTAAAATTTTTTCTGTGGAGATGGGGTCTCACTATGTTGCCCAGACTGGTCTCAAATTCCTGGCCTAAAGCGAACCTCCCAACTCAGCCTCCCAAAGGATTGGGATTACAGGCATGAGCCGCTGCACCTCACCCACACAGGGCCTTGCTGAGGCTTGTGGGCTTGAAGAGGCTGAGTCACTTTCCAAGGACATCCAGTGTGTGAGTGGCACGGCTGAACCCTACTTAATATAAAGTCTGAAAGTGGCTCCGAGAAGGAAAGATCAGGGTCCTCAAAACACTATTCTGGGCGTCTTGCAGCGTGGGAAGGATGCTACGCCCATTTCTGGAGAGCCCCACTGGATCTGGGGCGCTCTTCACTCTGTTTTTTTTTTTTGTTTTTTTTTTGTTTTTTTTTTTGAGACAGAGTTTCGCTCTTGTTGCCCAGGCTGGAGTGCAGTGGCGTGATCTTGGCTCACTGCAGCCTCTGCCTCCCAGGTTCAAGCAATTCTCCTGCCTCAGCCTCTGGGGTAGCTGGGATTACAGGCATGTGCCACCAAGCCCGGCTAATTTTTTTGTATTTTTAGTAGACACGAGATTTCTCCATGTTGGTCAGGCTGGTCTCGAACTCCCAACTTCGGGTAATCTGCCCGCTTCGGCCTCCCAAAGTGCTGGGATTGTAGATGTGAGCCACCACGCCCGGCTTCACTCTGGCTTTGCTGAGCTAAGAGGGCCCAATGCCTAGCACCCTGGCCTGTGCACAGTCGGCTCACTGCTAAGTCCCACCTAAGCCTGGACCAGCCCTCCAGCCTTACATGTCCCGGGTCACAGCCTCAGGGACATCTGTGTGCCTTCCCCCACGGTCACCCCCAATGCTACATGTCTGGACAGCCCAGGTGGCCCCAGGGACAAAGGAATGGAGGTCCCAACATTGGGCCTTGGTCATCCCTGGCCTTGATGGCCCCTGGCTATTGGAGAGCCCGAGTGACTTTATTATTATTAATATTTATTTATTTGTTTGTTTGTTTTTTGAGACAGAGTCTCGCTCTGTTGCCCAGGCTGGGGTGCAGTGGCGTGATCTCGGCTCACTGCAAGCTCCGCCTCCCGGGTTCACACCATTCTCCTGCCTCAGCCTCCCGAGTAACTGGGACTACAGGCACCTGCCACCACGCCCGGCTAATATTTTGTATTTTTAGTAGAGATGGGGTTTCACTGTGTTAGCCAGGATGGCCTCGATCTGATGACCTCATGATCCGCCCGCCTCAGTCTCCCAAAATGCTAGGATTACAGGCGTGCGCCACTGCGCCTGGCTGACTTTATTATTATTACTATTTGAGACAGTGTCTCTACTGTTGCCCAGGCTGGAGTGCGGTGGTGTGATCTCAGCTCACAGCAACCTCCGCCTCCCCAGTTCAAGCAATTCTCATGCCTCAGCCTCCTGAGTAGCAGGGATTATAGGCATGTGCCACGACGCCTGGCTAATTTTTGTATTTTTAGTAGAGATGGGATTTCGCCATGTTGGCCAGGCTGGTCTCGAACTCCTGGCCTTAAGTGAACTGTCCACCTAGGCCTCCCAAAGTGCTGGGATTACAGGCATGAGCCACCGCACCACGCAAGGTGACTTAAGCAGCAAGAATTACCCCCCTAGGGACCTGGGAAACGGGCTTCCTCAGGGAGGTCAGGGAGCCCTGCCTGTGCCCTGCCTCCAGCAGAAGCCAAAGTCCCAAGGGAAACCCCTTCTTGCCTGAGCTGCCAAAATCGAAGACTGGGAGGCCTCTGGGACTCTCCCTGCGCTGAGGCTGGGTCTGGGGCTTTCTCCAGGTTTTCACAGGACCAGTCTCATGGGATTGGGGCTGGCCAGCTCTGTGCCCCTGTCCCCAGTGGACAGTGCATGCCAGGGAGGTACCCTCCTATCCCCAGCAGCTGGCACGGGGCAGCTCATGGGAGACACTTCAGGAAGCCCAGACAGCTGGGCCTGTCCCCCACGGGCCGGCTCAGGTTCCTGGCGAGCCCAGCAGTGGCAGAGATTTCTGGCTGAGGAGGGCCTGGTGATGCTGCACCAAGTGGCTGTGATCGAGTTTCCCCTTGGGCAGGCGGGCCCGGGACTACAGGAGCCCACACCAGCTCAGGAGCACCAAGTGAGCCCTGCATGCGCCCCACAGCAGGGCAGCATGGCCCATTGCAACCACGGAGCCTGGCTCTGCCTCTTCCCACTGGCCACTCAGAACCTCAGTTTACCCATCTGAAACATGGAGCTGAGAACAGCAACCACATAGAGGCGGAAGGGCTTGGTGGGCCCTTGGAAGCTCGCCATGAACGGTGGCCCTGTGCCAGGACCTGGACAATCATGTTCCAGAACATTCTGGTAATAGCCAAACCGTGTTAACTACAGGGTCAAGTCCCTCACTTTCCCTGTCCTCGGTTTACTCATCTGAGAAATGGGAGCGTCCCACTTGGCCAACAGGGGCGTCGGGAGCTTTCGATGAGGTGACGTGGGCACCTCCTGGACGCGTGCAGCACGCAGTAGGCCCTTGGGACCTCTGTCTTCCTTTCTCCTCTCTGGACTGGGGGCAGCCAGGAGGACAGGCTGAGCCCCAAGGCAGGTGAGCCAGTGGCCTCCTGAGTCAGCAGCCGCCCCTCTCGCCTGCACCTCCCATCGCCTCCCTTTTCTCCCCTTCTCCACCCCTCCAAGGGGGCCTCACTCTCCCATTCCACCACTGCCCCACCTCCAAGGGACATTTATTTATTTATTTTTTAAATAAAGGACGGGCGCGGTGGCTCACGCCTGTAATCCCAGCACTTCGGGAGGCCGAGACAGGCAGATCACGAGGTCAGGAGATCGAGACCATCCTGGCTAACATGGTGAAACCCCGTCTCTACTAAAAAAAATACAAAAAACCAGCCAGGTGAGGTGGCGGGCGCCTATAGTCCCAGCTACTCGGGAGGCTGAGGCAGGAGAATGGCATAAACCCGGGAGGTGGAGCTTGCAGTGAGCCGAGATCCGGCCACTGCACTCCAGCCTGGGCAACAGAGCGAGACTCCATCTCAAAAAAAAAAAAAAATTTTATGGCCGGGCGCGGTGGCTCAAGCCTGTAATCCCAGCACTTTGGGAGGCCGAGGCGGGCGGATCACAAGGTCAGGAGATCGAGACCACAGTGAAACCCCGTCTCTACTAAAAATACAAAAAATTAGCCGGGCGCGGTGGCGGGCGCCTGTAGTCCTAGCTACTCAGGAGGCTGAGGCAGGAGAATGGCGTGAACCCGGGAGGCGGAGCTTGCAGTGAGCCGAGATCGCGCCACTGCACTCCAGCCTGGGCAACAGCGTGAGACTCCGTCTCAAAAAAAAAAAAAAAAAAAAAATTTTTTTATTTTATTTATTTATTTATTTATTTTTTTCTGGAGACGGAGTCTCGCTCTGTCGCCCAGGCTGGAGTGCAGTGGCCGGATCTCGGCTCACTGCAAGCTCCGTCTCCCGGGTTCACGCCATTCTCCTGCCTCAGCCTTCCCGAGTAGCTGGGACTACAGGCGCCCGCCACCACGCCCGGCTAGTTTTTTGTATTTTTTAGTAGAGACGGGGTTTCACTGTGTTAGCCAGGATGGTCTCGATCTCCTGACCTCGTGATCCACCCATCTCGGCCTCCCAAAGTGCTGGGATTACAGGCTTGAGCCACCGCACCCGGCCTTTTTTTTTAATTAAAAAAAAAATTGTGTGTGTGTGTGTGTGTGTGTGTGTGTGTGTGTGTGTGGTGGAGTCTTGCTCTGTTGCCTGGGCTGGAGTGCAGTGGCGTGATCTTGGCTCACTGCAACCTCCACCTCCAGGGTTCAAGCGATTCTCCTGCCTCAGCTTCCTGAGTAGCTGGGACTACAGGTGCCTGCCATCACGCCCAGCTAAATTTTGGTATTTTTAGTAGAGATGGGGTTTCACCATGTTGGCCAGGCTGGTCTTGAACTCCTGACCTTGGGTGATCCTGCCCGCCTCAGCCTCCCAAAATGCTGGGATTACAGGTGTGGGCCACCGTGCCCAGCCTCTCTTTCTCTCTCTCTTTCTTTCTTTTTCTTTGAGACTGAGTTTTGCTCTTCTTGCCCAGGCTGGAGTGCAATGGCATGAACTCAATCTCAGCTCACTGCAACCTCCACCTCCTGGGTTCAACTGATTCTCCTGCCTCAGCCTCCCAAGTAGCTGGAATTACAGGCGCCTGCCACCACACCCAGCTAATTTTTTGTTTTTTTAGTAGAGATGGGGTTTCACCTTTTTGCCCAGGCTGGTCTTGAACTCCTGACCTCAGGTGATCTGCCCACCTCGGCCTTCCAAAGTGCTGGGATTATAGGCGTGAGCCACTATGCCCAGCTCCAAGGGGGCATTTTTGAGGTCCCAGGCCAGGCAGGAGAGTGTCAGGGATAAGCCGACCCAGCCAGGACGGGGGCGAGTCCCTCACACTGACCCTGGGCCTAGACTGCAGACCCCGCCTCACTGGCTCCTCTCAGGGGCCACCTGGGAGCTAGGTAACCCCTTGTCCCTTTTCATAGCTGAGGGCAAGAGGCCCAGGGCAGGGAAGCCACTGCCTGGGACAGTCCTTAGTATGGGAAGGACTCACCCTTGGCCCGTGCAACACCCCAAGAGGGTGTCAGAGCCAGGGCCTCAGGAGCCCCACTTGACCTGCACTTGAACTTGCTACTGACCCCCCATCTCTCCTGCCCCAACTTGTCACCCAGCTTCTGAGGCCCCTCTTGGGACAACCAGAAGAGTCCTGAGTCCCGAGGGCTACCTTGGCCTCTAGGGGAGTGATTGTGAGCCCCGCGGAGGATGAGGGTGCCCGCATCCTCCCCCCCAACCCCCAACCGCCTAGGCCTCCAGGCCCCAAAGGATCCAGTTCCTATCGGCACAGGTGGCCTCTGTTTCTCATGTGGAGAAGGGGGAGAGCTGGCCCTATAGCAGATGGGTCTAGAGAAAGCAAAAAGGGGTGTGTGTGTGTGTGTGTGTGTGTGTGGTGTGTGTGTGTGTGGTGCGTGTGTGTGTGTGGTGCGTGTGTGTGGTGTGTGTGTGTGGTGCGTGTGTGTGGTGTTGTGTGGTGTGTGTGTGGTGTGTGTGTGTGGTATGTGTGTGGTGTGTGTGGTGTGTGTGGTGTGGTGGGTGTGTGTGATGTGTGTGGTGGGTGTGTGGTGTGTGTGGCGGGTGTGTGTGGTGTGTGTGTGGGGTGTAGTGGGTGTGTGTGATGTGTGTGGTGTGTGTGTGATGTGTGTGGTGTGTGTGTGGTGTGTGTGGTGTGTGTGTGATGTGTGTGGTGTGTGTGTGTGGTGTGTGGTGTGTGTGTGGTGTGTGTGGTGTGTGTGGTGTGTGTGTGGTGTGTGGGGTGTGTGTGTGTGTGTGGTGTGTGTGGTGGGTGTGGTGGGTGTGTGTGGTGTGTGTGGTGTGTGTGTGGTGTGTGTGTGGTGTGTGGGGTGTGTGTGTGTGGTGTGTGTGGTGTGTGTGGTGGGTGTGTGTGATGTGTGTGGTGTGTGTGTGTGGTGTGGGGTGTGTGTGTGGTGTGTGGGGTGTGTGTGTGGTGTGTGGGGTGTGTGTGTGTGTGTGTGGTGTGTGTGGTGGGTGTGTGTGATGTGTGTGGTGTGTGTGTGGTGTGTGGTGTGTATGTGGTGTGTGTGTGGTGCGTGTGTGTGGTGTGGGTGTGAGTGATGTGTGTGGTGTGTGTGGTGTGTGTGTGTGGTGTGTGTGATGTGTGTGGTGTGTGTGATGTGTGATGTGTGTGGTGTGTGGTGTGTGTGGTGGGTGTGTGTGATGTGTGTGGTGGGTGTGTGTGGTGTGTGTGATGTGTGTGGTGTGTGTGTGGTGTGGGTGTGTGTGATGTGTGTGGTGTGTGTGGTGTGTGTGGTGTGTGTGTGGTGTGTGTGTGTGAGGGGGTGTATGGTGTGTGTGTGGTGTGTGTGATGTGTGTGGTGTGGGTGTGTGTGATGTGTGTGTGGTGTGTGTGATGTGTGTGGTGTGTGTGGTGTGTGTGTGTGGTGTGGGTGTGTGTGATGTGTGTGTGGTGTGTGTGATGTGTGGTGTGTGTGGTGTGTGTGTGTGGTGTGTGGGGTGTGTGGTGTGTGTGTGTGGTGTGTGGGGTGTGTGGTGTGTGTGGTGTGTGTGTGTGGTGTGTGGGGTGTGTGATGTGTGTGGTGGGTGTGTGTGATGTGTGTGGTGGGTGTGTGTGGTGTGTGTAGTATGTGTGTGGTGTGTGTGTGTGTGTGTGTAGTGTGGGGTGTGTGTGGTGGGTGTGTGTGATGTGTGGTGGGTGTGTGTGGTGTGTGTGATGTGTGTGGTGTGTGTGTGG
Organism: Macaca nemestrina; assembly: GCF_043159975.1. Classification (NCBI taxonomy): domain Eukaryota; kingdom Metazoa; phylum Chordata; class Mammalia; order Primates; family Cercopithecidae; genus Macaca; species Macaca nemestrina. The sequence continues at coordinate 150,483,611 of NC_092128.1, forward strand.
TGTGGGTGTGTGTGATGTGTGTGGTGTGTGTGTGTGGTGTGTGTGTGTGAGGGGGTGTATGGTGTGTGTGTGGTGTGTGTGATGTGTGTGGTGTGGGTGTGTGTGATGTGTGTGTGATGTGTGTGGTGTGTGGTGTGTGTGTGTGTGTGTGTGTGGTGTGTGGGGTGTGTGATGTGTGTGGTGGGTGTGTGTGGTGTGTGTGGTATGTGTGTGGTGTGTGTGTGTGTGTAGTGTGGGGTGTGTGTGGTGGGTGTGTGTGGTGTGTGTGGTATGTGTGTGGTGTGTGTGTGTGTGTAGTGTGGGGTGTGTGTGGTGGGTGTGTGTGATGTGTGTGATGTGTGTGGGGTGTGTGTGTGTGGGGTGTGTGTGGTGTGTGTGTGTGTGTGGTGTGGGGTGTGTGTGGTGTGTGTGTGGTGTGTGTGGTGTGTGTGGTGGGTGTGTGTGATGTGTGTGTGGTGTGGGGGTGTATGGTGTGTGTGGGTGTGTGTGATGTGTGTGGTGGGTGTGTGGTGTGTGTGGTATGTGTATGGTGTGTGTGTGTGTGTGTGTGTGTGGTGTGGGGTGTGTGTGGTGGGTGTGTGTGATGTGTGTGGTGTGTGTGGTGGGTGTGTGTGATGTGTGTGTGGTGTGGGGGGTGTGTGGTGTGTGTGGGTGTGTGTGATGTGTGTGGTGGGTGTGTGGTGTGTGTGGTATGTGTATGGTGTGTGTGTGTGTGTGGTGTGGGGTGTGTGTGGTGGGTGTGTGTGATGTGTGTGGTGTGTGTGTGTGGGGGGGTGTGTGTGTGGGGGGGAAGCCCAGGGAACCGCATTTTCTTTTTCTGAATAATTCAATCAAATAAGCAAGTCCGGGAACTCCCTGGGAAGGAAGGCTGGAAGGGTTTCTCCGGGTACCCTGGGGGCTGGAGAGAGAGAGGGTAGTTTTTAAGGATTTTTTAAAACTCTCCCAAGAAGTGTTAGAAGTTCCCACTTCCCCTGGGGCAGGGATCCCCCTTAGCCTGGTGCCTCTGCCCAGGATCGGGGGAGGCCCAGGGCAGAGCTACTGAAGGCAGCCAGGTGACCACCCAAGGCTAGGTCTGGAGGCCAGGTGTATGTGGGGACCAAGACTCTGCTGGTCACCTCCTCTGAGAAGCCCTCCCTGACTGCCTTTTTTTTTTTTTTTTTTTTAGACTGAGTCGCCCTGCTGCCCAGGCTGGAGTGCAATGGTGCGAACTCAGCTCACTGTAACCTCCACCTCCTGGATTCAAGCCACTCTCCTGCCCCAGCCTCCCAAGTAGCTGGGATTAGAGGCATGTGCCACCATGCCTGGCTAATTATTGTATTTTTAGTAGAGATGGGGTTTCACCATGTTGGTCAGGCTGGTCTCAAATTCCTGACCTTGTGATCCACCCACCTCAGCCTCCCAAAGTGCTGGGATTATAGGCGTGAGCCACCGTGCCCAGCCCCCTAACTGCTTTTTAAGAAGCCCTCTCTGGGCCGGGCGCGGTGGCTCAAGCCTGTAATCCCAGCACTTTGGGAGGCCGAGACGGGCGGATCACGAGGTCAGGAGATCGAGACCATCCTGGCGAACACGGTGAAACCCCGTCTCTACTAAAAAATAAAAAAAAACTAGCCGGGCGAGGTGGCGGGCGCCTGTAGTCCCAGCTACTCGGGAGGCTGAGGCAGGAGAATGGTGTAAACCCGGGAGGCGGAGCTTGCAGTGAGCTGAGATCCGGCCACTGCACTCCAGCCTGGGCGACAGAGCGAGACTCTGTCTCAAAAAAAAAAAAAAAAAAAAAAAAAAGAAGCCCTCTCTGCTGCGTGCAGTGGCTCATGCCTGTAATTCCAGCACTTTGTGAGGCCAAGGCAGGTGGATTGCTTGAACCCAGGAGTTGGAGGCCAGTCTAGGCAAATGGCAAAACCTTGTCTCTACAAAACATTAGTTGGGCATGGTGGTGCACACCTGTAGTACCAGTTAGTTAGGAGGCTGAGGTAGGAGGACTGATGGAGGCCAAAAGGTCGAGCCTGGAGTGAGCCGAGATTGCACCACTGCACTCTAGCCTGGTGACAGAGTGAGACCCTGACTCCAAAAAATAAAAAAAGCATCCTCCTTTTTTTTTTTTTTTTGAGTCTTGCTCTGTTGCCCAAGCTGGGGTGCAGTGGCCGGATCTCAGCTCGCTGCAAGCTCCGCCTCCTGTGTTTACGCCATTCTCCTGCCTCAGCACCCGAGTAGCTGAAACTACAGGCGCCCGCCACCTTGCCCGGCTAGTTTTTTGTATTTTTTAGTAGAGACTGGGTTTCACCGTGTTACCCAGGATGGTCTCGATGTCCTGACCTCGTGATCCGCCCGTCTCGGCCTCCCAAAGTGCTGAGATTACAGGCTTGAGCCACCGCGCCGGCCTTTTTTTTTTTTTTTTTTTTTTTTTTTTTTTTTTAATATAGAGACAAGGTGTTGCTATGTTGCCCAGGCTGGTCTTGAACTCCTGGACTCAAGTGATCCTCCTACCTTGGCTTCCCAAAGTGTTGAGATTATGGGCGTGAGCACCACGCTCAGGTCAACACCCTTCTTCTTCTTTTTTTTTTTTGAGACAGAGTTTCACTCTGTAGCCCAGGCTGGAGTGCAATGGCATGATCTTGGCTCACTGCAACCTCCGCCTCCCAGATTCAAGCAATTCTTCTGCCTCAGCCTCCCGAGTAGCTGCGACTACAAGTGTGCGCCACCCCACCTGGCTAATTTTTATACTTTTAGTAGAGGCAGGGTTTCATCATGTTGGCCAGGCTGGTCTCAAACTCCTGACCTCGTGATCTACCCGCCTCAGCCTCCCAAAGTGCTGGGATTACAGGTGTGAGCCACCGCGCCAGGCCTAACGCTCTCATTCTTTTTTTTTTTTTTTTTTTTTTTTTTGAGACAGAGTCTTGCTCTGTCGCCCAAGCTGGAGTGCAGTGGTGCGATCTCGGCTCACTGCAAGATCTGCCTCCCAGGTTCACACCATTCTCCTGCCTCAGCCTTCCGAGAAGCTGGGACTACAGGCGCCCACCACCGCGCCCGGCTAATTTTTTGTATTTTTAGTAGACACGGGGTTTCACCATATTAGCCAGGATGGTCTTGATCTCCTGACCTCGTGATCTGCCCGCCTCGGCCTCCCAAAGAATGCCCTCATTCTTTTTTTTTTTTTTTTTTTTTTTTTGAGACGGAGTCTCGCTCTGTCGCCCAGGCTAGAGTGCAGTGGCACAATCTCGGCTCACTGCAAGCTCCGACTCCCGGGTTCACGCCATTCTCCGGCCTCAGCCTCCCGATTTGCTGGGACTACAGGCGCCCGCCACTGTGCCCGGCTAATTTTTTCTATTTTTAGTAGAGACGGGGTTTCACCATGGTCTCGATCTCCTGACCTTGTGATCCACCCGCCTCGGCCTCCCAAAGTGCTGGGATTACAGGCGTGAGCCACCGCGCCCGGCCAGAATGCCCTCATTCTTAAGGAAACCTGTTGCTTTTCCTCCTGACGCCATTAAACTTATTCTCTTGCTCTCTCTCTCTCATTTGAGATCTGTCTTGGGAATTGTGCTTGCTTTCTTCAGGGTGCTTTTCCCATTTCTCAAAATAGTGCCAGTTAACTCTGGAAGCATGTCTGGCTGGTCAGTGACGGTGTGCTGCATGCAGGAGTGGTGTGATCCAGGAGCTGCTGCAGGTGAAAGGCCCTTCAAGCCCACAGCTCCTGGCTGTGCCCTTACTGGGTGATCCTGGTTGGGTCACTGCCCCTTTCTGAACAGGAAACCTGCTGTTAGAGTAGAAGAGGGAGGGAGTCATGGCAGGCTTCCTGGAGAAGGCAGCCTGAAGCTGGCCCTTAAGGCTGAGAAGGTGGCCAGCAGGCAGAGAGACCCCACTCTGTTTTATTTAAAAACATAAAATAGGCTGGGCACGGTGGCTCACGCCTGTAATCCCAGCACTTTGGGAGGCTGAGGCGGGCGGATCACAAGGTCAGGAGATGGAGACCATCCTGGCCAACATGGTGAAACTCCGTCTCTACTAAAATTAAGAAAAAAAAAAATTAGCTGGGCATGGTGGCACACGCCTGTAGTCCCAGCTACTCAGGAGGCTGAGGCAGGGGAATCGCTTGAACTCAGGAGGTGGAGGTTGCAGTGAGCTGAGATCGCACCATTGCACTCCAGCCTGGCAACTGAGCGAGATGTCATCTCAAAATAAATTAATCAATAAAATAAAGGCCAGGTGTTGTGGCTCACACCTGTAATCCCATCACTTTGGGAGGCCAAGGCAGATGGATCACCTGAGGTCAGGAGTTTGAGACCAGCCTGGCCAACACGGTGAATCCCCGTCTCTACTAAAAATACAAAATTAGCTGGGTGGGGTGGCAAGTGCCTGTAATCCCAGCTACTCAGGAGACTGAAGCAGGAGAATCGTTTGAACCTGGGAAGTGGAGGTTGCAGTGAGCCAAGATCACGCCATCGCACTCCAGCCTGGGTGACAAAGCAAGACTCTCTCAAAAAAAGAAAAAATAAATAAAAATAAAATAAAATAAACTGTCCAGGCATGGTGGTTCACGCCTGTAAACCCAGCACTTTGGGAGACTTAGGTGGGCAGATCATGTAAAGTCAGGAGTTTGAGACCAGCCTGGCCAATATGGTGAAACTCCATCTCTACTAAAAATACAAAAAAAAAAAAAAAAAAAAATTAGCTGGGCATGGTGGCACGAGCCAGTAGTCCTAGCTACTCAGGAGGCTGAGGCAGCAGAATCACTTGAACCCGGGAGGCAGAGGTTGCAGTGAGCTGAGATTGCGCCACTGCAGTCCAGACTGGATGACAGAGCAAGACTCCATCTCAAAACAACAACAGGCCGGGCGTGGTGGCTCATGCCTGTGGTCCCAGCACTTTGGGAGGCTGAGGCGGGTGGATCACGAGGTCAGGAGACCGAGACCACCCTGGCTGACATGGTGAAACCCCGTCTCTACCAAAAATACAAAAAAAAATCAGCTAGGCATAGTGGTAGGCGCCTGTAGTCCCAGCTATTCGGGAGGCTGAGGCAGAAGAATGGCATGAATCCGAGAGGCGGAGCTTGCAGTGGGTTGAGATCGTGCCACTGTACTTCAGCCTGGGCAACAGAGTGAGACTCCATCTCAAAATAAAATAAAATGAAGCAAAACAACAACTAAAAACGAACAACAACAACAAAAAACTGAGGCCAGGTGTGTTGGCTCACACCTCTTATTCCCAGCACTTTGGGAGGTTGAGGTGAGAGGATCACTTTAGCTCAGCAGTTCGAGCCCAGCCTAGGCAACATAGGGAGACAGACCCTGTTATATTGTAGAGAGACCCCATCTCCATAAAATATAAAAATAAAAATGTTAGATGTGCTGGCATCCCTGCTGTCCCAGCTACTCAGGAGGCTGAGACAGGAGGATCACTTGAGCCCAGGAGGTCAAGGCTGCAGTGAGCTGTGATCATGCCACTGCACTCCAGCCTGGGTCACAGAGCTAGACCCTATCTCTAAAAAGAAATTAAGTAAATAAACCTGGAGCACCCAATCTTTTTTTTTTTTTTGAGACGGAGTCTCGCTCTGTCGCCCAGGCTAGAGTGCAGTGGCCGGATCTCAGCTCACTGCAAGCTCCGCCTCCCGGGTTCACGCCATTCTCCTGCCTCAGCCTCCTGAGTAGCTGGGACTACAGGCGCCTGCCACCTCGCCCGGCTATTTTTTTGTATTTTTTATTAGAGACGGGGTTTCACCGTGTTAGCCAGGATGGTCTCGATCTCCTGACCTCGTGATCCACCCGTCTCAGCCTCCCAAAGTGCTGGGATTACAGGCTTGAGCCACCGCGCCCGGCTCCAATTTTTCAATTTAATTTTTCTTTTTATTTTACTTTTTTTTTTTTTTTTTTGAGACAGGGTCTCTGTCATCCAGGCTGGAGTGCAGTGGTATGATCTTGGTTCACTGCAGCCTCAACCTCTGGGGCTCAAGCAATTCTCCCACCCTAGCCTTCCCAATAGCTGTGACTACAGGCACATGCCACCACGCCCAGCTAATTTTTGTCTTATTTTTTGGTAGAAACAGGGTTTCACCATGCTGCTCAGATTGGTCTTGAACTCCTGGACTTAAGACATCCTCCTGCCTCAGTCTCCCAAAATGCTGGGATTACAGGTGTAAGCCACTGTGCCCAGCTATTTTATTTTATTTTTTATTTTATTTTATTTTTTTTTTTTTTAAGACGGAGTCTCGCTCTGTCGCCCGGGCTGGAGTGCAGTGGCCGGACCTCAGCTCACTGCAAGCTCCGCCTCCCGGGTTCCCGCCATTCTCCTGCCTCAGCCTCCCGAGTAGCCGGGACCACAGGCGCCCGCCACCTCGCCCGGCTAGTTTTTTTTTGTATTTTTAGTAGAGACGGGGTTTCACCGTATTAGCCAGGATGGTCTCGATCTGCTGACCTCGTGATCCGCCCGTCTCGGCCTCCCAAAGTGCTGGGATTACAGGCTTGAGCCACCACGCCCGGCCGAGCACCCAATTTTTAAATTTAAATTTCCTTTTTTTTTTTTGAGACAGAGTCTTCCTCTGTCACCCAAGCTGGAATGCAGTGACCTGATCATAGTTCACTATAGCCTTGACCTTCCAAGCTCAAGCAATCCTCCTGCCCCAGCCTCCCAATTAGCTGGGAGTACAGGCATGTGCCACAACACCCAGCTAATTTTGTAGAGGTCGGATCTCCCATGTTGCCCAAGCTGGTCTCCAACTCCTAGACTCAAGCGATCCTCCCTCCTTGGCCTCCCAAAATGCTGGGATTACAGGTATAAACCATCACACCCCAGCCGGAGGGCCCCCAGTTGTTGCTGTGTGACCACAGGCTGATGGTGTCCTCTCTGGGCCTCAGGTGATAAATGCTGAGGAGGGAGGTGGGGCCCAGGAATTCAGACTTTCAAACAGCCTTTGGACTTGGGCCTTGGGGACATTCCAGGGGACACTTTACTAGGGAGGGGTAGTGTGAGACAGGAGGCGGGGCTGCCACCTCTGGGGCCCTGAGCCCAGAGTCCTTCCCACCACATTTGGAGACTTGAGCACTTCACCAGTCCTGACTCAGTTTCCTAGTCTGTGAATGGGGGTGTGTCTCCTGGAATGTTGCACCCCCTCAATCATTCACTCACTCATTCATTATCCTCTCACAAGCACCTACTGTGTTCAGGGTGCTGAACTGTGCCCATCCTCCTGGAGCTAACTCAAGTCTAGGAGGGAAGCTTTGTCTCAGTTCCTTCCTCTAAAAAATGGAGCTTGAGGACGGGCATGGTGGCTCATGCCTGTAATCCCAGGACTTTGGGAGGCTGAGGTGGAAGGATCACTTGAGTCCCCAGGAGCTGGAGACCAGCCCGGGCAACATGGTGAGAAGCGCGAACTCTACAGATAATTTAAAAATTAGCCAGGCACGGAAGTGTGTGCCTACAGTCCTAGCTACTTGTGAGGGCTTTGAGCCCAGGAGGTCGAGGCTGCAGTGAGCTGTGACCGCACTCCAGCCTGGGCATCAGAGCAAGCCCTGGTATCAAAAAAAAAAAAAAAAAAAGTAATAAAAAGGAGGCTGGATTCCCTCTTGGCAGGGTAGGGAGGGGGCTTCAGTGCCCAGGGCAAGGTGGCTGGGCGGTGGTTTTGCGGGAGGGCCAAGGAGGGGTCCCTGGGTCTGGGCTGTAAGAGTCGGTTGCCTGGAGGCCTTGCAGGGTGGGGGCGTCAACAAAGCAAAGGCTTGGAGGGGAAAAAACAAAAGCCCCAGCCAGGCAGGTGGAGTCCCCTAGGCTGAGTTCAACCGAGGGTTCTCTGGGGAATGCGTGCATACCCAAGTGACAGCTCCGAAAACTCCCTTCCAGGGCAAAGTTCCCAAGCGCAGAAGAGAACCTATTCACTTCTCCCCTGCTCAGCCCGCCCCCTGGCCAGCCAGTTCTACTTCCTCTTTTCCTGCTCCGCTGCTTGCTTTCTCTCTTCAGCTCCTCCCTGCCCCTCACCCCAGGCTGCTTGGCCACCTCCAACCTGCCATCTGAGGACATCCAGGCAGTCACTCATTCAACAGCGAGGAGCCCTGGGGTGGGTGTGGTGGGAAGGAGTGGGGGTGATAGAGACCCTGGGAGGGCTCGCAGCCTGGTGGGTGAGGCCCAGTTCTAAATGCCAGCTGCAAGCCTTGGTCTGAGGTAGGGAGGAAGGCATGGTTGCAGAGGCTAAAAGGTTTCCCTAAAGACGGACTTTCTGGGATGGGACTTGAAGGGTGCATAGGAGAGCACCAAGAAGTGGCCGCTGCAGACAGAGGGAACCACAAGCCAGGAGGACAGGCCAGGAAGGCTGCAGCCTGCGGTGGGGTGGGGCTGGAGCTTCTGTCTCTTGGCCAGCTGACTAGAGGCCCAGTGGCAGCACAGGTCCTGCCTGGGGATCAGGTCTGCTCTGCACCCTACCTTGTTGCCTGGAGCCGCCCACCCAACAGCCTCCCATCCTTGCTCTGCAGATCCGGTCCCATCCCCACCTCCCACAGCACTCCACCCAGTTCAACCTTTGAGGAACCCCCAGAACCAGCCCTCATCAACAGGCAGCAAAAAGGTCCCCCCCGCCCATCGCCCCACAACGCCGGCCCGGTGAACTGTAGGGTTGGCAGGTCATGAGGCAGGTGGCAAGACGCCTGCAGCTGAAAGATACAAGGCCAGGCACAGGACAGTCCCATCCCCAGGAGGCAGGGAGTATACAGGCTGGGAAAGTTTGCCCTTGCGTGGGGTGGTGATGGAGGAGGCCTAGCAAGCCTTCTGGACTGTGAACCTGTGTCTGCCACTGTGTGCTGGGTGGTGGTCATCTTTCCCACCAGGCTGTGGCCTCTGCAACCTTCGAGGGAGGAGTGGGTCCCACTGACTGAGCACAGCCTTGTACCGTGAACTGGAACAAGGCCACAGGTTCCACGTCCTTATATGGACTCATCTTTGCCTGTTGCAACACACACTCAACGAACACCTACTACGTGCTGCAAAGCCCCCTGAAGGCCTGACGTGCCCCCACCTCACCACCCTTCCTATTTTTGTGTAAAAATCCAGCTTCTTGTCACCACCTCCAAGGAGGGGGAGGAGGAGAAGGGCATGTTCCTCTAGGTTGAGCTGAATGCCCCTCTGTGGTCCCACGCCACTGATCACTGCATGTCCACCAGCTGGGTACATACAGTCTCTGATTCCCAGAGCAGAACGACCCTAGCCACCCGGGTCTTGTGTGCTACTGAGTGGACAGACCCGAGGCAAGAAAGGGTGACAAGGAGAGGGTCTTCCCAGGCTGGCTTTGAGCTCCTACCCCGCCCCGCCCCCAATCCTCTCTGGCACATGGAGTCTTGGTCCCCAGAGTCCCCCCGCGGCCTCCAGATGGTCTGGGAGGGCAGTTCAGCTGTGGCTGCGCATAGCAGACATGCAATGAACGGTGGGCGCAGACCCAGGCTGTGTAGACCCAGCCCCCACACCTCGCAGTGCCTGGAGCTGCCTGGGTCACCCACTAACGCCCCAGGCCTGGTCTTGGCTGGGCGTGACCGCGTTACCCTCAGAAGCAGCAGCTCCTGGGGAAACTTTCCCTGCCCCGTAGAGCCCACCTTCCCAGGGCCGTGGCTGGGTGGGTTTGCAGCTTTCATCACAGGCCACCTCAAGCCACTGGACCGCTGGCGCCTGCCCTGTCCTGGGCAGTGTGGTCCTGCGACTTCTAAGTGGCCGCGAGCCCCCTGACTCCCCCAACACCACACTCTACCTCTCAAGCCCAAGTCTCTCCCTAGTGACCCACCCAGCCCATTTAGCTAGCTGAGCCCCATAGCCAGAGGTCCCGAGACCTGCTTTCAGGGCAGTTGCTCTGAAGTCGGCAAGGGGGAGTGACTGCCTGGCCACTCCATGCCCTTCAAGGGCTCCTTCTGCAGGAGCGCACAGCACCCAGGACCCTGGCACCCGTGCAGACCCTGGCCCACCCCACCTGGGCGCTCAGTGCCCAAGAGACGTCCACACCTAGAATGTCCCGCGGTGGGTGGGGGGCCCGAGAGACGGGCAGGCCGGGGACAGGCCTGGCCATGCGGGGCCGAACCGGGCACTGCCCAGCGTGGGGTGCGGGGGCCACCGCGCGCGCCCCCAACCCCCGGGCCCAGCACCCCAAGGCGGCCAACGCCAAAACTCTCCCTCCTCCTCTTCCTCAATCTCGCTCTCGCTCTTTTTTTTTTTTCGCAAAAGGAGGGGAGAGGGGGTAAAAAAATGCTGCACTGTGCGGCGAGGCCGGTGAGTGAGCGGCGCGGGGCCAATCAGCGCGCGCCGTTCCGAAAGTTGCCTTTTATGGCTCGAGCGGCCGCGGCGGCGCCCTATAAAACCCGGCGGCGCGACGCGCCTCCACCGCCGAGACCGCGTCCGCCCCGCGAGCACAGAGCCTTGCCTTTGCCGCTCCGCCGCCCGTTCACACCCGCCGCCAGGTAAGCCCGGCCAGCCGACCCTGGTAGGCGGCTCCCGGCTCGGCTGCCTAAGGCCGCGGCCCCTTCGCCTGTGTAGAGCCGCCTGCGCCGCAGCGGGGGTCGCATGTGGGGACTGGACTGCAGTGGGGGACGCGGGAGAAGCCCCTGGGCCTCCAGAGATGTGGGGACACCCCGCTCCAGTTTGGAGGCGCGGGGCCCTGCTCGGGAGGCGCGCTCTGGGGGTGCTGCTCTCGGGATGGGGGCAGCCAGCGGGGTCTTTGTCCGAGCCGGCTTCTTGCCAGTGGGAACTGCAGGGTGGGCGCGGCGGAGCCCCCCCGCCAGGCTCGGTGGGGGGCTGGGGCGCCATTGCGCGTGCGTCCTGGGGCTTGGGGCGCTAACTCTGCGTGCGCGCTGGGAATCGGCGCTAGGTGCGCGTGCGCGCTGGGACTCAAGGCGCTAACTGCGCGTGCGTCCTGGGGCCCGGGTGCCGCGGCCTGGGCTGGGGCAAGGGCTGGCCCCGCCGGAAGGGGTGGGGTCGCGGAGGCTCCAGGGCGCTTGCGCGCACTTCCTGCCCGCGCCGCCGGCCGCTTGAGGGTGTGGCCGCCGCGCGCGCGCGCGCCGACCCGGCGCTATTTGAACGGAGCGGAGGCGGGGCCGGCTCCCGGTTGGGAGGGGGTGGGGGCCTGGCTTCCTGCCGCGCGCGGTGGGGACGCCTCCGACCAGTGTTTGCCTTTTATGGTAATAACGCGGCCGGCCCGGCTTCCTTTGTCCCCAATCTGGGCGCGCGCCTGCGCCCCCTGGCGGCCTAAGGCCTCGGCGCGCCGGAAGTGGGCAGGGCGGGGGCCACCTCGGCTCACAGCGCGCCCGGCTTTCCCGCAGCTCGCCATGGATGATGATATCGCCGCGCTCGTTGTCGACAACGGCTCCGGCATGTGCAAGGCCGGCTTCGCGGGCGACGATGCCCCCCGGGCCGTCTTCCCCTCCATCGTGGGGCGCCCCAGGCACCAGGTAGGGGAGCTGGGTGGGTGGGGCGGCCCCGGGAGCGGGCGGGAGGCGAGGGCGCTTTCTCTGCACGGGGGTCTCCCGGTTTCTGGGGTGGGGGCCGCGCCCGTGCTTAGGGCGCCTTGTTTTTTGTTTCCTAGGGCGTGATGGTGGGCATGGGTCAGAAGGATTCATATGTGGGCGACGAGGCCCAGAGCAAGAGAGGCATTCTCACCCTGAAGTACCCCATCGAGCACGGCATCGTCACCAACTGGGACGACATGGAGAAGATCTGGCACCACACCTTCTACAATGAGCTGCGTGTGGCTCCTGAGGAGCACCCCGTGCTGCTGACCGAGGCCCCCCTGAACCCCAAGGCCAACCGCGAGAAGATGACCCAGGTAAGTGGCCCGCTACCTCTTGTGGTGGCCACCGCCCTCTTTCCTGGTCTCCCGGAGCTGCGCCCTTTCTCACTGGTTCTCTCTTCTGCCGTTCTCCGTAGGACTCTCTTCTCTGACCTGAGTCTCCTTTGGAACTCTGCAGGTTCTATTTGCTTTTTCCCAGATGAGCTCTTTTTCTGGTGTTTGCCTCTCTGACTAGGTGTCTAAAACAGACAGTGCTGTGGGTGTAGGTACTAACACTGGCTCGTGTGACAAGCCCATGAGGCTGGTGTAAAGCGGCCTTGGAGTGTGTATTCAGTAGGTGCACAGTAGGTCTGAACAGAATTCCCCATCCCAAGACCCCAGCACACTTAGTGTTCTTTGCACTTCCTGCATGTCCCCCATCTGGCCTGGCTGTCCTAGTAGCTTCCTGAGTGTGACATGGTGCATTTCTTCCTTACAGATCATGTTTGAGACCTTCAACACCCCAGCCATGTACGTGGCCATCCAGGCTGTGCTGTCCCTGTACGCCTCTGGCCGTACCACTGGCATCGTGATGGACTCCGGTGACGGGGTCACCCACACTGTGCCCATCTACGAGGGGTATGCCCTCCCCCATGCCATCCTGCGTCTGGACCTGGCTGGCCGGGACCTGACTGACTACCTCATGAAGATCCTCACTGAGCGCGGCTACAGCTTCACCACCACGGCCGAGCGGGAAATCGTGCGTGACATTAAGGAGAAGCTGTGCTATGTCGCCCTAGACTTCGAGCAGGAGATGGCCACGGCGGCTTCCAGCTCCTCCCTGGAGAAGAGCTACGAGCTGCCCGATGGCCAGGTCATCACCATTGGCAACGAGCGGTTCCGCTGCCCTGAGGCTCTCTTCCAACCTTCCTTCTTGGGTGAGTGGAGACCCGCCTCCCGGCCCTGCCTGACCTGAGGGTCACCCTTGGGGCTGTGCTGTGGAAGCTAAGTCCGCCCTCATTTCTTCCTCAGGCATGGAGTCCTGTGGCATCCACGAAACTACCTTCAACTCCATCATGAAGTGTGACGTGGACATCCGTAAAGACCTGTACGCCAACACAGTGCTGTCTGGTGGCACCACCATGTACCCTGGCATTGCTGACAGGATGCAGAAGGAGATTACTGCCCTGGCGCCCAGCACGATGAAGATCAAGGTGGGTGTCCTTCCACCCTGAGCTGACCTGGGCAGGTGGGCCGTGGGGCCCTGTGGTGTGTGGGGAGCTGTCACATCCGGGGTTCTCACTGCCTGTTTGTTCCCTTCCCTCCTCAGATCATTGCTCCTCCTGAGCGCAAGTACTCTGTGTGGATCGGCGGCTCCATCCTGGCCTCGCTGTCCACCTTCCAGCAGATGTGGATCAGCAAGCAGGAGTATGATGAGTCTGGCCCTTCCATCGTCCACCGCAAATGCTTCTAGGCGGACTGTGACTTAGTTGCGTTACACCCTTTCTTGACAAAACCTAACTTGCGCAGAAAACAAGATGAGATTGGCATGGCTTTATTTGTTTTTTTTGTTTTGTTTTGGTTTTTTTTTTTGGCTTGACTCAGGATTTAAAAACTGGAACGGTGAAGGTGACAGCAGTCGGTTGGAGCGAGCATCCCCCAAAGTTCTACAATGTGGCCGAGGACTTTGATTGTACATTGTTCTTTTTTTTAATAGTCATTCCAAATATGAGATGCATTGTTACAGGAAGTCCCTTGCCCTCCTAAAAGCCACCCCACTTCTCTCTAAGGAGAATGGCCCAGTCCTCTCCCGAGTCCACACAGGGGAGGTGATAGCATTGCTTTCGTGTAAATTATGTAATGCAAAATTTTTTTAATCTTCGCCTTAATACTTTTTTATTTTGTTTTATTTTGAATAATGAGCCTTCATGCCCCCTCTTTTTGTCCCCCAACTTGAGATGTCTGAAGGCTTTTGGTCTCCCTGGGAGTGGGTGGAGGCAGCCAGGGCTTACCTGTACACTGACTTGAGACCAGTTGAATAAAAGTGCACACCTTACAAATGAGGCCAAGAGTGACTTTGTGGCGTGACTGGATTGTGGGCAGTGGAGGGTGATCCCTGAAGGGTGGGGTGGTGGGGGCCAACTTGTCCTTACCTAGAGTGGAGGTGGGCCAAGGTCCCTTCCGCCTTGACATTGAGCAGCCTTAGAGGGTGGGGGAAGATTCAGGATTCAGGTCTCTTGTTTCTGCTTACTGGGGAGTTCCTGGCCTGGCCCTTCCACCCATTCCCAAGTACCCTAGTTTCTCTGGTACTCAGTGCATATGCTTGAGGTGGAAATGGTTTGAGGTGGAAAACGCTTGAGGAAAATGCTTGAGGTGGAAAACGCTGTTTTGGGGTGTCTGGTGGCCCAGGTGCCATTTCTCATTGGGGTTGGTTGGCACCTGGATTTTCTGGGAGTGGAACTCCCTGAGGGTCAACTTTTAGCATGGTGTTCCCTTGAGTTGGGGGTGTAGTGGGTGTTCGTAGCTGCCACACCTTTGCCTTCACCATATGGAGTGGTGGCTGTCGGTCACCTTTGAGGGTCAGCCTGGCCCAGGCTCCCATAGGCTGAGGAAAGGCTGGGATTCCTGCCTATTCACCCAGACTGGGGAACCTGGAATCACAGTCAGTTGGGGTGGGGGATCCATGGGGCCATATCTGGTCTGCAGACAGCTCTGGTTAGCTGTGGGCTGAGGTCTGGATTCTGCCTTGTGACTGGAGACGGTGCCATCCCGTGGCCTCTCAGCCAGTTTCTTCGTGATCTACAGAGGGAGACATCCAGACTCCTGGACAGCAGGGCCTGCCTGGCACTGCAGGCAGATTCTTTTTTTTTTCTTTTCTTTTTTTTTTTTTTTTTTTTGAGACGGAGTCTCCCTCTGTCACCCAGGCTGGAGTGTGGTGGCCGGAGCTCAGCTCACTGCAAGCTCCGCCTCCAGGGTTCACGCCATTCTCCTGCCTCAGCCTCCCGAGTAGCTGGGACTACAGGCGCCCGCCACCTCGCCCGGCTAGTTTGTTTTTGTATTTTTTAGTAGAGACGGGGTTTCACCGTGTTAGCCAGGATGGTCTCGATCTCCTGACCTCGTGATCCATCCGTCTCGGCCTCCCAAAGTGCTGGGATTACAGGCTTGAGCCACTGCGCCCGGCCTCTTTTTTTATTCTTGAGCCAGGGTGTTGTGTTGCCCAGGCTGGAGTGCAATGGCACAACCATGGCTCACTGCAGCCTCAACTTTCTGGGCTCGAGCAATTCTCCTGCCTCAGCCTCCCAAGTAGCTGAAACTACACAGGCACACCCCAGCATGCCCAGCTAGTTGCAGGTCAGATTCTCATTGTTCTGCAGGGCCCTGAGTTAAATACTCTTGCAGGAAGAAACCAAGCCTGGCCTCCCTTCCCTTCGCTAGAAGCTGTGATTGACACAAGCAGAGAATGAAGAAAAGGGTGAGGATCCCTTGCAGGGATGCCGTTTACCCAAAACACCACCTGGTGCATAGCAGTTCTGGAAATGATTCGGTCCTCCCAGGAGGCCTAGGACTGCCTCACCTGTGTATAGTGGCTGCTGGCAGAGAGGAAGGTGGTCCCCTTCCTCCTGGGTCCCCTGAAGGACTGTCTGGGGCAGTTCCAGCTCTTTTGGTCTGATTTCTGCAGTGGTGAGCCCTGGGCCACCTTGGGCCGCTTAAGCACCCATTCATTGAGTGACCACTATATGGCGGGCCCGAGGCTGCTGAGATGACCTGGGCAAGGACCCTGCCCTGGAGGAGCTGTCAGTCTGGAAATGAGGACTTCATTCATTCACTTATTCGTCCATCCATCCAATCACTGTTTGTGCCAGGTACTGCAGGTATAGAGGAGAACCAACCAGATGTGTTCCCTGTTCTCACCAGGCACCCAGTTTAACGGGGAAGACATCACAAGCACGAAGGCAAATGAATGTACAATGACATGCTGTGATCATGGGAAGAAAGAGCAGAGGCTTTGATGAACACGAGCATCAGGTGATGTTCATTATGTCATTGTGGTGGTGGTCTCCCAGATGTAGACATACTTCAAAACTTACCTAATTGGGCCTGCCGTGATGACGCATGCCTGTAATCCCAGCACTTGGGGAAGCTGAGGTGGGAGGATCGCTTGAGCCCAGCAGCTCAAGGCTGCAGTGAGCTATGATTGCACCACTGCACTGCAGCCTGGGTGACAGAACAAGACCCTGACTCTAAAAACTAAAATAGACCAGGCAGGCGTGGTGGCTCGCACCTGTAATCGCAGCACTTTGGGAGACTCAGGCAGGTGGGTCATTTGAGCCCAAATGCAGCCTAGGCAGCGTAGTGAGATCTTGTCTCAATTTTTTTCTTTTTCTTTTTTTTTTTTTTTTTTTTTGTGATGAAGTTTCTTTCTGTCACCCAGGCTGGAGTGCAGTGGCGTGATCTTGGCTCATTGCAACCTTTGCCTCCTGGGTTCAAGCAATTCTTCTGCCTCAGTCTCCTGAGTAGCTGAGATTACAGGCATGTGCCACAACCCCTGGTTAGTTTTTGTATTTTTCACAGAGACAGGGTTTCGCCATGTTGGCCACGCTGGTCTTAAACTCCTGACCTCAGGTGATCCACCTCCTTGGCCTCCCAAAATGCTGGGATTACAGGCGTGAGCCACCACGCCCGGCGGCTGTGCACTCCTTATGAGCATCTAATGCCTGATGACCTGTCACTGTCTCCCATCACCCCGAGATGGGACTATCTAGTTGCAGGGAAAGAAGCTCAGGGCTCTCATTGATTCAATATCATGTTGAATTGTAGAATTAGTTGACCATATACTACAACGTAATAATAGTAGGTAGAGAGTGCGATAAGCATAATGTGCTTGAATCATCCAAAAACCATCCCCCCGCCCCCATTCATGGAAAAATTATCTTCCACGAAACTGGTCCCTGGTGACAAAAAGACTGGAAGCTGCTGACATTGGTGACGCACAGCTGGGACAGCTTCACCCATAGGTTGACCAGCGACTTCAGCAGCTCCTGTTCCTTGCCAAGAAAGTCCCAGCCTTAATTTTGGGCATGGCTGCACAAGCCTCTGCTGCCGCCACCTACTCCAAAAGAAAGGAAGAGGGCCAGACATACAGATTTTAAAAAGCAAAGGGAGACCAGCCTGACCAACACAGTGAAACCTCATCTCTACTAAAAATACAAAAATTAGCCGGGCAGGGTGGCGTGCACCTGTAATCCCAGCTACTCGGGAAGCTGAGGCAGAAGAATCACTTGAATCTGGGAGGCAGAGGTTACAGCAAGCCAAGATTGCGCCACCGCACTCCAGCCTGGGAGACAGAGTGAGACTCCATCCCCCCGTGGAAACAGCAAAGGAGCCAGGTGCAGTGTCTCATGCCTGTCATCCCAGCACTTTGGGAGACCAAGGCAGTTGGATCACGTGAGGTCAGGAGTCGAGACCAGCCTGGCTAACATAGTGAAACCCCATCTCTACTGAAAATACAAAAAATTTTCTGGGCATGGTGGCGCACACCTGTAATCCCAGCTACTCAGGAGGCTGAGGCGGAAGGATCACTTGAACTTGGGAGGTGGAGGTTGCAGTGAGCTGAGATCGCACCACTGCACTCTAGCCTGGGCAACAGTGTGAGACTCCATTTCAAAAAAAAAAAAGAGCAAAAGATCATTGAACATGGGCAGACTTGGGGGTAGGGAGAGACAGGGAGAGAGGAGCTGTCACTCTTTTTCTTTTCTTGTTTTATTTTTTGCTGAGATGGGGTCTTGCTATATTGCCCAGGCTGGTCGTGAACTCCTGGCCTCAAGTCGTCCACTTGCCTTGGTTCCCCGAAGTCCTGGGTTTGCAGGCATGAGCGATCACGTCCAGCCTATTTCATTTTTTACAATCAGAGTCTCAGTCTGTCACCCAGGCTGGAGTGCAGTGCTGTGATCATAGTTCACTGTACCCTCCAACTCCTGGACTCATGCAATACTCCCGCCTCGGCCTCCCATGTAGCTGGGACTACAGATGTGTACCACCGTGCCTGGCTAATTGAGCCATCACTCTTGAGTAGGCTTCCCCAGAGGGCTTCCTGGAGGAAGAATGCTTGAGCTGCCTCTGGAGGCCAGAGGAGTCCCCTGGGGAGGTGGTGTGGCGTATGCGTCTCAGAGGCATGGATTGATTGGTTACAGAGGCCCAAAGAGGGGATACAACCTCCAAGACAGAATGGAGCATTGGTTGAATGTCAGACACGTTGTCTATGTGGCTTTGGGAAGTCACATCACTGCCCATGTCCCCATTTGAGAAATGGGCATATCAGTAACAACTGGAGGGGTGACTGTAGCAGATGCACTGCGTCAGTCCTTTTCTTTTATTTTATTCTTCTTGTCATTTTTTTGAGACAGAGTCTCGCTCTGTCGCCCAGGCAGGAGTGCGGTGGTGTGATCTCAGCTCACTGCAACCTCTGCCTCTGAGGTTTAAGCAATTCTCCTGTCTCATCCTCCCTCGTAGCTAGGACTACAGGCACCGTCACCACGCCCAGCTAATTTTTTTTTGTACTTTTTTTTTTTTTTTTTTTTGAGACGGAGTCTTGCTCTGTGCCCCAGGCTGGAGTGCAGTGGCGCTATCTCGGCTCACTGCAAGCTCCGCCTCCCGGGTTCACGCCATTCTCCTGCCTCAGCCTCCCAAGTAGCTGGGACTACAGGCGCCCGCCACCTCGCCCGGCTAATTTTTTGTATTTTTTAGTAGAGACGGGGTTTCACCGTGTTAGCCAGGATGGTCTCGATCTCCTGACCTCGTGATCCGCCCGTCTCGGCCTCCCAAAGTGCTGGGATTACAGGCTTGAGCCACCGCGCCCGGCCTTTTTTTGTACTTTTAGTAGAGATGGGGTTTCACCATGTTGGCCAGGCTGGTCTTGAACTACTAACCTCAGGTGATCCACCCGCCTCGGCCTCCCAAAGTTCTGGGATTACAGGCGTGAGCCACTGTGCCCAGCTATTTTATTTTTATTTTTAGAGATGGGATCTCGTTCTGTTGCCCAGGCTTGGTGCATTGGTGTGATCGTCGCTCACTGCAGCCTTGAACTCCTGGCCTCAAGCGATCCTTTCATGTGTTGGTCTCCTAGAGGGGTGGGATTACCAGCATAAACCAGTGCACCTGGCCAACGCTTTCCTTTTTTTTTTTTTTTTTTTTCTGAGACAGAGTCTTGCTCTGTCGCCCAGGCTGGAGTGCAGTGGCACGATGTCGGCTCACTGCAAGCTTCACCTCCTGGGTTCACGCCATTCTCCTGCCTCAGTCTCCTGAACAGCTGGGACTACAGGTGCCTGCCACCACACCTGGATAATTTTTTTGTATTTTTAGTAGAGACGGGGTTTTACCGTGTTAGCCAAGATGGTCTCTATCTCCTGATAAGCCCACCTCGGCCTCCTAAAGTGCTGGGATTACAGGCATGAGCCACTGCGCCTGGCCTTACCTGGCTAATTTTTAAAAATTTTTTGGCTGGGCGCAGTGGCTCAAGCCTGTAATCCCAGCACTTTGGGAGGCCGAGACGGGCGGATCACGAGGTCAGAAGATCGAGACCATCCTGGCTAACACGGTGAAACCCCAACTCTACTAAAAAATACAAAAAACTAGCCGGGTGAGGTGGCGGGCGTCTGTAGTCCCAGCTACTCGGGAGGCTGAGGCAGGAGAATGGCATAAACCTGGGAGGCAGAGCTTGCAGTGAGCTGAGATCCGGCCACTGCACTCCAGCCTGAGCGACAGAGCGAGACTTCATCTCAAAAAAAAAAAATTTTTTTTGTAGAGATGGGGGTCTCGCTATATTGCCTGGGCTGGTCTGAAACTCCTGGCCTCAAGCAATCCTCCTGCCTCCACCTTCCAAAGTACTGGGATTACAGGTATGAGCCACCTGTAATTAAATGCAAATATTTAATCAAATATGGCTATTTCATTACTTAAGTATTTAATTAATTAAAAATGCATATTTAATTACTCATGGTGATGGTACACTTGATCTTAGCCAAAACGCTAAATGGTGATAACTATCCACAGTGATAAATGCCATCTAGGAATATTCCAAGGGACAATGGCAGAGGATGCGACGGAATGGTGACATGGTCTACGGAAGGGTAGGGCTTCTGCAGAAGGGATGTGAGGAAGATGAAGAGAAATTAGCCTTGGCCGGGCGCGGTGGCTCACGTCTGTAATCCCAGCACTTTGGGAGGCCGAGGCGGGTGGATCATGAGGTCAGGAGATTGAGACCATCCTGGCTAACACAGTGAAACCCCGTGCCTACTAAAAATACAAAAAATTAGCCGGGCGTGGTGGTGGGCGCCTGTAGTCCCAGCTACTCGGGAGGCTGAGGTGGGAGAATGGCGTGAACCCGGGAGGTGGAGCTCGCAGTGAGCTGAGATGGCACCACTGCACTCCAGCCTGGGCGACAGAGCGAGACTCCGTCTCAAAAAAAAAAAAGTAAAAAAGAGAAATTAGCCGGAGGTGGGGTGAGGGCCACTCAACAAAGCAAGTAGCTCATGCAACGACCCTGAGGCCATTAGGTATGAGTGGGAGGATCCCCATGAGTGAGAAGGCCAGATATGCAGTTCAAGCCTGGCCCGGTGACTCACACCTGTAATCCCAGCACTTTGGGAGGCTGAGACAGGTGGATCACTTGAGGTCAGGAGTTCAAGAGCAGCTTGGCCAAATGGCGAAACCCTGTTACTACTAAAAATACAAAAATTAGCTGGGCATGGTGACAGTTGCCTATAATCCCAACTAGTCGGGAGGCTGAGGCAGGAGAATCACTTGAACCTGGGAGGTGAAGGTTTCAGTGAGCCAAAATTGCGCCATTGCACTCCAGCCTGGGTGACAGTTAGACTCTGTCTTGGAAAAACAAAATACAAAAATTAGCTGGGTGTGGTAGCACATGCCTGTAATCCCAGCTACTCAGGAGGCAAGGCTGGAGAATTCCTTGAACCTGGGAGGCGGAGGTTGCAGTGAGCTAAGATTGCACCATAGCACTCCACCCTGGGCGACATGAGCAAAACTCCGGTTTAAAAACAAAAATACAGTTCCAAAAAAATTGATAGACTTTATTTTTTAGAGTAGTTTTAGGTTCCCAACAAAACTGAATGGTGAGTGCAGGAAGTTCCCAGGTACTCACTGTCCCCACACACCCACAGCCTCCCCCTCTATCCACACCCCCACCAGAGGGCTACATGTTACAGCTGATGAAATTGTGTTGACACAGTATCACCCGGAGTCCACAGTTTACATTACAATTCATTGTTGTTTTTTTTTTTTGAGACAGAGTCTCGCCTTGTCACCCAGGCTGGAGTGTGCAATGTCACCATCTCGGCTCACTGCAACCTCTGCCCCTTGGGTTCAAGCAATTCTCCTGCCTCAGCTTGCCGAGTAGCTGGGATTATAGGTGTGTGCCACCACGCCTGGCTAATTTTTGTATTTTTAGTGCAGACAGGGTTTCATTATGTTGACCAGGCTGGTCTCGAACTCCTGACCTCGTGATCCACCTGCCTCGGCCTCCCAAAGTGCTGGAATTAGAGGCGTGAGCCACAGCGCCCAGCCTAGAATTCATTCTTGAGTATAGAGACTAGTCTGGGCAACATAGCGGGACTCTGTCTCTTTTTAAGAAAGAGAGAAAGAGGCCGGGCGTGGTGGCTCACACCTGTAATCCCAGCACTTTGGGAGGCCAAGGCGGGTGGATCACGAGGTCAGGAGATCGAGAGCATCCTGGCTAACACGGTGAAACCCAGTCTCTACGAAAAATACAGACAATTAGCTGAGCATGGTGGCAGGCGTCTGTAGTCCCAGCTACTCGGGAGGCTGAGGCAGGAGAATGGTGTAAACCCAGGAGGCGGAGCTTGCAGTGAGCCGAGATCCAGCCACTGTACTCCAGCCTGGGCGACAGAGTGAGACTCCATCTCAAAAAAAAAAAAAAGAAAGAAAAAGAAAACGAAAGAAAGATAGATGATGGCGGTCAGGTGCAGTGGCTTACACCTGTAATCCCAGCACTTTAGGAGGCTGAGGCGGTTGGATCACCTGAGGTCAGGAGTTGGGGACCAGCCTGACCAACATGGCGAAACCCCGTCTCTATTAAAAATACAAAAAAATTAGGTGGGTGTGGTGTCAGGTGCCTGTAATCCCAGCTACTTGGGAGGCTGAGGCAGGAGAATTAGTTGAACCCAGGAGGTGAAGGTTACAGTGAGCTAAGATCATGCCATTGCACTCCAGCTTGGGAGACAAGAATGAAACTCCATCTCCAAAAAAAAAAAAAAAAAGAAGAAGAAAGAAAGAAAGAAAGAAAAGAAAGATAGATGGTGGCACGTGCAACCATCCTGGCTAATTTTTCTCTTGAGGGGGTTTCACCATGTGGCCCAGGCTGGTCTCGAACTCCTGAACTCAAGTAATCTTCCCACCTCGGCCTCCCAAAGTGCTGGGATTACAGGCAGGAGCTGCTGTGCCCGGCCTCGGACCCCACTGTGGATGAATTGGAAAGGAGTGGAGAGTGGGGCAGTCACAGACCACTACCATAGCCTGCCTCATTTCCAGGCCCTGTGCCAGGTTGTCAGTGAACTCACAGGGCCTAGTACTCTGCCCTGGCCTCAGAGTCCCACTGCCCACCACAGTCAGCCAGGTGCTCCAGGGGGCTCTCACACCTTGAGCTGTGGGGACTCTGTGAGGAACTGTCACCCAGATCCAGCCTCTCCAATCCCAGAATGGCCTGTGTGAGAGTGACAGCAGCCAGGCGCTGGCACCGACTCTGCCCCTGCGGTCTTTACACTCAACATTCAGTGGTTTCCATCTTTCTTTCTTTTTTTCTTTTTTTTTTTTTTTTTTTGAGACGGAGTCTCGCTCTGTCGCCCAGGCTGGAGTGCAGTGGCACGATCTCGGCTCACTGCAAGCTCCGCCTCCCGGGTTCACGCCATTCTCCGGCCTCAGCCTCCCGATTTGCTGGGACTACAGGCGCCCGCCACTGTGCCCGGCTAATTTTTTCTATTTTTAGTAGAGACGGGGTTTCACCATGGTCTCGATCTCCTGACCTTGTGATCCGCCCGCCTCGGCCTTCCAAAGTGCTGGGATTACAGGCGTGAGGCACTGCGCCTGGGCTTTTTTTTTTTTTCTTTCTTTCTTCGTCTTTTTTGTAGAAAGAAGTCTTGCTGTGTTACCCAGGCTGGTCTCAAACCCATGGGACTCAAGTGATCCTCCTGCCTCAGCCTCCCAAGGTGCTAGGATTATAGGCCTGAGCCACTGTGCTTGGCCTCAAACCCAGTTCTTTTGATTTCAGAGAACGAACTTTCCCCAGGGATTTTTATTAGTAAAGTATTTTTATTTATTTATTTGTTGAGGAGACAAGAGTCTTGCTCTGTCATCCAGGCTGGAGTGCAGTGGCACAATCTCAGCTCACTGCAGCCTGGAACTCCTGGGCTCAAGTGATCCTCCCGCCTCAATCTCCAGAAAATGTTTTGTAATTTTTATAGACGGCCTGGGGGTTCTTGCTGTGTTGCCCAGGCTGGTCTGGAACGACTGGCCTCAAGGGATCCTCCCGCTTAGGCCTGTTGAAGTGCTGGAATTACAGGCGTAAGCCATCCTGTCAGCTCTAAGTATGTATGTATGTATCTATGAATGTATGTATGTACGTATGTTATGTATGTATTTTGAGACAGTCTCACTCTGTTGCTCAATCTGGAGTGCAGTGGCAAGATGTCTGCTACTGCAACCTCCATCTCCCGGGTTCAAGCAATTCTCCTGCCTCAGCCTCCCGAATAGCTGGGATTACAGGCGTGCGCCACCACGCCCAGCTAATTTTTGTATTTTTAGTAGAGACGGGTTTCGCCATGTTGGCTGGGCTGGTCTCAAACTCCTGACCTCAGGCGATCCGTCCGTCTCGGCCTCCCAAAGTGCTGGGGTTACCGGCATAAGCCACCAAGCCCGGCCGGGTCTAATTATTTTCAAACGCAAACTCTTAAGTGTGAGGGCGCTGGCCAGGCGCGGTGTCCCAAGCCTGTAATCCCAGCACTTTGGGAGGCTGAGACGGGCGGATCACGAGGTCAGGAGATCGAGACCATACTGGCTAACACGGGTGAAGCCCCGTCTCTACTAAAAAAAAGTGTGAGGGCGCATACATTCATATTTACTTAGCAAATATGTATTGTCAGTGTCTATCACATTCCAGGGACAGTTTCAGGTATTGGGAAATCCTGTCCCTGCTTACAGTTTATTAGAGGAGGACCAAAAAAAAAAAAAGATACAGTCAGTCAGATGGTGCAAAAATCTATGGAGAAACACATAGGATGAGAGGGAAGTTTCGGGGTGTATGTGAAGGTAGAGAGGAGGCGACGCTATTCCATGAGGTGTGCTCAGGACCTGTTGCTTTTGCACACGAAAGACAGTGGGAAGGGCAAATGCAAAAGCCTGCCGGGGGGAACGCGCTAGGCCGGCATCGGGAGGCCGGGTGGCTGGAAAAGAGCGTGCAGACGGCAGAGGGGGTCTAAGAACGAGCTCAGAAAAGAGGCAGAGGCCGTTGGAGCCCTTCCTGCCTCCCTTGCGCTCCAGCAGCTCCTCGGGTGGAGCCACATCCAACATGGCGGCCGCCTGCGGCCCGCCTGCGGGCGAACGGAAGTGCGTGTCGGCGGGCGCCGGAAGTGACGAGAGCCCGCTCCCTGCGGGGTCTCGGTTGAGCCGTGGACGCGCCGGCTTCGAGCATCCCTAGCCGGGCAGGTGGGAGGCCCCGGGGTTGCGGCTTCGCTGCCGCGGCTCGGCACCGCCGGCGACATGGCCAGCTCCGGAGAGGTACTGTCCGCGCCTGTCTCCGCTCTGCTTCTGCTTCGGCGGCCTCGGTCCCCCTGGGTTCTTCCATCCCGACCCGGGTTCCCTTGCATCCTTTCTATCCCGACCCCTACCCCGCCCGTCCTTCCCATCCCGACCCTGGCCTTGCCCCTGCTCTCGTCTTTCCCGCAACCTGTCCCCAAGACTCCTACCCTGCCTCGGAAGGCACAAGCTGTCTCCCCTTTCGCTCGTCCATTCCTGATTGCCAGAGTTGCCCCCGTCTCTCCGTCCCCTGAGGGTCCAGGCTCCTCCGAGGCCCCTTTCTCAGTGCCCCGTTTCCTTGGCTGGGCCCCTGCAGCCCTGGGACATTCCCCCTCCGTGCCCACGTCCCACTCCGTCTTCTATCTCTGGATGCTCAGTTTCAGCCCCAACCCACTTCTCTCTGGAGCCTGGTTGCTGAATGACGTGGGGGGCGGGTGATGGAGGAAAAGCCATTTCATCTGGGGGACTTACGACGTACCCTGGAATTCTTTCCCAACACTCCCCAAATCTGGGTCCGATGGAGAAGCCCGCCGCGTCCCTGTAAGGTGGCGCAAGGTATTGTCTCTGCAGACAGGGGTGTAGCGGGGACTCTAGACTCTGACTAGTGGCTTCCCGGTGATGCTTCCTGCCTATCTGTATGGACACCTAGGTTGGTATCTGTCACCTTTCAGGACTCAGATCGTTGGGTGCACTTCACAGATTTAGGAGCTTGCCTGGGTTCTAGGGAGCAGGAGTGAGAGGCTCAAGTGTCTTCCTCAGAGTGATGGGGCAGGGGTCTGTGGAGATGGCTGGGGTTCGCTGTGCCCACCGCCCCTCTTCATTTGAAGTGAATTTGGCCTAGAAATGACCCCAGTGGCTTCTTCATTGACACGGAACGGTATGTGGCCCAACTGCAGATTGATAAGATTGAAATGAAGATTCCAGTTAGAGTTAGCTGTTCGTGCTTGGCGTTAGGGAAGGAGGGTCCTGGTACCTTGGTCTTACAGAATTCCAGCTCAAAGGACCCTCTGTTCCTTTTGTTGTTTGTTTGTTTTTTGTTTTTGAGACAGAGTCTCACTCTGTCGCCCAGGCAGGCTGGAGTGCAGAGGTGCGATCTGCAACCTCCGCCTCCCCGGCTCAAGTGATTCTCCTGTCTCAGCCTCCCAAGTAGCTGGGACTACAAGCGTGCATCATAACACCTGGCTAATTTTTGTATTTTTAGTAGAGACGGGGTTTTGCCATGTTGGCCAGGCTGGTCTCAAACTCCTGACCTCAGGTGATCCACCCGCCTTGGCCTCCCAAAGTGTTGGGATTACAGGCATGAGTCACCGCACCCAGCTGGGCTCTGCTGTTTTTTGTTTGTTTGTTTGTTCCAGTAGCACTTCACATGGTTCAGTGCCTCTTTTTCTTTTTCTTTCTTTCTTTTTTTTTTTTTTTTTTTTGAGACGGAGTCTTGCCCTGTTTCCTAGGCTGTCATGCAGTGGTGCAATCTCGGCTTACTGCAAGCTCTACCTCCCGGGTTCTTGCCATTCTCCTGCCTCAGCCTCCTGCGTAGCTGGGACTACAGGCACCCGCCACCACGCCCAGCTAATTTTTTGTATTTTTTTAGTAGAGACGGGGTTTCATCGTGTTAGCCAGGATGGTCTCAATCTCCTGACCTTGTGATTCACCTGCTTCGGCCTCCCAAAGTGCTGGGATTACAGGCGTGAGCCACCACGCCCGGCCTCAGTGCCTCTTTTTCTCGAGTATTAAAAATGATCCTGTCAGGGCATGGTGGCTTATGCCTGTAATTCTAGTACTTTGGGAGGCCAAGGTGGGCAGATTGCTTGAGCCCAGGAGTTGGAGACCAGTCTGGGGAACATGGAAACCCTGTCTTTACAAAAATTAGCTGGGCACGGCAGCTCACGCCTGTAATCCCATCACTTTGGGAGGCCGAGCAGGCAGATCACGAGGTCAGGAGTTCGAGACCAGCCTGGCCAACATGGTGAAATCCCCATCTCTACCAAAAATACAAAAAAATTAGCCAGGTGTGGTGGCACATGCCTGCAGTCCCAGCTATCCGAGAGGCTGAGGCAGGAGAATCCCTTGAACCTGGGCAACGGAGGTTGCAGTAAGCTGAGATCATGCCACTGCACTCCAGCCTTGGTGACAGAGCGAGACTCCGTATCAAAACAAAACAAAACAAAAAAACGAAAATTAGCTGGGTGGGGTGGTGTGCATCTGTAGTCCTGGCTACTGGGGAGGTTGAGGTGGGAGGATTGCTTGAACCTGGGAGGTGGAGGTTGTACTGAGCCGAGATCATAGCGCTGTACTGCAGCCTGGGCAAAAGAGTAAAACTGTGTTCTCCCTAAAAATGAAAAAACCAAAAAAACCCTACAAAAACTCTCTGGCTAGGCATGGTGGCTCTTGCCTATAATCCCAGTGCTGTGGGAGGCCAAGATAGGAAGATTGCTTGAAGCCAGGAGTTCGAGACCAGCCTGAGCAACATAACAAGATCATCCCATTTCTACAAAAATTACAAAATTAGCCTGGTGTGGGGGCATGCGCCCATAGTCCCATCTACTCGGGAGACTGAGGCAGGAGGATCACTTGAGCCTGGGAGGCCATGGTTGTAATGAGCTATGATTGTGCTACTGTACTCCCGCTTGGGAGACGGAGTGAAACCCTGTCTCAAAAAAAAAAAAAAAAAAAGTAAATAAAAAATGCTCCCTGTTCAAAACGCTTTCCTGCAGTGGTGGGGAAATCATTACAGTTTGTCTGATGAGACTGGAAGGGGAGACCTGGTCAGCTGTGGAAGGCAGTGAGTTAAGTGTGCCTGGAGAGTACTGGGAGGGCTTCTCTGAGGAAGGAGCTTTTGAGCTGAAGTTTGAGAGTGTAGCAGTTTCCCTTGCTTGGTGGCATGTCTGGTCAACGGGACAGCTTGTGCATAGACTGGGTGGCAGCAGTGCTGTGTCTCAAGGGACGGCCTAGAAAATGCCAAATAGATAAGCAAAGCCCTAAGAAGAGGGGCACTGAAGAAAGAGTAAAGACCTTAACATCGTTTATCCCTTTAGATCACGCCTGCGATTGAACACTTTTCAAGTTTCTTGCTGTATTGCTTAGGCTGATCTCCAACTCTGGGCTCAAGCTATCCTCCCACCTTGTCCTTCCAAAGTGCTGGGGTTATAGGTGTGAGCCACCGTACCTGGTCAGTTGGTGTTTGTTGTTGTTGAGACAGGGTCTTGCTGTGTCACCCAGGCTGGAGGGCAATGGCACAATCTTGGCTCATTGCAGCCTCTACCTCCCGGATTCAAGAGATTCTCCTGCCTCAGCCTCCCAAGTACCTGGGACGACAGGTGCTTGCCACCACGCTGGGCTAATTTGTGTATTTTTGTAGAGACGGGGTTTTACCACGCTGGCCAGGATGGTCTTGATCTCTTGATCTTGTAATCTGCCCGCCTTGGCCTCCCAAAGTGCTAGGATTACAGGCGTGAGCCACTGCGCCTGGCCAATGAACTCGTTTCTATACACTTGTCTAGTTTCAGTAGTTGTCAACACATGACCCATCTGGGTTCATCTCTGTCTCCCCTTCTCCCTCGACTCTTTCCCACCTCTCCTGTCCCTCATTGATTAGTTAAAGCACATCCCAGACATCTTACCAGCTGATTTGTGAATTCTGTGATTTCACTGGGTGCCTGAGTCATAAATAGGTTAGGGCCCATTCTTTTTTTTTTTTTTTTTTTGAGACGGAGTCTCGCTCTGTCACCCAGGCTGGAGTGCAGTGGCGCGATCTTGGCTCACTGCAAGCTCCGCCTCCTGGGTTTACGCCATTCTCCTGCCTCAGCCTCCTGAGTAGCTGGGACTACAGGCGCCCGCCACCGCGCCCGGCTAATTTTTTGTATTTTTAGTAGAGACGGGGTTTCACCGTGGTCTCGATCTCCTGACCTTGTGATCCGCCCGTCTCGGCCTCCCAAAGTGCTGGGATTACAGGCGTGAGCCACCGCGCCCGGCTCCATTCTTTATTTTTTGTTTTTATTTATTTATTTATTTATTTTAAGACGGAGTTTCACTCTTGTCGCCCAGGCTGGAGTGCAATGGCACAATCTTGGCTCACCACAACCTTTGCCTCCTGGGTTCAAGCGATTCTCCTGCCTCAGCCTCCCAAGTAGCTGGGACTACAGGCACGTGCCACCAAGCCCGGCTAATTTTTGTATTTTTAGTAGAGACGGGGTTTCACTATCTTGGCCAGGCTGGTCTCGAACTCCTGACCTCGTGATCCACCTGCCTCGGCCTCCCAAAGTGCTGGGATTACAGGCGTGAGCCACCGTTCCTGGCCCATTCTTTATTTTTATTTCTCTTTTTCTTTTTAAAATTTTTCGTAGAGATGGGGTGTCACTATGTTGCTCAAGCTGGTCTCAAACCCCTGACCTCAAGTGATCCTCCCACCGTGGCCTCCCAGATTGCTGGGATTATAGGTGTGAGCCCCTGCACCCAGCCCAGACTAGGGTTCTTTCTGGGAGGAGATGTTTTTTGGCAGGTAATAAGATTTTAGATCCTTTTTTTTTTTTTTTTTGAGATGGAGTCTCGCTCTGTCGCCCAGGCTGGAGTGCAGTGGCATGATCTTTGCTCACTGCAAGCTCCGCCTCTTGGGTTCACGCCATTTTCCTGGCTCAGTCTCCCAAGTAGCTGGGACTACAGGCGCCCACCACCACATCTGGCTAATTTTTTTTTTTTTTTTTTTTTTTTTTTTTGATACGGAGTTTCACTCTTGTTGCCCGGGCTGGAGTGCCATGGCACTATCTCAGCTCACTGCAGCCTCCTCCTCCCAGGTTCAAATGATTCTCCTGCCTCAGCCTCCTAAGTAGCTGGGATTACAGGCATGTGCCACCACGTCCGCATTTGTATTTTTGTAAAAAAAATACAAATTTTTTTTGTATTTTTAGTAGAGATGGGGTTCGTCCACGTTGGTCAGGCCGGTCTCGAACTATTGACCTCAGGTGATCCGCCCACCTTGGCCTCCCAAAGTGCTGACATTACAGGCATGAGCCACTGCACCCGACCCCTGGCCAATTTTTTTGTATTTTTAGTAGAGACGGGGTTTCACTGTGTTATCCAGGATGGTCTTGATCTCCTGACCTCGTGATCCACCTGCCTTGGCCTCCCAAAGTACTGGGATTACAGGCGTGAGCCACCACACCCGGTCAAGATTTCAGATCTTAATTTTGCTTAACTTTTGAAAAAAACTAGGCTGGGCACAGGTCACTTGAGCTCAGGAGTTTGAGACCAGCCTGGGCAACATGGCAAAACTCTGTCTCTACAAAAAAAGGGTTTTGAAAAAACTGAAATGTTACATATTCTGAAAAGTACATAAAACACAGAGTTTAGCGAATAGCTAAACTCTTTAAACCACTTTCAAGTTGTCATTATAGCCGATGGTTCCTAGTGTGCCTGGTAAGCACATTCCAGGGCCTGCCACTCACACCAGAATTGGAATTTCAGGAGACCCCAGAAATGAGGTGCCTGGTCCGGACCTGTCTGGAAACTCCAGCTGCCCTTTCCTGGTGGTGGAGGGAAGGGAGGTTCTGGGCTTAGGAGCCCAGGCCCTGTGGCAGGCATTACTCGTCCTTTGACCTCTGGTCAGTTACCTAGATTTTATTTTTGGAGACAGGATATCGCTCTGTCGCCTAGGCTGGAGTGCAGTGGCGCGATCATGGCTCACTGCAGCCACCACTTCCCGGGTTCAGGTGATCCTCCCACCTCTGCCTCCTGAGTAGCTGGGACTGACTCTAGACATGTGCCGCCATGCCCAGCTAATTTTTTTTTTTTGGGATGGAGTCTCCCTCTGTTGCCCAGACTGGAGTGCAGTGGCGCGATCTCAGCTCACTGCAACCTCGACCTCCCAGGGTCAAGTGATTCTCCTGCCTCAGCCTCCTGAGTAGCTGGGACTACAGGTGCACGTCACCAAGCCTGGCTAATTTTTGTATTTTTAGTAGAAATGGGGTTTCACCATTTTGGTCAGGCTGGTCTTGAACTCCTGACCTCGTGATCTGCCTGCTTTGGCCTCCCAAGGTACTGGGATTACAGGCGTGAGCCACAGTGCCCGGCTGAACTAATTTTTTGTATTTTTTTGTAGAGACGAGGTTTTGCCACATTGCCCAGGCTGCAACTTGGGTTTTTATTTTTATTTTATTTTATTTTTTTATTTTTTTTTAATTTTTATTTATTTATTTATTTATTTTTGAGACGGAGTCTTGCTCTGTCGCCCAGGCTGGAGTGCGGTGGCGTGATCTCCGCTCACCACAAGCTCCGCCTCCTGGGTTCATGCCATTCTCCTGCCTCAGCCTCCCCAGAAGCTGGGATCACAGGCGCCCGCCACCACGCCCGGCTAATTTTTTTTGTATTTTCAGTAGAGACGGGGTTTCACCGTGTTCGCCAGGATGGTCTCGATCTCCTGACCTCGTGATCCGCCTGCCTCGGCCTCCCAAAGCGCTGGGATTACAGGCGTGAGCCACTGCGCCCGGCCGGGTTTTTATTTTTATTTATTTATTTTTTTGAGACAGAATCTTACTCTTTCGCCCAGGCTGGAGTGCAGTAGTGTGATCTTGGCTCACTGCAACCTCCATCTCCTGGGTTCAAGCAATTCTCCTTGCCTCAGCCTCCCTAGTAGATGGGATTACAGGCGCCTGCCACCACGCCCAGCTAATTTTTGTATTTTTAGTCGAGATGGGGTTTCACCATGTTGGCCAGGCTGGTCTCGAACTCCTGACCTCAAGTGATCCGCCTGCCTCAACCTCCCAAAGTGCTGGAATTACAGGCATGAGCCACTGCACCCATTCTGCACCCTGGTTTTTGTTTCCTCTCTAGAGCTTGCCACCTTTTTTGGTGCAAGGTGCCTTAACAGAGTTGCGTCCAGAAGCCTAAGTTCCAGGGAAATGACTCAACTCACCTGCCCAGCAGCCGCCTCCTAGGGTCCTCTGGCCAGAGATGGAGAGTGGGCGTGGGGGCCCATTCGAGCTACTTCCTGGGTCAGCTTCTCTTGTCTGGGCATCACCCCCGAATGCCTGCCCCAGCAGGTTGGGTGCTGGCCCCACAGTTGCATTAGAGGTCTGGCCTGAGATGAAACTTCTTTGTTTTTTTTTTTTTTTTTTTTAGACGGAGTCTCGCTCTGTCGCCCAGGCTGGAGCGCAGTGGCGCGATCTTGGCTCACTGCAAACTCAGACTCCCGGGTTCAAGCAATTCTTCTGCCTCAGCCCCCCGAGTTGCTGGGATAGTTGCTGCAGACAGTAGCCCGCCACCACGCCTGGCTAACTTTTGTATTTTTAGTAGAGATGGGGTTTCACCATATTGACCAGGCTGGTCTTGAACTCCTGACCTTGTAATCTGCCCACTTCGGCCTCCCAAAGTTCTGGGGATTACAGGCGTGAGCCACCGCGCCCAGCTGAAGCTTCTCTTTTATTTGGGGCACAGCATGTGGAAAAAATGATGCTGTGGCATTTGCTGGGGCTGGGTGGAGAGAGCTGGAACTGAATTCCCGACATGCTGTCTCTCCCTCTCTTTTTAAAAAAAATTATTGTGATTTCTATGCGGTTTTAAGAAAAATTCAGTAGGATAGTGTAACTTTGGAATCCATATGATGCTGGAGTTTTTTTTTTTTTTTTTTTTTTTTGAGACAGAGTCTCGCTCTGTCACCCAGGCTGGAGTGCAGTGGCACGATTATCGGCTCACTGCAACCTCTGCCTCCTGGGTTCAAGCAATTCTCATGTCTCAGCCTCCCAAGTAGCTGGGATGACAGGTGCCTGCCACCACGCCTGGCTAATTTTTGTATTTTTAGTAGAGACTGGGTTTCACCATGTTGCCCAGGCCTGTCTCGAAATCCTAACCTCAGGTGATCCTCCCATCTCAGCCTCCGAAAGTGCTGGGATGACAGGTGTGAGCACAGCATTACAGCGCCTGGTCCAATGCTGGAGTTTTTAAGAGTATTTTGTCCTAAGTTCTCACTCTTACCACGTGAGCTCTGTGATGGCATTCTCATAAATCTGCAAATCGGGAATTGGGAGGGGTACAGTTCATTCCTTGATAAGGATTGTTCCTGGTTCTGATAAGGATTGTCCCTGGTTCTGATAAAGATTGTCCCTGGTTCTGATAAAGATTGTCTCCTATTCTGATATTGTCTCTGATTCTGATAAAGATTGTCTCTGGTTCTGGTAAAGATTGTCCCTGATTTGGGAGTCTGTCTTTTGGGGATGGGCCCCACAGGTCTGGGGTGGGTTCTAGGAATCTGATTTTTATTTATTTATCTTTTTTTTTTTTTTTTTTTTTGAGACAAGGTATCTCTCTCTGTCATCCAGGCTGGAGTACAGTGGCAAGATCCTAGCTCACTGCAGCCTCAACTTCCTGAGCTGAAGCGATCCTCCCACCTCAGCCTCTTGAGTAGCTGGGACAACAGACGCATGCCACTGTGTCCCACTAATTTTTTTTTTTTTTTAGACTAAGTCTGGCTCTGTTGCCCAGGTTGAATGCAATGGCGTGATCTCGGCTCAAGGCAACCTCTACCTCCTGGGTTCAAGTAATTCTCCTGCTTCAGCCTCCTGAGTAGCTGGGATTATAGGCGCCTACTACCAGGCCCAGAGAATTTTTTTTTTTTTTTTTTTTTTGAGACGGAGTCTCTCTTTGTCGCCCAGGCTGGAGTGCAGTGGCCGGATCTCAGCTCACTGCAAGCTCCGCCTCCCGGGTTTACGCCATTCTCCTGCCTCAGCCTCCCGAGTAGCTGGGACTACAGGCGCCCACCACCTCGCCCGGCTAGTTTTTTGTATTTTTTTTTTTTTTTTTTTTTGAGACGGAGTCTCACGCTGTTGCCCAGGCTGGAGTGCAGTGGCGCGATCTCGGCTCACTGCAAGCTCCGCCTCCTGGGTTCACGCCATTCTCCTGCCTCAGCCTCCTGAGTAGCTGGGACTACAGGCGCCCGCCACCGCGCCCGGCTAATTTTTTGTATTTTTAGTAGAGACGGGGTTTCACTGTGGTCTCGATCTCCTGACCTTGTGATCCGCCCGCCTCGGCCTCCCAAAGTGCTGGGATTACAGGCTTGAGCCACCGCGCCCGGCCAGTTTTTTGTATTTTTAGTAGAGACGGGGTTTCACCATATTAGCCAGGATGGTCTCGATCTCCTGACCTCGTGATCCGCCCGTCTCGGCCTCCCAAAGTGCTGGGATTACAGGCTTGAGCCACCGCGCCCGGCCCAGAGAATTTTTGTATTTTTTTCTTTCTGTTTTTTTTTTTTTTTTTTTTTTTTGAGACAGAGTCTTGCTCTGTTGCCCAGGCTGGAGTGCAGTGGCGCAATCTCGGCTCACTGCAAGCTCCGCCTCCCGGGTTCACGCCATTCTCCTGCCTCAGCCTCCTGAGTAGCTGGGACTACAGGCGCCCGCCACCGCGCCCGGCTAATTTTTTGTATTTTTAGTAGAAACGGGGTTTCACCGTGGTCTCGATCTCCTGACCTTGTGATCCGCCCGCCTCGGCCTCCCAAAGTGCTGGGATTACAGGCGTGAGCCACCGCGCCCGGCCTTTTTTTTTTTTTTTTTTTTTTTTTGAGACGGAGACTCGCTCTGTCGCCCCGGGCTGGAGTACAGTGGCCGGATCTCAGCTCACTGCAAGCTCCGCCTCCCGGGTTCACGCTGCCTCAGCCTCCGGAGTAGCTGGGACTACAGGCGCCCGCCTAATTTTTTGTATTTTTTTTAGTAGAGACGGGGTTTCACCGTGTTAACCAGGATGGTCTCCATCTCCTGACCTCGCGATCCGCCCATCTTGGCCTCCCAAAGTGCTGGGATTACAGGCTTGAGCCACCGCGCCTGGCCCTCTTTCTTTTTTTTTGAGATGGAGTCTCCCTCTATCACCAGGCTGGAGTGCAGTGGCACTATCTTGGCTCACTGCAACCTCCACCTCCCGGGTTCAAGTGATTCTTCTGCCTTGACCTCCCGAGTAGCTTAAACTACAGGCACGCGCCACCACGCCTGGATAATTTTTGTGTTTTTAGTAGAGACAGGGTTTCACCATGTTGGCCAGGCTGGTCTCGAGAACTGACCTCGTGATCCGCCCACCTCAGCCTCCCAAAATGCTGGGATTACAGGCGTGAGCCACCACGCCCAGCCTGTCCTATTTTTTTTTTGAGACAGAGTGTTGCTGTGTCACCCAGGCTGGAGTACAGTGGTGCAATCTTGGCTCCCTGCAACCTCTGCCTCCCAGGTTCAAGTGATTCTCCTGCCTCAGCCTCCTGAGTAGCTGGGACTATAGGCGCCTGCCACCATGCCCAGGTAATTTTTGTATTTTTAGTACAGACGGGGTTTCACCATGTTGGCCAGGCTGGTCTCGATCTCTTGACCTTGTGATTTCCCCACCTTGGCCTCCCAAAGTGCTGGGATTGCAGGTGTGAGTCACTGTGCCCGGCCTTGTCCTGCTAATTATTAAAATATTAGGAGGCAAGGCAGAAGTAAGTTTCGAACCTCTGACCGTCATGACCCTCATGGGTGCTTACGGGCCATGTCCTTTGGTTTCCTTGTGGCTTTCTCTTTTGGAGGATGGAGGGTACTTCTTTGTTCCCAGGGAAGAACAGGTGGGACACATTTCAGGACACCCATCTAGGGCCTGGCGAGGGCTTAGCGGGATGGGAAGCCTGTCTGGAGAGGGTGAGAGGACGGTCGCGGTCAGAGTTCCCAGGAAACCTCTGACACCTGCGTGGGGTGTGCAGCCAGGCTCTTCCTCCACAGCCTTCATGGTTGCCATGGCAGCAGCCAGGCTTTGCAAAACTCAGAGCTTCCATCCAGGCAAATATGTACAGGAATCAGGGGCAGGCTGGAGCCAGAGGGTCGTGTAGACACATTCCCTGGAAAAATGATGCAGTCGAGATGATCCCGGGCACTCTCTCCTCGGCATGGTCTTTACAGAGAGCAGCTGCTCTGAGAAGCTCCCCTTGGTAAAGCCTTCTGCCTTCCTTTGTCCCTGATTTGGGGACTTCATGTCTCATTATGTCCAGCTCTTCTCCCTCTTCATTGTATAAACCAAAAAGGCATCAGGCATTTTGACTCAGGCCCACATGAGGGAAGAACACCTTGTAATTTGCCAGATTTTAACTACAGCAATGCAAAAGGAAGTGTGCATGGCCAGGGGCGGGGCTCATGCCTGAAAGGCCAGCGTTTTGGAGGGCAGATCACTTGAGGCCAGGAGTTCAAGACCAGCCTGACCAACATGGCAAAACCCTGTCTTTACTAAAAACACAAAAATTAGCTGGGCATGGTGGCATATGCCTTTAATCCCAGCTACTCAGGAGGCTGAGGCACGGAAATGTCTTGAACCTGCGAGGTGGAGTTTGTAGTGAACCAAGATTGTACCACTGCACTCCAGCCTGGGCCACAGAGTGAGACTCTGTCTCCAAAAAAAAAAAAAAAAAAAAAAGGCCAGGCATGGTGGCTCACACCTGTAATCCCAACACTTTGGGAGACTGAGGCGGACAAATTACTTGAGGTCAGAAGTTCGTGACCTGGTTGGCCAACATGGTGAAACCCTGTCTCTACTAAAAAGACAAAAATTAGCTGTGTGTGGTGGCAGTTGCCTGTAATCCCACTTGGGAGGCTGAGGCAGGAGAATTGCTTCAACCTGGGAGGTGGAGGTTGCAGTGAACTAAGATTGTATCACTGCACTCCACCCTGGGCGACAAAGCAAGACCTTGTCTCAAAAAAAAAAAAAAAAGGAAAAAGAAGAGGCCGGGCATGGTGGCTCACACCTGCGATCCCAGCACTTCGGGAGGCCTAGGAGTTCAAGACCAGCCTGGGCAGCATAGCAAGACCCTGTCTCTATTATAACAAAACACCCTTTGGGAGGCCAAGGCAGGCGGATCACTTGCCCAGGAGTTTGAGATCAGCCTGAGCAACATAGGGAAACCCCGTCTCTACAATAAAACAAAAAAATTAGCTGGACAAAGTGGTCTCAGCTACTCGGGAGGCTGAAGCAGGAGAATCACTGAAGCCTGGGAGGTGGAGGTTGCAGTGAGCTGAGATCATGCCATTGCACTCCAGCCTGGGCAATAAGAGTGAAACTTCCGTCTCACAAAATAAATAAATAAATAAAGACATAATGATCTTTTTTCTAATCTTTCATTTTTGAAGGGAGACCCTGGCTTACAGCTCTATAATTGGGGTTTTGAAGGATTTTGAATTCTTTGTTATGCAGTTGAGATTTTTAGTAAAAGCACTTTCTTTCCCATGGATAAGAGCTTCTCTTTGCTCCTCTCCCTAGCTGCAGGCTGGGCTGACAGCCATCCTTGGGGATCCTGTGGGAATTTGGTATCCCCCTTATTTTCAGGACATATCCAATGATGATGATGACATGCACCCTGCAGCAGCCGGGATGGCGGACGGGGTCCACCTCCTGGGGTTCTCTGATGAGATTCTCCTTCACATCCTGAGTCACGTCCCCAGCACAGACCTGATTCTGAACGTCCGGCGTACCTGTCGGAAGCTCGCAGCCTTGTGCCTTGATAAGAGCCTCATCCACACCGTGTTGCTGCAAAAGGACTATCAGGTGAGTAGGCGTGGGGGCAGGAGATAAGAAACAAGCTAGATCTCAGTCTTTGAGGACTGGGCACAGCCCTGCAGTGGAACCCTGTGTGCTGATGGAAAGGTGGCAGTCACTCCAAGTCCTGACTGGCGCTGTCTGCAGGATGCATTGAGGGACAGAAGCAAGGGGCAGAAAAGTGTGGGTGGTATGCCGCCTGGGGAGAAGGGCGCAGATGTATGTGTACCTCGTTCTGGGAGGGAACCTAGGGCCTTGGGAGTCGGGGAGAGGGGTTGGAGACTTGCTTTCTGGTGGATCCCTAGGAGTGGAATTGCTGGGTCACAGGAGAGGTGTTGGATGTTTCTTGTAAAGTTAAATATGCAGCTCTCCAGTGGTGCAGTGGGAGGTCACCATTTTACACCCCCCCAGCAGGATGCGGGAGTTCCAGTTGCTTTTTTTCTTGAGACAGAGTCTCCTTCTGTCGCCCAGGCTGGAGTGCAGTGGCGTGACCTCGGCTCACTGCAAACTCTGCCTCCCGGGTTCACGCCATTCTCCTGCCTCAGCCTCCTGAGTAGCTGGGACTACAGGCTCCCGCCACCACGCTTGGCTAATTTTTCTTTTTTTTTTTTTTGAGACGGAGTCTTGGTCTGTCGCCCAGGCTGGAGTGCAGTGGCCGGATCTCGGCTCACTGCAAGCTCTGCCTCCTGGGTTTACGTCATTCTCCTGCCTCAGCCTCCTGAGTAGCTGAGACTACAGGCGCCCGCCACCTCACCTGGCTAGTTTTTTTGTATTTTTTAGTAGAGACAGGGTTTTACCATGTTAGCCAGTATGGTCTCGATCTCCTGCCCTTGTGATCCGCCTATCTTGGCCTCCCAAAGTGCTGGGATTACAGGCTTGAGCCACTGTGCCCGGTCCAGGCTAATTTTTTGTATTTTTAGTAGAGACAGTGTTTCACTGTGGTCTCAGTCTCCTGACCTTGTGATCCGCCTGCCTCAGCCTCCCAAGGTGCTGGGATTACAGGCGTGAGCCACCGTGCCTGGCCTGCTTTTTTCTTTTTTTTTCTTTTTTTTGAGACGGACTCTTGCACTGTTGCCCAGGCTGGAGTGCAGTGGCACGATCTCGGCTCACTGCAAACTCCGCCTCTTGGGTTCACGCCATTTTCCTGCCTCAGCCTCCCAAGTAGCTGGGACTACAGGTGCCTGCCACCACGCCCAGGTAAGTTTTTTTTTTTGAGACAGAGTCTCACTCTGTCGCAGAGGCTGGAGTGCAGTGGCACTGTGTCGGTTCACTGCAACCTCTGTTTCCTGGGTTCAAGCAATTCTCCTGCCTTAGCCTCCCATGTAGCTGGGATTACAGGTGTCCACCACCACACCCGGTTAGTTTTTATATTTTTAGTAGAGACAGGGTTTCACCATGTTGGCCAGACTGGTCTTGTACTCCTGACCTCAGGTGATCCGCCTGCCTCCGCCTCTCAAAGTGCTGGGATTACCGGTGTGAGCCACCATGCCCGGCCTCTCTCTGCTAATTTTTTGTACTTTTAATAGTGTTAGCCAGGATAGTCTCGATCTCCTGACCTGGTGATCTCTCCACCTCCACCTCCCAAAGTGCTGTGATTACAGGCGTGAGCCACCGTGCCCGCTTACCAAACCATTTTCTACCATGGCTGCACCCCTCTACCAGTCCCACTTAGCTGGGTACTCTCGACTCTTGGCTCCAGGTCAGTGTGCGGGCAGGTAGACAGGGAGAGGTGGGGAGCTTCCCTCCCGGTGGAGTCGCTGCACTAGGGGGAGTGTGCGCACTGAGGGTTGGAGACCCCTAGGTGCCTTCAGCCCTTTCCTTCCTCTCCCTGCCCTGCCCTGCCCCTGTCCCGCAGGCGAGCGAGGACAAGGTGAGGCAGCTGGTGAAGGAGATCGGCCGGGAGATCCAGCAGCTGAGCATGGCTGGCTGCTACTGGCTGCCTGGCTCCACCGTGGAACACGTGGCCCGCTGCCGCAGCCTGGTGAAGGTGAACCTCTCGGGCTGCCACCTCACCTCCCTGCGCCTCTCCAAGATGCTCTCGGCCCTGCAGCACCTGCGCTCGCTGGCCATCGACGTGAGCCCCGGCTTCGACGCCAGCCAGCTGAGCAGTGAGTGCAAGGCCACGCTGAGCCGCGTGCGGGAGCTCAAGCAGACGCTGTTCACGCCCTCGTACGGCGTGGTGCCCTGCTGCACCAGCCTGGAGAAGCTACTGCTCTACTTCGAGATTCTGGACCGCACACGCGAGGGCGCCATCCTCTCGGGCCAGCTCATGGTGGGCCAGAGCAACGTGCCGCACTACCAGAACCTACGGGTCTTCTATGCGCGCCTGGCCCCCGGCTACATCAACCAGGAGGTGGTGCGGCTCTACCTGGCTGTGCTTAGTGACCGCACGCCTCAGAACCTCCACGCCTTCCTCATCTCCGTCCCCGGCAGCTTCGCGGAGAGCGGAGCCACCAAGAACCTCCTGGACTCCATGGCGCGCAACGTCGCGCTGGATGCCCTGCAGCTGCCCAAGTCCTGGCTGAACGGCTCTTCCCTCCTGCAGCACATGAAATTCAACAACCCGTTCTACTTCAGCTTCAGCCGCTGCACCCTGTCGGGCGGCCATCTGATCCAGCAGGTCATCAACGGCGGGAAGGACCTGCGGAGCCTGGCCAGCCTGAACCTCAGCGGCTGCGTCCACTGCCTGTCCCCAGACTCGCTGCTCCGGAAGGCGGAGGACGACATCGACAGCAGCATCCTGGAGACGCTGGTGGCGTCCTGCTGCAACCTGCGCCACCTGAACCTCTCGGCTGCCCACCACCACAGCTCGGAGGGCCTGGGCCGCCACCTCTGCCAGCTCCTGGCCCGGCTGCGTCACCTGCGCTCCCTCTCCCTGCCTGTCTGCTCCGTCGCCGACTCCGCGCCGCGCGCCGACCGTGCGCCCGCCCAGCCGGCCATGCACGCAGTGCCGCGTGGCTTTGGCAAGAAAGTGCGCGTGGGCGTGCAGTCCTGTCCTAGCCCCTTCTCCGGCCAGGCGGGCCCCCAGCCTTCCTCCGTGTTCTGGTCTCTGCTGAAGAACCTGCCCTTCCTGGAACACCTCGAACTGATCGGGTCCAACTTCTCCTCCGCCATGCCGCGCAACGAGCCCGCCATCCGCAACTCGCTCCCGCCCTGCAGCCGCGCGCAGAGCGTCGGGGACTCGGAGGTGGCCGCCATTGGCCAGCTGGCCTTCCTGCGGCACCTGACGCTCGCACAGCTGCCCAGCGTCCTTACGGGCTCCGGGCTGGTCAGTATCGGCCTGCAGTGCCAGCAGTTGCGGTCCCTGTCGCTGGCCAACCTGGGCATGATGGGGAAGGTGGTGTACATGCCCGCGCTCTCAGACATGTTGAAGCACTGCAAGCGGCTGAGGGACCTCAGGTGAGGGGGCCGCGGGGACCTCCCGGGCCTCTGCTGGAGGCTGGCGGAGGGAAGTGGGGCGTTTGCGTGGAGGTCGCAGGCAGCGCTGCCGCAGGCCTGCCTTCCAGGAGCCCAGAGGCTGGGGCGGGGCCTCGCCGCGTGCCACGTCGGTCTCAGGGGGCTCGGGGGAGAGCGGCATCTGGAGGAGCCGGGGGTACAGGAGGCGGATGTCTGAGCTTAGCATCCTTACTCCTGATCGTGTTTGAGTGATTGCCCGGCCCTATTGTGAGTCATCCTGTGTAGTCTTCTCACGAGCCTGCCAGGTGCGTTATTGTTGCCACTCGGCAGAGCTAGTAGGTGGGAGAGTCAGGATTCGAACCCAGGTCTTTCTCACCTGACTTTGCAATGCAATTCCTTTTTTTTTTTTAATTTAACTTTTATTTATTTATTTATTTTTGAGATAGGGTCTTGCTCTGTTATCCAAGCTGGAGTGCAGTGGCGCCATCATAGCTCACTGCAGCCTCAACCTCCTGGGCTCAATTAATCCTGCTGTCTCAGCCTCCCGAGTAGCTGGGACTACAGGCATATGCCATCATGCCTGGCTATATATATATATTTTTAAAATTTTGTAGAGACAAGGTCTCACTATGTTGCCCAGATTTTTCTCGAACTCCTGAGCTCAAGCAATCCTCACCTTGGCCTCCCAAAGTGCTGGTGCTGGGATTGCAGGTGTGAGCCACTGCACTTGGCCTCTATCTTTGCTTTTTTTTTTTTTTTTTGAGACAGAGTCTCACTCTATACACCCAGGCTGGAGTGCAGTGGCGCGATCTTGGTTCACTGCAACCCCTGCCCCCTGGGTTCAAGCGATTCTCCCACCTCAGCCTCCCGAGCAGCTGGGACTACAGGTGTGCACCACTACACCTGGCTAATTTTTTTGTATTTTTAGTAGAGACGGGGTTTCGCCGGGTTGGCCAGGCTGGTCTCGAACTCCTGACCTCAGGTGATCCGCCTGCCTTGGCCTCCCAAAGTTCTGGGATTACAAGGCATAAGTCACCACGCCTGGCAAGGCAGATGCTTTCTGGGTCAGTAAGCACCATGTGAAGAAACCCCAGAGACTTGGAAATTGTGCCTTGGACCCTCTGAACCGACTGCCAGAGAGCATCAAGTGGAGGATCTCTTGAGCCCAGGAGTTCGAGGCCAGCCTGGGCAACATTGCCAGACCCCCAACTCTATAAAAAATAAAAAGATTTCGCAGGGTGTGGTGGTGCATGCCTGTAGTCCCAGCTACTCAGGCAGCTGAGGTGGGAGATCGCCTGAGCCTGGGAGGTTGGGTTGAGGCTGCGGTGAGCTGTGATTGTGCCACTGCATTCCAGTCTGGGAAACAGAGCAAGACTCTGTCTGTCAAAAAAAGAAAAGAAAAGAAAATTACCCGAAAGGTAGTGAAGGCCTTGAGCCTCAGTACTACAAGGGACTAGGTGGGGGAGAAAGTGGAGGCAGGACTTAGATGAGTGAGTTGGTGTCTCTGTGATTCCTTAGCTGGTGGGGTGGGTGGTGGGTACATGAAGTCATGCTCCAGCCTAAGGGGCACGTGGGCACATGTCATTCTCCCCAGAATAGTTAGCATTCACTTTGTGCCTTTGCTGAGAGCCATGCACTGAGCCCATCTTCCCTGCCATAATTTGCTGAGGTTGCAGCCTTGATCATTCCTGTTTCCCAGATGGGGCTGTGGGAGCTCAGGGGGAGTTGAGTCTCTCGCAAACACCAGAGCTTGACCTTGGCCCTGGAGCCATGCAGAGTAGAGATAAGGGGCCTCTTGTAAATCTCCACTGTCCCGCAGAAGGCATGGCAGGAAGTGGCCGGGTCTGCTGGGGAGCAGCAGAGCTGGAGGCTCACACCCTGGAGCCTTCCAGGGCCCTGCAGCCAGCTGGGCGCCGCCCTCCCTCTCGGCCTGCTCCCGCTGCAGACCTCTTAGGGTTGGGTTGAGAAGCCCAGGATGAAACCCAGGACTCCAAATGGCAGAGCAGATTGCTAGAAGCCTCTGTATTTCCTGTCTGATGGAGGCACCAGGCCCTGGATCGGCCCCTTTGCTAGAAGCCTCTGTATTTCCTGTCTGGTGGAGGCACCAGGCCCTGGATCGGCCGCTTTGATTCTGAGCTTGAGCCAGTGCAGGGCTCCGTGCTTGGGGAGCGGGGTGGTTATTCATGCTCTGACCCAGGCATCCTGGAGACCGTTGCTTTGAGAACCAGACTGGTGACTTTTCAGAATCTCCCTGCTTTAGAAATTTGACTCAAAATACATGTAAATTTTGGACTTTCCCCACTTTTTTTTTTTTTTTTTCTTTAAATGGTCTCATTCTGCCTCCCAGGCTGGTGTGCAGTGGCATGATCACAGCTCACTGCAGCCTCGACCTCCTCTGGCTCAGGTGATCCTCCCACTTCAGCCTCCCGAATAGCTGGGACTACAGACACACACGACCATGCCCGGCTATTTTTTTTGTATTTTTGTAGATATGGGGTCTTGCTATGTTGCCCGGGCTGGTCTTGAATTCCTGGGCTCAAGTGATCCTCCTGCCTGGGCTGCCCAGAGGGCCGGGATCACAGGTGTGAGCCACCGTGCCCGGTCCAGAGGGCCTGTTAAGGGCCTCCTAGTTGATGGGCCTAAGCCAAGCCCTGAGTCCAGGCTGAGGTCTGGCCTGGGAGAGTTGCTTTGGCGTCCTCAGCTCATAGGTGGCCTTTAGCTGTGGAAACAGGCGAGCCCATGGATTGGGCTGGGGCACACGTGGCAAGGGTTGGCCAGGAAGAGGAAAAAGAATGTGGAAGGGAGACCGAGCAGAGGCTGTCAGCAAGGGAGGCACTGGCTGGAGGGAGGGGTGTTCCAGAAGCAAGAGGCAGAGGTGATGGCCGCCGCCGTGGGTGGAGGGGACCTTTGGGCTCATGTGACGTTTGCCAGGTGCTTTTCCCGGGTGTACAGGTCTTGACCCCTTTGATATTCTCAACAATCTATGAGTGTCAACGCAGTTGTACCCGCTTTATGGATGAAGAAAGGAAGGCCCAGAGAGTGCACGAACTTGCCCAGGTCACACGGCTGCTTTCTCCAGCCTCCTGGGGTGAGGGGGATTTCATGGTCCCCGATGGCCCCCAGGGTCTGGGACGGGATCCCCGGGGCCAAGGGCCTTCCTCAGGAGCAGGGCCATGGAGGCAGCGTGGAGAGGCCCGCGGGCCCCAGGGTCAGTGGGTTGTATGGGCCAGCCTAAGAGCCTGACCCTGCTCATAATGCCATCTCCGTGCACAAACTCCAGCCTGTGCCCAGCAGCCCCTGAGAACCACGTCTGCTCTGAGCTGGGTACTGCCTGTTCAGAACAGACGCTGCTTCCCAGACGCTGCCAGCTGGTCCCGTTCCTCTGGATTCCTGCCTTCTGCGGCAAGGGAGCCCAGGGATGCTGCAGTGAAAGGAGCAGGTGGCACTCGCTTGCCCGTGGGCAGGAGCTGTGCAGAGGAAACGGCGCTGGGACCCCTGGAGGCTGGCACGGTGCTGCGAGGCTGCATCCTGGGGCGGCCGGAGTCTCTTTAGTGGCAGACCTTGGAATCCCAGGCCAGCTGGCTGCTGCCACTGGCAGCACCCACACCATGACCCCCAGCTTTGTGCCTGCTGGGGCTCCTGGCAGAGAGGAGGTGGTGCGGTGCAGGAAGGAGTCGCTCTGGCTGGAGCTTGGACACACCTCAGTAGTAAGGGGATTACAAATTGGACAGAAAAGGCACCTTCTTTCCCCAGACCAACTCAGCCCTGCTTGGGGTGGAGGGTGGGGGAGCATGTTACCCTGAGTCACCCGGGCTGCTGTGATCGGGACCAGGGCAGCATCTAGGCAGAAGTGGACCATCCTTTTCAGAGCCAGGCCCTGGAGCCACCCCAGGGACACCTCAGAGGCCTGGTTGCTGCTCTCACAGCCCGTGTGGTGGGTGGCCAGCTGGGAGCCCTTGCACTGTGAGCTCAGCGCCTTTCATGCCCACAGAGTCACCAGGAGACCCAGGTGCCCCCTTGGGGAGCAGGATGGGGAGGCTGGATCCTCACTCAAAGGTGAGGCCTGGCACAGTGGGAGCCTTTTCCTCATCCCCATCCTCCCTGCAGATGCTGCTGGTCACTCAAGTCAGGTCAGCTCTGCCACGGTCCTGGGTGCCATGCCGTCGGTGGCGTGCCATGGGAGCCTGGGAAGCTTTAGGCGTGCCAGGCCCCTTGCCTGACCAGTCACTCCCATGGACCTGCCACGTCCTGAACACCTGTGACAGGTGACTTCCTCCGGGGCGGAAGAATGTGGATGTGGTTATCTAGTGGAAAAAAGTTTTTTTTCATGCTCTGCCGACTTGGTTTTTAACCCCTGAGGCTCGAGTCGCCCTGGGGCGGGTAGTGCGGATCCACATCGCCACCTAGTGACCACACGACAGCAGCCGTCCTTGCCTGACGCCCTGTTTCCATCTCCTGCTGTCTGGAGCCTCCTGCTTTTGCTTTGGAGAGAAATCCAGAGGT
Source organism: Macaca nemestrina (assembly GCF_043159975.1). Classification (NCBI taxonomy): domain Eukaryota; kingdom Metazoa; phylum Chordata; class Mammalia; order Primates; family Cercopithecidae; genus Macaca; species Macaca nemestrina. The sequence goes on from NC_092128.1 coordinate 150,528,564, forward strand.
GACTTTGCAGCTCAGCAGATGCGGCGCCTGCACCATCTTTTTTACCCCTTCCGGTTTCCCACCTTCAGGTCTGCAAAGGGATGTTCACTTTAGGATTTTTTTAGGGAGAGGTGGTATTTAAAATACATTTTAATGAAAACACTTTATTACTATCTTTAAATAAAAACAATTTGAATAGCTTAACCAAACAAATTTAGAAAAATAAAGACAATTTGGACGTTTTATTATTTATTTAATTTTATTTATTTATTTTTTGCGTGAGACAGAGTCTCGCTCTGTCACCCAGGCTGAAGTGCAATGGCGCGATCTCAGCTCACTGCAACATCTGCCTCCCAGGTTCAAGCAGTTCTCCTGCCTTAGCCTCCCTGGTAGCTGGGATAACAGGCATGCCCCACCACGCCCAGCTAATTTTGTTTTTTTGTGTTTTTTTTGAGATGGAGTTTCACTCTTGTTGCCCAGGCTGGAGTGCAATGGTGCTATCTCGGCTCACTGCAACCTCCGCCTCCCGGGTTCAAGCGATTCTCCTGCCTCACCCTCCCGAGTAGCTGTGATTACAGGTGTGTGCCACCATGAGCAGCTAATTTTGTGTTTTTAGTAGAGATGGGGTTTTTCCATGTTGGTCAGGCTGGTCTCAAACTCCCGACCTCAGGTGATCCGCCCTCCTTTGCCTCCCAAAGTGCTGGGATTACAGACATGAGCCACCGCACCTGGCCCACCTGGCTAATTTTTGTATTTTTAGTAGAGACAGGGTTTTGCCATTTTGGCCAGTCTCGAACTCCTGACCTCAGGTGATCCGCCTGCTTCGGCATCCCAAAGTGCTGGGATTATAGGCGTGAGTCACCAAACCTGGCTGAGAATTTCTACTTAAATCAATTAAAAAAATTAACTGCCAGGCATGGTGGCTCACGCCTATAATCCTAGCACTTTGGGAGGCTGAGGCAGGAGGATTGCTTGAGCTCAGGAGTTTGAGACCAGCCTGGGCAACATAGTGAGACCCCCATCTACACACACACACACACACACACACACACACACACACACACACACACACACACACACACACACACACACACACACACACTAGACCCCCATCTACACACACACACACACACACAAAGTAGATAACCAGTCTCATGAGCCACACTTCCTGTATTCTTTAAAAAAACAGTTTTTTGCCTGGGCGCGGTGGCTCACGCCTGTAATCCTAGCACTTTGGGAGGCCGAGGTGGGCGGATCATGAAGTCGGGAGATCGAGACCATCCTGGCTAACACAGTGAAACCCTGTCTCTACTAAAAATACAAAAAATTAGCCGAGCGGCCGGGCACGGTGGCTCAAGCCTGTAATCCGAGCACTTTGGGAGGCCGAGACGGGCGGATCACGAGGTCAGGAGATTAAGACCATCCTGGCTAACACGGTGAAACCCCGTCTCTACTAAAAAATACAAAAATCTAGCTGGGCGAGGTGGCAGACGCCTGTAGTCCCAGCTACTTGGGAGGCTGAGGCAGGAGAATGGCGTAAACCCGGGAGGCGGAGCTTGCAGTGAGCTGAGATCCGGCCACTGCGCTCCAGCCTGGGCGACAGAGCGAGACTCCGTCTCAAAAAAAAAAAAAAAAAAATTAGCCGAGCCGAGCGTGGTGATGGGTGCCTGTAGTCCCAGCTGCTTGGGAGGCTGAGGCAGGAGAATGACGTGAACCCGGGAGGTGGAGCTTGCAGTGAGCCGAGATGGCACCACTGCACTCCAGCCTGGACAACAGAGCAAAACTGTCACTCTGTCATCCTGTTTGGAGTGCAGTGTTACAATCCTAGCTCTCACTGCAGCCTCGATGTCCTGGGCTCAAGTGATCCTCCCACCTCAGCTTCCTGAGTAGCTGGGAGTAGAGGTGTGCACCACCATGCCTGGATAATTTTTGTACTTTTTGTAGAGCTAGTCTCTCATTATGTTGCCCAGGCTGTTCTCAAACTCCTGGGCTCAAGTGATCCTCCTGCCTTGGCCTCCTGAAGGGCTGGGATTACAGGTGTGAGCCTCCAGGCCCGGCCCTGCCTTGGTCTTTTTGTGTCACCTACCAGGGATGGGTCTCCGTGCCTGTGGCGCCTTCTGCTGTGGCTGTCTGGCTGTCCTCAGCATCTGTGCTAGGGTCCTGGGGCTGCCAGGACAATTGATCACAAACTGAGTAGCTTAATGCAACAGCTATTTACTGTCTCACGATTCTGGAGCCCAGAGGCCCAAAATCAGGCTGTGGGTAGGGGTGGTTCCTTCTGACGATGGTAAGGAGGAACTCAGGTGCCTGCTGGCCACGCCTGGTGCTGCTTGGCTGGTGGACACGTGGCCCCAGTCTCTGCCTTTGTAGTGACCTGGCCGCCTTCTCTCTCTGTCTGGGTATCTCTGTGCCTTCACCTGGCCTTATAAGGAACCCAGTCATTGGATTTAGAGCCCCCATTAGGCAGGATGTTTCCTCATCTTAACTCCCTTGCATCTACAACGAACCTGCATCCAAATAAGGCCACACCCTCAGGTCCCATGGTGAGGACTCCTGCATAGTGTGTGTGGGCGGGACGTGTTGTAGCTCAACCCACACTAGCCCCTCCCCATTCTCCTCAGCCCATCCCTCCAGCGGCTCTCCCTCCACCCCGGGAGCTCCTGGCAGCCCCTGAAGTCACGTGAGTTCCCTTCCAGCCTCTCTGCTCCCTCTTGATTCTTATCTCAGAGGCTCACTGCACCCCACGGCCTGCCACAGTCCAGGTCTTGCCCAGTCCCACAGCCTGGTTCTCCAAGGGCCCCTGGACCTGTCCTCAGCAGCGCCGTATCCCCACATCTGCCACTGCTCCTCGAGCCTGTCCTGCTTTCCGTCTGCATGGATGGACTCCCCAGGAAGGATCTAGAACGTCGTCCCCTACTTCCCTTTCCCAAGTCCTCCCCTTCCCCCTGGGTTCTCCCATCTTGGTCTCTGTCACTGTAGCCTTGGTGTGGACTTGTGGGGCCTCCTCCCTGCCCTGTGACCCGGCCCTGCCCTGGCTGCCAACCTCTTAACTTGGCCTCACTCCCCTCGGCCTCCTGCTTTGGCTCTGCAGCCGCCCAGCTCTGTCTTCCCATCTGTCGTAGCTGGAGTGGCCCCCACCTGGCTGAGGTTCCTGCCCACCCCACCCCCCCTCCCAGATCTCCCGCCCTCTCCCCCCCCCACCTCCCAGATTACTGCCCTCTCTCATGGTGTTCAGTCCCCATCTGCCTCCCCGTCCAGTTGAGCTTCCCAAGGGCAGGGGCCACATGCGGGGTCCTCTTTGCATCTGCTACCCAGCACACCAGCGTTTGAGAAAGACGGGGTGCCTGGGAGTCTGGGGTGCACCAGGCAGGCTGCGGACACAGATGCCTATGACCTTGGCTGGTGACTCAAAGCTGGGCTCTGTAGACACCGGCTGGCTGCTTGCATCAGGCCCACTGGGTCACCTCCAAATCAGATCTCCAAGGGGGACCCTGGGGGTCTGCGTCGGCACCCAGTACTCCAGGGGACAGTGGTATGGGGTGGGCGTGGGAACAGCCAGGCTGGGCCCCAGGCCAGGAAGCTTCCACTGGCAGCACCTCCAGGCGCCCAGCTGGCCTGGCCTGCCAGCCCCTCCCTCGGGCCTCACAGCTGCCCTCTCTCCCCGCAGGCTGGAGCAGCCCTACTTCAGCGCCAACGCCCAGTTCTTCCAGGCGCTGAGCCAGTGCCCCTCGCTACAGCGCCTGTGCCTGGTCTCCCGCAGCGGCACCCTCCAGCCCGATGCCGTGCTGGCCTTCATGGCTCGCTGCCTACACGTCGTCATGTGCCACCTGTTCACCGGGGAGTCCCTTGCCACCTGCAAGAGCCTGCAGCAGTCGCTTCTCCGCAGGTGAGTGATATGGGTTGCGTACAGCTTCAGGGGCTGCAGACATCACCAGCATCCCATGACCTGGTCCCCAGCCCTCACCGAGTGCCTACCAGGGATTTCTTGGAATCGACAAGCACCAGGCAGTGACAGGGTGAAAGCAAGGGGTTTGGTCTCCCGCGCGTGGCCCAACCTCTCCTTGAGCACTCCCTAGCCATGTGGTAAATTTTCTAGATAGTTCAAGCTCTCCTCTCCCACAAGTACAAAAGTCTTCTTCTTTCTTCTTCTTCGAGTCTGAGTCTCACTGTGTTGCCCAGGCTGGAGGGTAGTGGCGAAATCTCGGCTCACTACAACCTTTGCCTCCTGGGTTGAAGCGATTCTCCTGCCTCGGCTTCCCAAGTAGCTGGGACTACAGGCGTGTGCCACCAGTGTGTATTTTGTATTTTAGTAAAGACATATTGGTTCACCATGTTGGTCAGGCCGGTCTCGAACTCCCGACCTCAGGTGATCTGCCTGCCCCGGTCTCCCAAAGTGCTGGGATTACAGGCGTGAGCCACCGCGCCCGGCCTGCAACCATCTTTTAACTCTGGATTTTTCACATCTCTGCACGTTGTTTAGATCTAGAAGCAGTGGTTACTTGGGCAGTTGTGGGTAAAAGCGGTAGATTTAACAGAGAACCCTTCCTTCTCCCTCTCCTCGCCACCCTTTCTGGAAGGCCCACGTGCTCTGGCCCCTCTTCCCTGAGCTAGCTAGCATCTCCACTTCCCCTCGTGACAGGGCGTCCTGGAGTTTGATGCTCTGCTGCTGAGCAGGAACTCAGGTGAACACCTAGAATTGAACACAAGTCAGGAGGAGGCGATTCCTGGAGAGAGCTAGAGCTTCGCAGGCGGTCTGGGGAGTGACGCATTTAAAGACCTCTCAGGAGGACGGGCTGAGTGCTGAAGTGAGCAGGGCTCCGGAGAGAGGCGTGCGCCTGGCCAAGGGGGCAGCAGGACATGAATGCCCTGAGTGTTCGTGTCCCTGCAGGTGGGGAGAGGTGACAGGAAGGAGGCCCCAGCTGTTCACAGAGTTGCGAGAAGAGCCACCAGCCAGGAGGTCTCGAGCCATTGGGTCCCGACAGCCCTGCTGGCCAGACTCTGGAGCAGTCTGTTGGCCTTGCGGTTTGCCGCTGGCTTTCTCAGGAATAACCCTGGTTGGGGTTTCCCCCTCTCTGGTTGTAAAAACAACTTGTGTTTATAGTACTTTTTAAAAATTTAGACTATGCATCAACCTTTTTTTTTTTTTTTTTGGAGAGAGTCTCACTCTGTCGTCCAGGCTGGAGTACAGTGGCGGGACCTCAGCTCACTGCAACCTCTGCTTTCTGGGTTCAAGCGATTCTTCTGCCTCAACCTCCTGAGCAGCTGGGATTACAAGTGTGCACCACTATACCTGGCTAATTTTTGTATTTTTGTATTTATTTATTTATTTTTCAGAGACAGAATCTTGCTCTGTCGCCCAGGCTGGAATGCAGTGGCGCGATCTTGGCTCACTGCAAGCTCCCCCTCCCGGGTTCACGCCATTCTCCTGCCTCAGCCTCCCGAGTAGCTGGGACTACAGGTGCCACCTGGGACTACACTGCCACCACGCCTGGCTAATATTTTGTATTTTTTTTAGTAGAGACGGGGTTTCACTGTGTTGGCCAGGATGGTCTCGATCTCCTGACCTTGTGATCCACCTGCCTTGACCTCCCAAAGTGCTGGGATTACAGGCGTGAGCCACCACACCCGGCCTAATTTTTGTATTTTTAGTAGAGACGGGGTTTCACCATGTTGCCCAGGCTGGTCTCGAACTCCTGATCTTAGGTGATCCACTCACCTCGGCCTCCCAAGGTGCTGGGATTACAGGTATGGCCAACATCAACCTATTTTTAAGTGAAGGTTTCCCAACAGTGAAAGCTGCCAGTTTTCCCTGGAGAATCAGCTGGAGATAGGGTTCTCGTGTTGTTTTGTAATCTGATTTTTAAAAATGTAGCACTACACCATAGAGTCTTCTTGTGTTAGTAAATAAAGCCCGAAGTGATGGTTCTCAGTGCTGGCCTGATGGCCCTCAATTGGCTGTCTGGGTGGTCAGCCCTGGCTCATGGCTCTTATGGAAAACACGGTCACCGTGTCCTCGACTTTGCTTTGGATCTTGTCTTTGCCTGCAGTGGAACCAGTGGGGCAACCTGGGTGGTGGCCAGAATGTTCCAGTTTAGCCCCTTGGCTCTGCTTCCTCACACCTTAGCATCGTTGTGCTGTGAGCTGGATGTGACGCCTGCTGATGTGTGCCCCCTTTTAGGAGGGCTGAGTGGGTCACAGGCTCCAAAGGGCTTAGCTGAGTGGGCTTGGGGACAGGCGGTAGCCGTTGGGGGAAGGGGCACACTGTGCTCTGTGAGGCTGTGGTACCCAGAGGCCAAAGCTGGGTTTTCTCAGGTGTGGCGGATGCAGGCAGCTCTGCCCTGTCAGCTGCGGGAGGAGCCTCGGGCCTTCTTCCCCAATACGCTTGCAGCTGGACTCCACTCACAGGCCCTCCAGCCAGTGGGAGGCTGCGACTGTGCACCCAGAGCTGCCACCTCCTGCGTAGGTGTGTTTTGTTGAAGGGACTTGGGAGTGGGTGTTGCCTGTCTTCTGTGGCCTGTGAGTTTGGGGCCCTAAGACCCAGCCCACGTGGGGCCGTCTCCGCTCTGCAGGGGTGTGGCTTTTCCTGCAGCGATGGGGACTGGCTCTGGGAGTTCTCTGTTTCCCTGCTGCAGCGGAGAACGTCCACAATCCCCAAGCAGTTCAGGACGGCTGCGCTCATGACGGGGCGGCCCCCGGCCCCACCCTCGAAGGCTTCCTGCTCCGATGAGCCTGCTTTTCCTTCTGGTCCTCAGAATCCTCTCTGCATGGCGCTGCAGGCGGGTTGGTTGGACGTGGCACCGGATGCCAGCCCCTGCTTTGAGCTGCTCTCCTCCATTTACCTACTGCCTGTGGCCGGCTCCGGGAGCTTCTCCTCTGGCCTCCTGGGTTGACCTGCACCTGCGTGTTTCTTAGGCAAGTCTGATGATCTAAGGTGGATGCAGGAAGCTCTTTACGTTCTCCGGTTGGAAGGTCTGTTTTTTGAAGGCTGGTGCTCCATAGCTCTTCTTTGGTGTTTTTGTGTCCTCAGGCACAAGCTGAGCCCGGCGCTGAGCTCGCAGGTAGCCCCAGAGGGCGCTGGTTACACACAGGTGCCTGGGAGAGCCCTTGATCACCCATGCTTGCTGCGTGGTGTTTGAGAGCAGCCCCAGGACTTGCTGGGCGGAAGCCGTACCCATCCCTCTGTGCCAGTCCCTCTGTGACCCCATTCCCCACCCCTGTGTCCCGCACCTGGCGCAGCGCCCGGGCCTGTGGTGGGACCCACGTCGCACTTGCTGCCAACAGAGTGGGATGAGGGTGTTGAGGCTTCCGTGTTCGCAGTGCACCTCCCGTGTGTGCCCCTCCAGGGTGCCTGCCTGGGCCCCCTGGTGCCTCTGTCCTGCGCATTCTGTCTGCTCCAGGCACTGCGTCTTGCCTCTTGTTCAAGCCTCACCTGTGAGGTCAGTGCTATCAGCCCCGGTTTACAGATGGAGAAATGAGCAATGAGGCAGGGAGTGAGTGCTGGAGAGATGGGAGTTCACGCCTAGAAGAGGAGATGGGCCATGTCGGGGGCTGGGCAGGGCTATCCAAGGCCGAGGGGGGCCTCCGTGGGAACCTCCAGGCTCCGTGCTGGGCAGGCCCTGTCAGGATCTTCTGCAGATGACAGGGTCACAGCATTGCAGGGACCTCTGTGCTCACATAGGCTGGATTCCCCCAGGACTGCTGAAAGCCTTTCTCTCCCCACCCTGCTGGCAGTCAGATACCACCCCAAAGCCAGGTGGGAGAGGCCGTGTCCACAGATGCCTGTACCACAGCTTCCTCGTAGCCTCGGTGCCTGTGCCTGGCTCCACGCTGGCCCCAATCACAGCAGCGTGGCCCATGCCGCAGGTCCCAGCTGACCTGCAGACAGGGTCTGACCGGCCTTCCCCAGACTTTCCAGCCCAGGGCACCTATGGACCTAGCAGTCAGTGTCAGCTCTGCAGCTCTGGCCTTTGCAGCTGCGCCCAGGGCCCAGCAGGTGGCGCTGGGGCTCCCGGGAACCGGCCGCAGGCCCCGCCCCCTACTCTGCACCCAGGGCGCGGGAGGAGGAGGAGCGCCGATTTGTTGTCGCTTTTCCTGACGCTTTTCTCTTTCTTTTTTCCTGCCTGGAGGATTATGGAGCCAGAAGGAGGACCTGGCCCTGGGCTGTTGTGCAGCTCACCTTCCCCGTCCGCTGGGTGGCCTGGGGTCTCAACCGTCTCTCTGTGTCTCAGCCTGCAGGGCCGGCCTGTGGGCCAGTGGCGTGGCTGCCGACAGACCTGTCGCTGGTAACCTGTCGCTTGTGATGGTGCTGACTCTTTTTATGGCCAGCACCCTCCTGTCCCTGACAGACTCACCTTCACACACGGCTGTGTATCGGCCACCGTCTCTTCTTTTTCTTTCTTTTTCTTTTTTTAGAGACAGGGTCTCTCTCTGTTGCCCAGGCTGGAGTGCAGTGGTGCAATCACAGCTCACTGCAACGTTGACCTCCCAGGCTCAAGTGATCCTCCTGCTTCAGCCTCCTCAGTACCTGGTACTACAGGTGCATGCCACCACTCCTGGCTAATTTTTTAAATTTTTTTTATAGAGATGGAGTCTCCCTATGTTGCCCAGGCTGGTCTTCCTTTTTTTTTTTCTTTTTTTTGACACAGAGTTTTGCTCTTGTTTCCCAGGCTGGAGTGCAGTGGCACGATATTGGCTCACTGCAACCTCCGCCTCCTGGGTTCTACTGATTCTCCTACCTCAGCCTCTGGAGTAGCTGGATTATAGGCATGCGCCACCACAACCAGCTAATTTTTTTTTTTTTTTTTGAGATGGAGTTTTGCTCTTGTTGCCCAGGCTGGAGTGCAGTGCTGCCATCTTGGCTCACTGTAACCTCTGCCTCCCAGGTTCAAGCGATTCTCCTGCCTCAGCCTCCAGAGTAGCTAGGATTACAGGCATGTGCCACCACACCCGGCTAAAATTTTTTTTTTTGAGACAGAGTCTTGCTCTGTTGGCCAGGCTGGAGTGCAGTGGCACAATCTTGGCTCTCTGCAACCTCTGCTTCCCGGGCTCAAGCAATTCTCCTGCCTCAGCCTCCTGAATAGCTGGGATTACAGGCGTGTGCCACCATGCCTGGCTAATTTTTTAGTAGAGATGGGGTTTCACTATGTTGGCCAGGCTTGTCTCGAACTCCTGTGACCTCAAATAATCTGCCCACCTCAGCCTCCCAAAATGCTGGGATTATAGGCGTGAGCCACTGCGCCTGGCCACGCTCAGCTAATTTGTGTTTTTAGTTGAGATGGGGTTTCTCCATGTTGGTCAGGCTGGTCTCGAACTCCCGACCTCAGGTGATCTGCCCGCCTTGGCCTCCCAAAGTGCTGGGATTATAGGTGTGAGCCACCATGCCCAGCCCCCAGGGTGGTCTTGAACTCCTGGACTCAAGTAAGTGATCCTCTTGCATCAGCCTCCCAGAGTGCTGGGATTACAGGCGTGAGCCACTGCACCTTGCCTCCTTTTTTTTTTCCTTTCTTCACATCTGATGGGTAATGTGTTTATAGCATCTTAACAAGGTTTGAGGGAGGCACATCTCGCCGATGAGTGTGAACACCCAGTCATCACATTGAGGAACTATAGGAGGATCTTAACGTTTCTCAAACTCGGTCTTTTTGAGCCTCGTTATGTATGTAGCAGACTATGAAGCCGCACGGGAGTGCCCTCTGACCACCAAGAAGGGCTGGCCTTTCTGTCCCGATCCACAGAGACTCCCCCTCTGCCCCAGGTGTCCCCTCCACACACTACTGTAGGGTGGTACCTCCTCATATCACCCAGGGACCTCCAAAGCAGGTTGCTCCTTCCTGGCCACAGAGACAGCTGCAGCCTGTGACCCCCCAGGGTATGTGGAAGAGCAGGTCCCCCTGCTTCATTCCTTGCTTGTGGTGAGAAACGAATCCTGGCTGGGTGCCATGGCTCACACCTGTCATCGCAGTGCATTGGGAGGCCAAGAAGGGAGGATTGTTTGAGCCCAGGAGGTTGAGACTAGGCTGGGCAACATGGTGAGATCGTGTCTCTACAAAAAATAAAAAATAATGACTGGGCATGGTGGCTCACACCTGTAATCCCAGCACTTTGGGAGGCTGAGGCGGGTGGATCACTTGAGGTCAGGAGTTTGAGACCAGCCTGGCTAACATGGTGACACCCTGTCTCTACTAAAAATATGAAAATTATCCAGGCATGGTGGCGGACACCTATAATCCCAGCTACTCGGGAGGCTGAGACAGGAAAATCGCTTCAGCCTGGGAGGTGGAGGTTGCATTGAGCCAAGATCGCGCCATTGCACTCCAGCCTGGGCGACAGAGTGAGACTCCGTCTCAAAAAAAAAAAAAAAAAAAAAAAAAAAAAAAAAAAAATTAGCTGGGCAGTGTGGTGGGGTGTGCCTGTGGTCCCAGCTACTGGCTGCAGTGAGCTGACTGTGCCACTGCACTCCAGTCTAGGAGACAGAGCAAGACCCTGTCTTTAAAAAAAAAAAAAAAAAAAAAAGACAAATCACCTTCCATGTCTCGACAGCAGCTCCATGTCCCGCTCTGTCGCCCAGGCTGGAGTGCACTGGCGCGATCTCTGCTCACTGCAACCTCCGCCTCCCGGGTTCACGCCATTCTCCTGCCTCAGACTCCCAAGTAGCTGGGACTACAGGAGCCCGCCACCAGACCTGGCTAATTTTTTTTGTATTTTTAGTAGAGACGGGGTTTCACCATGTTAGCCAGGATGGTCTCGATCTCCTGATCTCGTGATCCGCCCGCCTCGGCCTCCCAAAGTGCTGGGATTACAGGTGTGAGCCACCGTGCCTGGCTGACAGCAGCTCCTTAGCAGCCTCGGGAGCTGGAGCCAGAGGGGGTCGAGTTTGATGTAAGTCAAGTACATGGCATGATGGTTTCACAGGCCAGGATGCATCTGCCACATGACCCGTGGGGTTCACGGTCACGGACATCACTGCCCACAAGATTACTGTGCAGGGCCAGGGCTGTGATGGCGTCTGTATTGTCAGAACCTCAGGTTTTGTGAGTGCCTTTCTGCCGTTGACTCTGTGTGTCGTGAGTCCAGCACCGCCTCAGGCAGGGTCACAGTGAGAAGCTGGACCCCATTGTCCTTTTCCCTTTAAATGGCTGCTGTGGCCGGGGGGACTTGACTCAGTGTTGGCAAACGGTGAGGTTCTTTGTTGTGGGTGCCTCCCTGCCTTGCACCCGCTGAGACCCTCTAGGAAGAAGTGTCTGGATTTTTTTTTTTTCTTTTTTGAGACGGAGTCTCGCTCTGTTGCCCAGGCTGGAGTGCAATGGTATGATCTCGGCTCACTGCTAACTCCACCTCCTGGGTTTGAGGGATTCTCCTGCCTCAGCCTCCTGAGTAGCTGGGACTACAGGCACACGCCACCACGCCCGGCTCATTTTTGTATTTTTAGTAGAGATGGGGTTTCACCATGTTGGCCACGCTGGTCTCAAACTCCTGACCTCAGGTGATCCATCTGCCTCTGCCTCCCAAAGTGCTGGGGTTACTATCGTGAGCCACTGCGCCCGGCCTGGATGTTTTTGTCTTGCTCTCTGGGGCACTGCTATGTTTTTCCCTCTGCCTGGAGCTCCTGGGCTGACACTTGGGTCTTTGCATTTTCTTTTCTTTCTTTTTTTTTTTTTTTTTTTTAGAGACAGGGTCTTACTGTGTTGCCCAGGCTGGAGTATAGTGGTGTGATCATAGCTCACTGCCGCCTCTACCTCCGGGGCTCAAGTGATCCTCCTGCCTCAGCCTCCTGAGTAGCTGAGGTGACAGGCATGCGCCACCATGCCTTACTAATTTTTTAATTTTTTTTTTTTTTTTTTTTTTTTTTTTTGAGACGGAGTCTTGCTCTGTCACCCAGGCTGGAGTGCAGTGGCCGGATCTCAGCTCACTGCAAGCTCCGCCTCCCGGGTTCACGCCATTCTCCTGCCTCAGCCTCCCGAGTAGCTGGGACTACAGGCGCCTGCCACCTCGCCCGGCTAGTTTTTGTATTTTTAGTAGAGACGGGGTTTCACTGTGTTAGCCAGGATGGTCTCGATCTCCTGACCTCGTGATCCGTCCGTCTCGGCCTCCCAAAGTGCTGGGATTACAGGCTTGAGCCACCGCGCCCGGCATTTAATATTTTTTATAGAGACAGAGTCTCCCTATGTTGCCCAGGCTGTTCTGGAACTCCTGTCCTCAAACGAGTCTCCCACCTCAGCCTCCCAGGTGTTGGGATTACGGGAGCAAGCCACAGTGCCCGGCTTGCATTGCATTTTGGCCAAATAGGGCCAGTAGGACTGTGCTGGTGACCTGCTCTGACTGGGTGGGGAATCCTTGCTCTGCTTCATGGCCCGCTGGGGGACCGTGGCTCGTTGTAGGGTTGTGGGGAAGGCAAAATGAGGTCATGTCTGTCGAGCTCAGAGCCGTGCCTGGCACTCGGTGGGCACCCCGTGGCAATTGTGCATGAGTTTTCATGCATGCAGGCTGGTCGCCTGGGGGCGGGGGCTTTGGGAGCGTCGCCCACCTGCCATTTGTCATGCAGTCAAACATGTGCTTTTCCCGAGTAGCCGCTTTGGTATCTGCTCCTCCTAGTGACTGCTGCTGCCTCACTGACTTGGGAGTCGCACCCCCTTGAGGTGGCCCACGTGCGGCTGTGGGGTGTGGACACCTGTCCCTTCTCTCTGTCCTGGCCGTGGGACGTCCATGGGCCAGGTGCCTTGAATTTGCCACTCTTGCAGTGGGGTCCCTCTGCTGCCTCGGAGCACGGCAGCCTGTCCTGGCAGCTCTCCCGCATCTGCAGAGCAGGGTTGGCCTCTGGGGCCTCTGATACTCGTGGCTGGCATGGAGCAGGTGCCCCCTGAACCTGGAGAGAAGCGTGTTGCCTGTTCCCGGCTGCCCTGCTCCTCCTCAGCTCTGGCTGCCACGTACGGGGCCCTCAAGGCACATAGAGGGTGACTCTCGAAGCAGGCCTGGTCTCTCCGGGAGCCCCAGGTGAGCCCGGGTGGCGGGGGCAGCTGTGAGTGCCTCCTGGGCTCCCCCGGCAGGCTCTGTCCCCTCCGTGGCCACCCACGTAATCCGCTGACCACCTGTCTCTGGTTCAGCTTCCAGGCCGAGCGGCCCGCATTGAACGTCGTCATCTTCCCTCTGCTCCACGAGGGCCTGACCGACGTCATCCGGGACGTCCCTCTGGTGCACCTGGATGAGATCACCTTATTTAAGAGCAGAGTGGCCGAGGAACCGCCGAACCTCTGGTGGTGAGAGGCCAAGCCGCCGCCCATCGGTCTGAGTCACCTCAAGACGCTGTAGGAGCCTGGGACACCAGGGACCCTTGGTTTGTTACAAGAGGAAGAGGGCCTCTCTCCCGGCCGGCCACGCCCCACCTGGCTCCTGGGGCTCCTGGCATCTCTGCGGCTCTCTCATGGGAACTGTTGCTCTGTGAAGTTTGGGTTGAGGGGATGTGCTTTGGTTGACATGAGGGGGGTCAGGGGACCGTCGATGTGGAGGCTGGCTGAAACAGGCTGACCCTTGGGGCCTGGCTTGGGGGTTTGTACACTGAGCCTCAATACCTGGGGGCCCTGTCGGTGGGCCTGGAGGACCGGAACTCCGTGCCATTCTGACTGGGAAGCGTGTCCCTTGGCTGTCGTGTTTGTGGTCACCTGCCACCAGGGCCCCACGGATGGGCGGCCACATGCTGTCCCCCTGAAGTCCAGTCGGCCAGGCTGGTCACCGTGTGTCTGAGTGTCCCCTTGCGTGGCCGAGTGTGACATGGGGAAGGCTGCGGACTTAGGACTCTCCGTCCCATTAGAACACACTTGAGCCCACTCATGTCTCTGGGACTTTTCTAGACCGATGATGCCTGTGGCCCCAGAGAGGTCCCCTGGGGTTGGGACTGCTGGTTGGAGCCTCTCCTATGGCTTTTCAGCCCAATGAGCAGGGCCTGCTTCTCATGAGAGAGGTCTCCTCCTGCTCCCACCCACCCCACAGCCTTCAGCTTCCCTGGGAAGGTCCATGTGCATTCCTGGGGAAATAGGTACACATTTGGCTTTGTTAGAATAACGTGCAACATTAAAACCCAGAAAGGATTCATAAGGCTGGAGTAGCAATCATAGGACCCCATTTCGAATGACTTTATTTAAGACTTTAAAAATATTCAGCTGGGCACAGTGGCTCATGCCTGTAATCTCAGCACTTTGGGAGGTCGAGACGGGTGGATCACAAGGTCAGGAGTTCAAGACCACCCTGGCCAACATGGTGAAACCCCATCTCTACTAAAAATACACAAATTAGCTGGGCGTGGTGGTGGGTGCCTGTAATCCCAGCTACTCGGGAGGCTGAGGCAGGAGAATCATATGAACCTGGGAGACGGAGGTTGCGGTGAGCTGAGATCACGCCACTGCACTCCAGCCTGGGCGATAGGGCAAGACTCCATCTCAAAATACATATATATATATGTATATGTGTGTGTGTATATATATATATATATATATAGTACATTTTGGGAGGATCACTTGACCCGAGGAGTTTGAGACCAGCCTGGGCAACATAGGGATACCCCATCTCTTAAAGAGAAAAAAATTAAAGCTGTTCCAAAAATGAGGACACCTTCCCAGCGTCCGAGGCCCAACCCCATGTGCCATGCTGGTCACCTCTGCCGCCTTCCACCTCCAGGCGCTCCTAGAGCTGTCCCTGGGCTGGTGGCTTCTGAAGGGGGCTGTAGTTGGGTCCTGCTCGCCTGGACCGCCACCTTGGCCACTCTTGGTGAAGGGCCCCTTGCCCAGCCTGCCGTCATCCTCCTGGGTTTCCATGTGACAGGTCCACCGTCCTGTGGGGCGGTGTCTCACATTTGCCTTGCTGTTAAAAAATGGGGGACACTGTCCCCGGGCCTCTGATCACCGGCCCTGCCCTTGGGCGGGGATGGTTCTCAGCAGCTCCTTGTCCCAGAGGCCTTTGGAGAACTGGGGTCAGAGCTGTAGGGAGGGACAGCCCTCCTGTGCAGGCTGCCTCCCAGCTCTCCACATGGCAGTCTTGGCACTGCCCTGGCGCCTCTGCTCACTGGCACAGGCGGATCTGGGGTTCGAGGTCTCCTCCCACTTCACCCTGACCTTCTTTCTTGTATGTATGGGGTCAACGCCTCCTCTCTGAAGCCCACGGGTCCTCTCCCAGCCCCAGGCTGCACCCAGTGCAGAACCTTTGCCTCCTGGCTGGAGAGGCCGGTCCGCAGGCTGATTTCAGCAGAGCCTGGTGGTGGGACCAGCACCAGACCACACCTTTGCCTCCCAGAGGCCTCCTGGCCCTCCTGTCATGGCCTCTGAGAGCCATACCCCTCGGCCCTGTCTCCTGACCTGCAGGCCGCAGGACCAGCTGCCCACGGCCCACACACACACTTCCTGGGCGTTTCTTTAGAGCTTTAAAATGGTACCTGGAGACCACCAGGCGCAGTGATCAGATCCGGTGGTGTGGTACCTCCCAGTACTGACCACTTCTTGCTCTCAGACTGAGGTGTGGCAGGCAGGGGATGTGGCCCAGGAGGGAGGCAGGTGGCCTGGGAGTCTCCCGGACCCTCAGTGAGCCTGTGTCTCTGGGCGCTGCAGCTCTGCGCCCCTCTCCTTTCTTCCAGAACATTCCCCACTGGGGCCAGAGAATTGCGTTTGCACCAGGAATGCATCCTAGCGTGTGTATGATCATGCCTGGGTGTCCTGTTCTCATGAGCAAGCGGTTTTAACCAGCAGCATAATTTATACTCATAGACAGGACTGGGGGAAGGGCCGTTCCCGAGGCTGGGGTATAGTGCCTTGGAAAGCACCCCCGAAACAGTAGACCTTGTATTTTTAGTGTCCCCTGCAACCATCCTTTGACTTGGAGCAAGAATTTCCGCTGCTGCTACCCCCGAGATGGGCTTCACCAGATGTTAATAACGTGCTTATTTTCGCTAAGTGCTATTTTGGCACCAGTGTTAGTTGCAATTTATATTCTGCAGCATTTGATGCTGGGAAAAGAACCCACCCTAATAGTCCCCAATTGGCAGAGCTTGGCTGTTAAGCGGCAGACCATATGCTGCCTGCCGGAGGAGCGTGGTCAGCACTTGTCCCCGTGACTGCGTGCGTGTGCATGCGTGTACCTGTGCCCTGTGTGTGCACGTGTGCCTGCATGGGTGTGCCTGTGTGTACCTGTGCCCTGTGTGTGCACGTGTGCCTGCGTGCATGTACCTGTGTGCACGTGTGCCTGCGTGTATCTGTGCCCTGTGTGTGCACACGTGCCTGCGTGTACGTGTGCCTGTGTGTATGTGCCTGTGTAAACCTGTGCCCTGTGTGCGCATGCGTGTGTGAGTCACGTCTTCCCTGTGTGAGTGTGAGGGAGAGACTGAGGGGTTGGAGAGAGGGTGGAGGGGAAAGGGTATGTATCCCTTTGTTCTTTAAAAGGGAGAGCTCCTACTTCTCTGGCTGCCCCGTCCTGCCTGTGCCCCCAGCTCACCCCAGACCTAGCTGCTATTTATTCTACTGACTTCCTCCTGGCCCTGCGGCCCCATGGCCCTGTGGCCTGTGACCCTGCAGCCCCTTGTCCCGCAGCCTCTGCCCCGCTGCCTGCTCCATGTCACCAGGCAACACTGGGCCCCACCAGGCTTCTGAAGGTGGCCCAGGGCAGGCACTTGAGCCTGAGGACCCAGGGCAAAGGTGCCTTTCTGGGCCTTGGGTGCTCCTCTCTGCTGTATGAGGCTTTTCTAGCTTTCAAGGGCCCGTCCAGCCCAGGGGAGCTGGGTGAGGGCTGCTTCCTTCTGCAGCAGAGGAGGCGGGCCCTATCCCTGCCATCCGCTGCCCCCAGACGCCCTGCCAGGACACAGGCCTGAGACGTTTCTTCTCCAAGAGGCTGTCCCGGGACCTGTGTGTGCACAGGGCGGGAGGACACTTGCTGCTTTGACCCAGGACTGCAGCCAGGATGGGCTGAGCTCCTCTGGCGCTAAAAACACACAAGGCATGCCTGCCAGCTCAGCAGCGCCCTCCCTCAACCACTCCCTGTGCCCAGACCCAGAGCCACAGGCCTTTGGGCCCAGGGGACTGGGGCTGGGCTCAGGCTTGGGCCTGGGGGGGGGGCTCATGGAGGGGCCAGGCCTAGAGCAGTAGGGCTGCGACAGCTGAGGGCTGGGCCCCTGCCAGCCAATGAAGCTCCAGATCAGTGTCCCGGCCTTGGAGGTGCCAGCAGTGCTCCTGCAGGGATGGAGGGTGCTGGAGCCCTGGATGCGGAGACCCTGATCTCCCAGCAGGCAGTGCTGTGACAGCCTCCCACCTCCTCTTCCCCTGTTATCTGCTCGTTTTAGGATCTGAAAATGACAGGTTTTTTTTTTTTTTTTTTTTTTTTTTTTTTTTTTTTTTTTTGAGGGGGAGTCTTGCTTTGTCCCCCAGGCTGGAGTGCAGTGGCATGATTTCGGCTCACTCACTACAACCTCTGCCTCACAGGTTCAAACGACTCTCCCACCTCAGCCTCCCGAGTAGCCAGGATTACAGGCATCTGCCATCATGACCGGCTAATTTTTGTATCTTAGTAGAGACAGGGTTGCACCATGTTGGTCAGGCTGGTCTTGAACTCCTGACCTCAAGTGATCCTCTTGCCTCGGCCTCCCAAAGTGCTGGGATAACAGGCGTGAGCCACCGCGCCTGGCCCATTACAGAGCTCTTGTAAGAAAGCTTGTGAAAGTCATGGACAAGGTGTGGCGATGAAGTGTGGGGCTGCTAAACCGGAGGCAGAGGAGACGTCGACCGCCTCCTGTGGACGTGGGCAGAGCGCTGCTGCCAGTTCCTGGTAGCCTTGACCACGATGCTGGGGGGCTCTTCATGATGGCCATGGGTCTCATTTGCACTTGGGGGTGTGGGTTCAAGTTAGAAGTTTCTAGATCTACTGGGCATGATGAACACAAACCCCACAGACACTGAGGAACGCCGTGGTGGCCGTGACTCGGGCCAGCTGTTATCAGGGCTCCTCTACTCTCTCAAGCTCCTTCAAGAAACATGGGAGGGGCCGGGCGCAGTGGCTCAAGCCTGTCATCCCAGCACTTTGGGAGGCTGGGGCAGGAGGATTGCTTGAGCCCAGGAGTTCGAGACCAGCCTGGGCAACATAGAGTCTATCTCTACATAAAATTTAAAAACAAGTTAGCTGGGCATTGTACGTGTGCCTGTGGTCCCAGCTACTCAGGAGGCTGAGACAGGAGGTTGCTTAAGGCCAGGAGTTGGAGGTTGCAGTGAGCCAAGATCACACCATTGCCCTCGACCCTGGGCCACAGAGAAATACCCTGTCTCAAAAAAACAAAAAATAAAGCAGAAATGCTGAAGGGGTCGGTTTACAGGAAAACCCCAGATCAGAACACCTGGCTACTCCCGCCCCAGACCAGTGGACCTGGGAATGAGGGTTGGTCCTGGGAGGCTTTTCTCCAAGCTGTTGCCGCCAGACCTGCTGGGGGAACCCTGGCCACAGAAGCCTCCCAGGGAGTGAGCCAGAGCCTGGACCGCTGTGTTGTTGATGTGTCTGGGGCAGAGGGTGGGGAGTGTGCAAGGGTGTGTGTGTGCCGGGGGGTGTTCACGGGCAAGCACGTGCGTGCCTGTGTGTGTGTGTGCCCCTCCCCTGCAGCCGCTGGTGGTACCTCCCTCCAGCCCCTTCGCCACCCTCTGAGCATTGCCCATCCGCATGAGACTGCCCAGAGACAGCAGAGCTCCACGTGTTTTTAAGGCGAGACCTTTCCCTGGCCCCAGGGGTCTTGCCATATCTCATGACCAGGTGCTAAATGACCCTACATGCATTATCTGCCTTTTGATGACCAACCTCCCTGTCCCCGTCCCGCTGACTTGCCCCCATGGCGTCTCACGGTGATGCCTGCTCCTGACTTTGGTGTTCCCTGTAGCAAACTACCTTCTGGATGGGAATTTTCATGTACATGTGTGGCATGTGGAAAATTTCAAATAAAATGGACTTGATTTAGAAAGCCAGGCAGCTGTGTGCTCCTTCCAGCAGGGACGCTTTGACCTCTTACCTACAACCCCTTCCTTGGGCCCGAGGCTGGTGGCTTCGTTCACTTCAGATGGTGGGGGGTGGGTGCTGTGCTTGGGTGGGGTGCAGGTTGTCTGAAACAGAGGTGTGTGGATGGAGACACAAGACCCAAAGTGGGGAGCAGAGGGGCACATACTCCCCAGGGGGCATCAGGAGGTGACAGCTGAGACAGCCTTGGGCTGGGGAGGCCAAAGGTGAGCGAGGAGGCTGCGTAGGTCAGGATGGGCCTGGCAGGGAGCAGTGCAGGTGCACTGGCATGGTTGTACAGGCTGCACACTGCAAAAGCCTCCCTGTGGTCTGGTGGCAGCTCAGACGGCAAAAGTGGTAACTGGCTGAAGGCAGGCAGGGCCGAGTCAGCTTAGGTGTTCCCCCGAGGCTGTGGAAACAGCCTCAGTCTTGTTCATTCTATTTTATTATCATTTTTTGAGATAGAGTCTTGGCCGGGCGCGGTGGCTCAAGCCTGTAATCCCAGCACTTTGGGAGGCCGAGACGGGCGGATCACGAGGTCAGGAGATCGAGACCATCCTGGCTGACACGGTGAAACCCCGTCTCTACTAAAAAAAAAATACAAAAACTTAGCCGGGCGAGGTGGCGGGCGCCTGCAGTCCCAGCTACTCGGGAGGCTGAGGCAGGAGAATGGCGTAAACCCGGGAGGCGGAGCTTGCAGTGAGCTGAGATCCGGCCAGTGCACTCCAGCCTGGGCGACAGAGCGAGACTCCGTCTCAAAAAAAAAAAAAAAAAAAAAAAAAAAAAAAAAAAAAAGAGATAGAGTCTTGCTCTGTTGCCCAGGCTGGAGGGCAGTGGTGTGATGGCTCACTGCAACCTCTGCCTCCTGAGTTAAAGCGTTTCTCCTGCCTCAGTCCCCTGAGTAGCTGGGATTACAGGCACCCACCACCATGCCTGGCTAATTTTTAAAATATTTTCAGTAGAGACAAGATTTCGCCGTGTTGACCAGGCTGGTCTCGAACTCCTGACCTCAAGTGATCCACCTGCCTCGGCCTCCCAAAGTGCTGGGATGACAGGCATGAGCCGCCAGGCCTGGCCCATCTTAACCATTTTAAAGTGCGTAATTTGCCAGCAGAGGGTTTTTTTGAAGAAAAAAAAAAAATAAAGTGCATAGTTCAAGCGGGAGGCGGTGGCTCATACTCGTAATCCCAGCACTTTGGGAGATCAAGGCAGAAACATCACTTGTGCCGAGGAGTTTGAGAGCAGCCTGGGTAACATAGTGAGACCTTGTCTCTATAAAAAGTACAAAAATTAGCTGGGCATGGAGGCGCACGACTGTCTGTGGTCCCAGCTATTTGGGGGGAGGCTGAGGCAGAAGCATTGCTTGAGCCTGGGAAGTCAATGTTGCAGTGAGCCATGATTGCACCACTGCACTCCAGCCTGGGCGATAGAGCGAGACCCTGTCTCAGAAAAAAAATGAACCGGCCGGGCGCGATGGCTCACGCCTGTAATCCCAGCACTTCGGGAGGCCGAGGTGGGTGGATCACGAGGCCAGGAGATCGAGACCATCCTGGCTAACACGGTGAAACAAACCCCGTCTCTACTAAAAGTACAAAAAATTAGCTGGGCGTGGTGGCGGGTGCCTGTAGTCCCAGCTATTTGGGAGGCTGAGGCTGGAGAATGGCGTGAACCCGGGAGGCAGAGCTTGCAGTGAGCCAAGATCACGCCACTGCACTCTAGCCTAAGCGACAGAGCGAGACTCCGTCTCAAAAAAGAAAAAAAATGAACTGCACAGTTCAGTGGCATTAAGCACATCACAGTGTTGTGCAACCATTACCACCATCCGCTTCTAGAACTTTCTCATCTTCTGCAACTGAAACTGTGTCCCCATTAAACATTCACTCCCCAGCCCCTCCCTCAGCCCCAGGCACCCACCATTCTACTTCCCGTCTCTATGAGTTTGACTCCTCTGGGTGCCCCGATAGAGTGGAATCTGGGCTGGGCACAGTGGCTCACGCCTGTAATCCCAGCACTTGGAGAGGCCGAGGCTGGTGGATCACCTGAGGTCAGGGGTTTGAGACCAGCCTGACCAACATGGTGAAACCCCGTCTCTACAAAAAGTACAAAAATTAGCCAGGCGTGGTGCGGCGTGTGCCTGTAGTCCCAGCTACTTAGGAGGCTAAGGGAGGAGAATCGCTTGAACCTGGAAGGTGGAGACTGCAGTAAGCCAAGACTGCACCACTGCCCTCCAGCAGCCTGGGTAACAGCGAGACTCCACCTAAAAAAAGAGTGGAATCTTCAGTACATGTGCTTTTTTTTTTTTTCTTTTGAGGTGGAGTTCCATTCTGTCGCCCAGACTGGAGTGCAGTGGCACAGTTTCGGCTCACTGCAACCTCTGCCTCCTGACTTCAAGGGATTCTCCTGCCTCAGCCTTCTGAGTAGCTGGGATAATAGGCATGTGCCACAATGACCAGCTATTTTTTGGGTTTTTAGTAGAGATAGTGTTTCACCATGTTGGTCAGGCTGGTCTTGAACTCCTGACCTCAGGTGATCCACCCACCTCAATCTCCCAAAGCGCTGGGATTACAGGCATGAGCCACTGCACCCGGCACGTGTGCTCTTGAGGCTGGTTTATTTGCTGTGTCAGTTTGGAGCAGAGACCTCCTTTGCCTGTCCTGGCCTCTGGGAAGAGGCTTGGTCCTGAGTGGGGCAGGAGGTGGGAGGAGGGACCAGAGTCCAGATGGGGACAGGGCTGCTGCAGAACGTAGTGGCCACGATGGGGCCCCTCACATGAACTGGGGACTCAGCAATACCTCCTTCTGGCTTGGTCCTTGAGGTGATGGTGTTTCCCTGGCAGAAATGGCGACATAGGGCCGGGAGCCTCCCATCCTGCCCAGCATTGAGCCATTGCCTGCGGTTGACATGCACCCACTGCCCCCTGGTGATGTCTCGTGTCTGGCTAGGTCGGTGCTGGGGAATTGGGCAGTGGGTGGGGGCGGATCCACTGTGCCGCTGACGCCAGTGGCTGCAGCAGGGGAGAGAGGATGGGAATGCATGCAGCGAGGAAGCCCAGGAGCCCTTCCTTCAGAGACACACTTGAGACTGTCATTACAGCAACAGGCAAGCGGGGAGAGGAGGCGCCAAGGCTGAGCAATAGCCAACAACATTCCATCTTGTACATAACAAGGCACTCCCAAGTTCAGGGTCCAGAACAGCCACTGTGAGGTGCTCACGGCTTCTCCAGGGCAGGTGTTTGCACAGGGGACGGCACTACGACTTGTCTGTTCTACCATGTCTGGAGCCTCTGCTGCAGTGACTCAGCAGTTGGGGACTGGTCTCCTGGAAGCATCTTTACTCACAGGTCTAGTGGTCAATGCTGGTGTTGACCTGGACCTCAGTAGGGCCCGTGGCTGGCTGGAACACTTCCATGTGGCCTCATGTGGCCTGTCCATGAGACCTCTCCATGTGGCTTTGTCATGCGGCCTCATGTGGCCTGTCCATGAGACCTCTCCCATGTGGTCTCTCTATGTGGCCTCTCCATGTGGTCTCTCCATGTCGTCTCTCTACCTAGGCTAGTTGGGCTTCCTCACAGCATGGCAGTTGGGTCCCAAGAGCAAGCATCTCCAGAAAACCAGAAGGATGGGCCCTGGCTTTGGCTATCACATGGTATCACTTCCACACACTGTCGACCAAGGCAGTCCCAGAAGCTGCCACATTCAAGAGATGGGGCACAGATCCCCCACTTGCCAGAATGAGTGTTGAGCTGTCATTGCAGAAGACCTCTTGGGGTGGGAGGTCATGTGACCAGTTTTAGAAAGTGTGTCATAGTGCACTGGGCCTGTTGGTGTTGGCCTTGGCCTTGCCGAGGGGTGTGCTGGGGGTATGGTGGGGGCAGCAGCTTCAGCCCAGATCTGGGGGAACTTGTGTTTTCCCACACGCCTCCTGAGCTGATGCTCCTGCTTTCATTTTTGTTTTGAGACAGGGTCTTGCTCGGTCACCCAGGCTGAAGTGCAGTGGCGTCATCCTAGTTCACTGCAGCCTCGGCCTCCTGGGCTTGAGTGGTCTTCCTGCCCCAGCCTCCCGAGGAGCTGGGACTGTAGGTGCGCCCCACCACACCACACAGGGTCTTACTGTGTTGCCCAGGCTGGTCTCAAACTCCTGAGCTCAAGAAATCCTCCCGCCTCAGCCTCCCAAAGTGCTGGGATTACAGGTGTGAACCACTGCGCCTAGCCGTGATGCCCCTGTTTTGTGAGGGGCACTGTGCCAGGGAGTCCAGAACATGTGAAGAACCCTGAAAAGATCAGGGGTCTGTACCTGGAGTCGACTGAATGTGTGAAGCCCCCTGGCCGTTGTCCATGTGGCAAGACTTTAAAATAAAATCAAAATGGCCTCAGCTGGGTGCGGTGGCTCACACTTGTAATCCCAGCACTTTGGGAGGCTGAGGTGGGCGGATCACGAGGTCAGGAGATGGAGACCATCCTGGCTAACACGGTGAAACCCCGTCTCTACTAAAAATACAAAAAATTAGCCAGATGTGGTGGCGGGCGCCTGTAGTCCCAGCTACTAGGGAGGCTGAGGCAGGAGAATGGTGTCAACCCGGGAGGTGGAGGTTGCAGTGAGCCGAGATTGCACCATTGCACTCCAGCCTGGGCAAAAAGAGCAAAACTCTGTCTCAAAAAAAAAAAAAAAAAAAAGAAAAGAAAAAAAAAAGAAAGAAAAAGAAAAAAGAAAAAGCCCAGCCCTGTGTGTTCTAAGGGTTTGCACTGGAGGCCTCGGGAGTCGTGGCTGGAGGAGGGTGTTCGGAACAGCTAGCTTGAGAGGCTTTGGCTGCCCCCAGGAGCCCTGCACAGCTGATTGATTTATTGCGGGCGTAGAACTTGCAGGATAGTGGAGGTGGCGTGACGGAATCCTAGCTTCGGAGCCACGGTGTGCCGTGACCCTTGCTTTGCAGATGAAGTGGGGGCGCCCGGGGGTCAGCTGCCTGCTCAAGGCCACGCAGCTAGTGGTGGTTAGTGTGTCACATGGTTATAGAGCCTGGGCGAGATGCTGCACGCTGGGCCTCTGCTCTGCACGGATGAGGGAGGGGAGGCCCTGCTCAGACACCATTGGCAAGGACACAGGGATGTCTCTGGAGCAGCCTGGGAACCCGGCGAGCCTTTCTCAGCCACGGCCATCTCCAGGCCTTGGGTGAAGGAGGAGAGCTGCCAGCCAGCTGTGCTGGGAGAGCAAAGGATGTCACCTTTTTCCTTTCACAGGTGCCGGGGCCACTCTGCTGTGTTCCAAGCCTGGGAAGTGGGTGTGCCCCCCCGGGAAGGGGAGGGGCAGCCTCTCGGCCGGGGGCCAGAGAGGCCTTTCTGGAAGGGGCTTGGGGTCTCCCCTTCCTCTTGTGTGGTGTGTCTTGTGTCTGCCTGCCCTGTGGAAGGTTGGCCGTGGTGACACTCAGGAGCCAGGAATGGTGACTTGCTGGCCAGGCCTTTCCTGCGGTTTCTCTGGGCAGCTCGGAACTGCAGGTTTCCCAGGGTTCCTGGTTCTCGGGTTTTGTGGCACCCCACACTCTGACATTCACACACGGACGTTTATTCACACACACACCACACCCACACACACACACCTGCACACTCACACTCAGGCTCACAAATCTTCTCCCATGTCACACCCATATCACACACACACAGTTCCACCAGTGCTCACACTTCTACAACTCTTGCAAAATCCACTTGAGTCCACACCTCCACCCCAGCCACACAGACACACCTCTGCTCACCCCACACGCATGCCACTTACACAGACACCCCACGCTTTCCATGGCATTCTCCCACATTCACATGCACACATGGAGCTTCCTATATGCACACCCTTGCACACTTGCACTCACCCACAGCACACACATTCTTATCACACAGCACCTGTGTGGATTTGCACATATACCCCACACATTCACTCACCCACACACGGATAGCTCACGCATTCACACTCACGTGCACACGTACCAATGTGCTCATTTACACACACACGCCCATGTTCACTCATGTAGCACACACATGCTCACATAACTCACATTCTTTTTTTTTTTGAGACGGGGTCTCACTGTGTCGCCCAGGCTGGAGTGCAGTGGTGTGATATCGGCTCACTGCAAGCTCCGCCTCCCGGGTTCACGCCATTCTCCTGCCTCAGCCTCCCGAGTAGCTGGGACTACAGGTGCCCGCCACCACGCCTGGCTTATTTTTGTATTTGTAGTAGAGATGATGTTTCACCATGTTAGCCAGGATGGTCTCGCTCTCCTGACCTCGTGATCCGCCAGCCTCGGCCTCCCAAAGTGCTGGGATTACAGGTGTGAGCCACAGAGTCCACCTATAATTAATTCTTACACACATTCCGCATACATAGTCACTCAGACATGCCCACACAGATGCAGACACACATAACCCCCACTGCTCACACACAGTCTCTATGTCTCATCACACCCAAACACCACACACTCTTACTAAATTCAGACACACGTTCACACACCAAACAAAGGGACTCGATTAATTTTATAAACCTAGCAGTGAACACAACCAGTTCGATTAAAGGTGAACTTAGGCCCTGGCACGGTGGCTCATGCCTGTAATCCCAGCACTTTGGGTGGCTGAGATGGGAGGATCACGTGAGGCCAGGAATTTGAGATCAGCCTGGGCAACACAGTGAGACCCTTGTCTCTACAAAAACTAAAAAGTTAGCCTATCATAGTGGTATGCATCTGTAGTCTCAGCTACTTGGGAGGCTGAGGTGGGAGGATCACTTGAGCCCAGGAGTTTGTGTCTGCAGTGAGCTGAGATCACCACTGCACTCCAACCTGGGCAACAGAGCAAGACGCTGTCTCAATAACTCACTAACTAAATAAATATAAAAAGAGGTAAACTTAGTTTTATTATGTTCCTTTTCCAGAACATGTGAAAATTTCAGAAAAGTAGAACAGAGGGAAAAGATAGTGCACACCCACGTTCTCACCCGCCCTGCAGTGCATCCGTTAATATTTCAGTAAACGTCTTTCCAGTCTTTGTTCTAGGGTCTTAAAAAATGTCTGAGGTGGCCGGGTGTGGTGGCTCACGCCTGTAATCCCAGCACTTTGGGAGGCTGAGGCGGGCGGATCATGAGGTCAGGAAATCGAGGCCATCCTGGCTAATACAGTGAAATCCCATCTTTACTGAAAATACAAAAACAGGGCCGGGCGCTGTGGCTCAGGCCTGTAATCCCAGCACTTTGGGAGGCCAAGGTGGGTGGATCACAAGGTCAGGAGATGGAGACCATCGTGGCTAACACAGTGAAACCCCGTCTGTACTAAAAATACAAAAAAATTAGCTCGGTGTGGTGGTGCACGCCTGTAGTCCCAGCTATTCGGGAGGCTGAGGCAGGAGAATTGCTTGAAACCGGGAGGCAGAGCTTGCAGTGAGCCGAGATCGCACCACTGCACTCCAACCTGGGTGACACAGCGAGACTCCGTCTCAAAAAAAAAAAAAAAAAAAAGAATCAAAAAAACAACAAAAATTAGCCGGGCATGGTGGTGGGCGCCTGTAGTTCCAGCTTCTCAGGAGGCTGAGGGAAGAGAATGGCGTGAACCTGGGAGGCGGAGCTTGCAGTGAGCCAGGATGGCGCCACTGCACTCCAGCCTGGGCGACAGAGCAAGATTCCATCTCAAAAAAAAAAAAAAACAGTTCGAGACTGCAATCATTGGATTTCACGTCCTGCTTTTCTGCTCACACACAGAGTGTGGCCTCTTGGGTTCCTCCATCATTTTAACGACAGGGCTTTGCTGTCTCAAGCTCTTTCTGCTGTCAGACAAGTAGGTTGTCTCCAATGAGTCAGTCTCCTAAGGAAAGAAGCTCCCATCTCCTTAGACTGGTGTTTTTCTATCTTTAGGATTGTTTCTTTGGAAGAGACTTTCGTTAGTTGAAATGACTAGAGCAGAGGATTAATATTTTTACGATGGGTAGGAGCTTTGAGGACCCCAGAGGCGGAGCTGTGTATCAGGTGTGACCTTAGCGTCTTTCCCCGGCGTGATCTGGCCCTCGAAACAGGCAGAACAGCTCTCAGCTGCTGCCCAAAAGGGTATTTTTATTTGCAAAGTTCCCTGATTTATTTTATTTTATTTTTTGGAGACTCTGCCTCCCAGGCTGGGGTGCAGTGGCATGATCTTGGCTCACTGCAACCTCCGCCTCCCAGGTTCAAGTGATTCTCCTGCCTGAGCCTCCTCAGTTGCTGGAATTACAGGCACCCGCCACCACACCCGGCTAATTTTTTTAGTTTTAATCGAGACAGGGTTTTGCCATGATGGCCAGGCTGGTCTCGAACTCCTGACCTCAGGTGATCCGCCCGCCTTGGCCTCCCGAAGTGCTGGGATTACAGGAGTGAGCCACTGCCTGTACATTTAAATTGATGTAAATTATGTTGAGCAGTCATTCCTCACAAGCCCCCTGAGTTTGCTTTTGTGTCCAGAGATGGGGTGACCTCCAGCTGGCTGCATCCGGGATTGAGGTTCACGGTCATAGCTGCAACCTTTGTTACCCCAAGGAGTCCCAGACTCCTGCCTCCCTCCTGCCTCCTGCACAGGCCTTGGCTGGGTCATGGCATAGCAGTGCTGTGACCGGCTGTGGAGGCAGAATAATGACCCCCAGAGATGTCCATGTCCCGGTCCCCAGATCCCATGTTTGTGGGTTCTGTGGCAGAGGGGAATGGAAGTTGCTAATCGCCGACCTTGACATGTGGAGAGGCTGTGGGATTATCCTGGTGGCCCAGTCGAATCACCAGGGCCCTGGAGGCAGGAGAGGAAGAGCTGAGGGCTGGCGGGGGAGAAACACGGGCGGTTGCTGGAGGGAGGACCTCCAGCCAAGGAGCACAGGTGGATTCTAGAAGCTGGTAAAGGCCAGGAAAGGGGATCTTCCCCCAGCACCTCCAGGAGGAGCATGGCCTGCACTTGACCTGAGCCCAGGGAGACCTGTCTCGGACTTTTTTTTTTTTTTTTTTTTTTGAGACGGAGTCTCGCTCTGTCACCCAGGCTGGAGTGCAGTGGCCGGATTTCAGCTCACTGCAAGCTCCGCCTCCCGGGTTCACGCCATTCTCCTGCCTCAGCCTCCCAAGTAGCTGGGACTACAGGCGCCCGCCACCTCGCCCGGCTAGTTTTTTGTATTTTTTAGTAGAGACGGGGTTTCACCGGGTTAGCCAGGATGGTCTCGATCTCCTGACCTTGTGATCTGCCCGTCTTGGCCTCCCAAAGTGCTGGGATTACAGGCTTGAGCCACCGTGCCCGGCCCTGTCTCGGACTTCTGATCTCCAGGACTATGAGAGATTTAACCTGCATTTCTTTAAGGCACTGTGTGGTAATTAACACCATTTCTTCTAGATGGGAGGGTTTCTGGTGACCTCTTTTTTGTTTTCTTTCTTTCTTTCTTTCTTTCTTTCTTTCTTTCTTTCTTTCTTTCTTTCTTTCTTTCTTTCTTTCTTTCGTTTCTTTCGTTCCTTCCTTCCTTCCTTCTTTCCTTCCTTCCTTCCTTCCTTCCTTCCTTCCTTCCTTCCTTCCTTCCTTCCTTCCTTTCCTTCCTTCCTTCCTTCCTTCCTTCCTTCCTTCCTTCCTTCCTTCCTTCCTTCCTTCCTTCCTTCCTTCCTTCTTTCTTTTCTTTTCTTTTCTTTTCTTTTCTTTTCTTTTCTTTTCTTTTCTTTTCTTTTCTTTCTTTTCTTTCTTTCTTTCATCTGATGTCTTTTCCTAGACTTGTTTTTTAAAAAGATTCAGGAGAGGCTGGGCGCGGTGGCTCAAGCCTGTAATCCTAGCACTTTGGGAGGCCGAGACGGGCGGATCACGAGGTCAGGAGATCGAGACCATCCTGGCTAACACGGTGAAACACCGTCTCTACTAAAAAAATACAAAAAGCTAGCCGGGCGAGGTGGTGGGCGCCTGTAGTCCCAGCTACTCAGGAGGCTGAGGCAGGAGAATGGCGGGAACCCGGGAGGCGGAGCTTGCAGTGAGCTGAGATCCGGCCACTGCACTCCAGCCTGGGTGACAGAGCGAGACTCCGTCTCAAAAAAAAAAAAAAAAAAAAAAAAAAAAGATTCAGGAGGGCCAGGTGCAGTAGCTCATGCCTATAATCCCAGCATTTTGGGAGTCCAAGGCGGGCAGATCACCTGAGGTCAGGAGTTTGAGACCAGCCTGCCCAACATGGTGAAACCTCGTCTCTTCTAAAAATACAAAATTTAGCTGGGCATAGTGAGTGGCACCTGTAATCCCAGCTACTTGGGAGGCTGAGGCGGGAGAATCACTTGAACCCGGGAGGCAGAGGTTGCAGTGAGCTGAGATCGTGCCACTGCACTCCAGACTGGGCGACAGACTAAGACTCCATCTCAAAAAAAAAACAAAAAATTTAAGAGGTACCTGTGCAGCTTTTGTGCATGGGTGTATTGTGTAATCTGGGGGGTTTGGACTTCCAGTGAACTCATTACCCAAATAGTGAACATAGTACCCAATAGGTAGTTTCTCCACCATTGCTCCCCTCCCTCCCTCTCTCCCCCTTTTCCCAGATTTTATTTTTATTTATTTATTTTATTTTATTTATTTTTTTTGAGACACAGTCTTGCTCTGTCGCCTGGGCTGGAGTGCAGTGATATGAGGTGGGAGGACTGTTTGAGTCCAGGAGTTGAAAGCTACCGTGAGGTATGATCGCGCCTCTGCCCTCCAGTCTGGGCAACAGAGTGAAACTCTGTCTCAGTCAGTCAATCAGTCAATCAATCAATCAGTCAGTCCACTTCAGGAGGCTGAGGTGGGTGGATCACTTGAGGTCAGGCGTTCCAGAAGAGCCTGGCCAACATGGTGAAACCCCGTCTCGAGTAAACATACAAAAATTAGCTGTGTGTGGTGGCGTGCGCCTGTAGTCCCAGTTACTTGGGAGGCTGGGGCAGGAGAATCACTCGAATCCGGGAGGCAGAGGTCATAGTGAGCTGCGATCGCACCATTGCACTCCAGCCTGGGCAACAAGAGCACAACCGTCTCAAAAAAATAATCAATAAAATCATACCTATCATAGATCTGGTAAAACAAAAAATAATTCACAGTCTATTCATCCCAAAGAGAAGTTGCAGAAACTAGATAGGATGTGATCTTTTATTTTGATTGTAAGAAAGTTGTTTATTTTATTATTATTATTTTTTGAGATGGAGCTTCGTTCTGTCACCCAGGCTGGAGTGCAATGGCACGGTCTCTGCTCACTGCAACCTCCATCTCCCGGGTTCAAGTGATTCTCCTGCCTCAGCCTCCCGAGTAGCTGAGATGACAGGTGCATGCCACCACAACTGGCTAATTTTTGTATTTTTAGTAAGATGGGGTTTCACCATGTTGGCCAGGCTGGTCTCAAACTCCTAACCTCTGGTGATTTGCCCGCCTCGGCCTCCCAAAGTGCTGGGATTACAGGCATGAGCCACTGCACCCGGCCACTGTTAGTTTTTTTTTTTTTTAACATTCAAACAAATGTGACTATATGACTCTATGTTCCATGCTCCCACCCACTTTTTTTTTTTTTTTTAAATCAACCATCTTAGTCTTTTTTTTTTTTTGAGACAAGAGTTTTGCTCTGTCACCCAGGCTGGAGTTCAGTGGTGCCATCTCAGGTCACTGCAACATTCGCCTTCTGGGTTCAAGCAATTCTTCTGCCCCAGCCTGCCAAGTAGCTGGGACTACAGGCACCTGCCACCATGCCCCGCTAATTTTTGTATTCTTATTTTATTTTCGAGATGGAGTCTTGCTCTGTCACCTGGGCTGGAGTCCAGTGGCGTGATCTTGGCTCACTGCAACCTCTGCCTCCTGGGTCCAAGCAATTCTCCTGCCTCAACCTCCTGAATAGCTGGGATTACAGGTGTGCTCCACCAATGTCTGGCTAGTTTTTGTATTTTTAGTAGAGACAGGGTTTCACCGTGTTGGCCAGGCTGGTCTTGAACTCCTGACCTCGTGGTCCGCCCACCTCGGCTTCCCAAAGTGCTCTGATTACAGGCCTGAGCCACTGTGCCTGGCCAGTCATTTAAAAATACATAGTTCAGGCCGGGCATGGTGACTCACACCTGTAATCCCATCACATTGGGAGGCTGAGGCGGGTGGATCATGAGGTCAGGAGTTTGAAACCAGACTGACCAACATGGTGAAACCCCGTCTCTACTGAAAATACAAAAATTAGCTGGGTGTGGTGGCATGTGCCTGTAATCCGAGCTACTCAGGAGGCTGAGGCGGGAGAATCACTTGAACTTGGGAGGCGGAGGTTGCAGTCAGCCAAGATCGTGCCACTGCACTCAAGCCTGGGCGACACAGCAACTCTCTGTCTCAAAAAAAAAAAAAAAAGTATGTGTGTGTATATGTATACACACATATATATACACACACACACATATATACACACACACACATATATGTAGTTCAGGGGCATGACACAGATTTATATTGTTGTGCAATCATCACCATCCATTCCAAAACCTTTTTTTTTTCTGTTTTGAGACAGGGTCTCGCCCTGTCACCCAGGATAGAATACAGTGGCACAATCATGGTTCACTACAGCCTCGACCTCCTGGGGTCAAGCAATCCTCCTGCCTCAGCCTCCTAAGTAGCTGGGACTATAAGCACGTACCACCACGCCCATCTAATTTTAAATATTTTGTGGAGATGAGGTCTTGCTATGTTGCCCAGGCTGATCTGGAGTTCCTGGCCTCAAGTGATCCTCCTGCCTTGACCTCACAAAGCGCTGGAATTATAGGCCTGAGCCACTGCCCCTGGCCCTCATGTACAAATTCTTAGGTGGACATGTTTTCAATTCTCTTGAATATATACTGGAAGTAAAATTGCTAAGTCATACGGCAACATTTTCAGGAAATGCCAACCTGTTCTCCTTAGCAGCTGCACCATTTTACATTCCCACCAGCAATATTTGAGTGTTCCAGTATCTTCATGTCCTTGCCAACACTTGCTATTTTCTATCTGTTTGATTACAGGCATCCTAGTAGGTGTGAGGTGGTATCTCATGATACTTCTGATTTGTATTTCCCTGATGGTTAATAAGATTGGGCTTCTTTGTGTGTGCTTACTGGTCATTTGTTTTGTTTATTTATTTATTTATTTATTTTTTTGAGACTGAGTCTCGCTCTGTCGCCCAGGCTGGAGTGCAGTGGTGCAATCTTGGCTCACTGCAAGCTCCACCTCCCGGGTTCACGCCATTCTCCTGCCTCAGCCTCCTGGGTAGCTGGGACTACAGGCACCCACCACCACGCCTGGCTAATTTTTTGTATTTTTAGTAGAGACAGGGTTTCACCATGTTAACCAGGATGGTCTCGATCTCCTGACCTCGTGATCTGCCCGCCTCAGCCTCCCAAAGTGCTGGGATTACAGGCGTGAGCCACCGCGCCTGGCCTTCACTTTGTTTTTTAATGTTGTATCATTGGTGTCTAATGTTTTTAAACTTTTTTCAATTTTAATTTTTAATTTTTTTTTTTTGAGACAGTCTCGCTCTGTCACCCAGGGTGGAGTCCAGTGGCACAATCTCGGCTCACTGCAACCTCTGCATCCCAGGTTCAAGCGATTCTCCTGCCTCAGCCTCCCAAGTCGCTGGGATTATAGGTGCGCCACCATGCCCGGCTAATTTTCTGTTTTTAGTAGAGATGGCGTTTCACCAAGTTGGCCAGGCTGGTCTTGAACTCCTAACCTCAAGTGATCCATCCACTTAGGCCTCCAAAAGTGCCGGTATTACAGGCATGAGCCACTGTGCCCGGCCAAAGATGATTGTTTTTTTTTTTTCTTTTTTTTTTTTTTTTTTTTGAGACAGAGTCTCGCTCTGTCACCCAGGCCGGAGTGCAGTGACCAGATCTCAGCTCACTACAAGCTCCGCCTCCTGGGTTCAAGCGATTCTCCTGCCTCAGCCTCCCGAGTAGCCAGGACTACAGGCACCCGCCACCGCGCCCGGCTAGTTTTTTGTATTTTTTAGTAGAGACGGGGTTTCACCATGTTAGCCAGGATGGTCTCGATCTCCTGACCTTGTGATCCGCCCGTCTCGGCCTCCCAAAGTGCAGG
Source organism: Macaca nemestrina (assembly GCF_043159975.1). NCBI lineage: Eukaryota > Metazoa > Chordata > Mammalia > Primates > Cercopithecidae > Macaca > Macaca nemestrina. The sequence continues at coordinate 150,561,589 of NC_092128.1, forward strand.
GATTACAGGCTTGAGCCACCGCGCCCGGCCTAGATGATTGTTTTAGAGTTATGGTTCGCCAGCCAGGAAGGGTGTCCCTGAGATCCCCTCAGTGAGTCTGTAAAGTCAAAATTATTTTATTTTTTTATTTTTTATGTTTTTTGAGACGGAGTCTCGCTCTGTTGCCCAGGCTGGAGTGCAGTGGCCGGATCTCAGCTCACTGCAAGCTCCGCCTCCCGGGTTTACGCCGTTCTCCTGCCTCAGCCTCCCGAGTAGCTGGGACTACAGGCGCCCGCCACCTCGCCCGGCTAGTTTTTTGTATTTTTTTTAGTAGAGACGGTGTTTCACCGTGTTAGCCAGGATGGTCTCGATCTCCTGACCTCGTGATCCGCCCGTCTCGGCCTCCCAAAGTGCTGGGATTACAGGTTTGAGCCACCGGGCCTGGCCATTATTTTCATATTGCTATTAAGATGTCATTTGCGGCTAGGTCCTCAGTAAGAGAACGGAGATTCCTGAGAGCAAGCATTTGAGAACTGCAGGTGAAAATATCGTTTCTCAACCTCATTTGGCTGCAATCCACAGCGAGCTGGCCTGCAATGCCTGACCCAGCCCGGGGCCTCCCTCTGCCGTGGCTTGTGACATAGTGACGGATTCTGTTTTATGTAAAAAGGAAATGCGTGCCAACAGGAGATGAATTCATCTCCCAATGTGCCAGTGGGTACCCATGGTGGGGTAGGTGATGCCTGGCTTCCTGTCCTGGCCTCGGGCAAGTGAATACTTTCGTTTTTTCTCTGTAAAATGAGATAATGATGGAGGGACCCACCTCACGGTGTCCTGTGAGGATTTCGTTTCTTTTGTTTTATCTTTTTTGGAGACCAAGTCTCACTCTGTTGCCCAGGCTGGAATGCAGTGGCGTGATCTTGGCTCACTGCAACCTCCACCTCCTGGGTTCAAGCCATTTCCCTCCTTAGCCTCCTGAGTAGCTGGGATTACAGGTGTGTGCTACCATGCTGGCTAATTTTAGAGACGAGGCTTCACCGTGTTGGCCAGGCTAGTCTCGAACTCGACCTCAGGTGATCTGCCTGCTTCAGTCCCCCGAAGTGCTGGGATTACTGAAGTGAACCACTGTGCCCAGCTAATTTTGTTTCTTAATTTTGTTTCTTTTTTTTTTTTCTTTTGAGACGGAGTCTTGCACTGTCGCCCAGGGTAGAGTGTAGTGGCATAATCTTGGCTCACTGCAACCTCTGCCTCCCAGGTTCAAGTGATTCTCCTGCCTCAGCCTCTCGAGTAGCTGGGACTACAAGCACCCGTTACCATGCCTGGCCAATGTTTGTATTTTTAGTAGAAATGGAGTTTCACTATATTGGCCAGGCTGGTCTCGAACTCATGACCTCAGGTGATCTGCCCACCTTGGCCTCCCGAAGTCCTGGGATTACAGGCATGAGCCACTGCGCCCGGCCAATTTCGTTTCTTTTAGAGACAGAGTCTTGCTCTGTTGCCTAGGCCGGAGTGTAGCGGCATGATCATAGCTCACTGCAGCCTTGACCTCCTGGGTGTAATTAATCCTCCCACTTCAGCCTCCCAAGTAGCTTGGATTATAGGCACTCACCACCACACCTGGTAATTTAAATTTTTTTGTAGGGACGGCGTCTTGCAATTAGGTTGGTGCAAAAGTAAAGGTGGTTCTTGCCATTACTTTTAATGGCAAAAATCACAATTACTTTTGCATCAATCGAGTGTGTTGCCCAGGCTGGTCTGGAACTCCTGGGCTCAAGCAATCCTCTGGCCTCAACCTGCCAAAGTGCTGGGATTACAGGTATAAGCCACCGTGCCTGGCTGGAAGGAAGAAAATGTAACTGATTAAGGAAGTGCCCAGTGCAGTGCCCAGCACATAGTAGGTGCACAATAAATGTGAATTCCTGCCCTTGTTATTCTCTGACGTGTCCCTGAGCTGCTGAGCTGGGCTCAGGTCCGGCTGTGTTTGCAGCCACCCGCCACCCTGGGAATGCAGGACTGGAGCCCTTCTTGGGAGGGTTGGGCACCAGGAGAAAGGCTGGCAGGGACCTAATGCAGAAGGCGATTTATGGCGCAAACACAGCACTTGTGTGTGGAAGGAAAAGATTTTCTTTGAACAAACGAGACTCTCAGCCCTGTTTCCCAGTAGCACGATTACTTCAGAACTGTGCAGCTTTCACAAAACAAAAAATATGGTGAGGGATGAAGGGAGATGAGAACACCCTTGCAGCCAGTGGAACAAATGTTTCTGAACTGCAGAGGGGCGGCAGTTTGCAGACAGCGAGGCAGGGCTTGGGATGGAGGCCTGGGTGCATGTCCCAAGCCTCTGCCATCAGATTAGGATTTAGGCCGGGTGTGGTGGCTCACTCCTGTAATCCCAGGGCTTTGGGAGGCTGAGGTGGACAGATCGCTTGGGGTCAGGGGGTTCAAGACCAGCCTGGCCAACATGGTGAAACCCCGTCTCTACTAAAAATACAAAAATTAGCCAGTGTCATGGCACGCGCTGGTGACCCCAGCTGCTCGGGAGGCTGAGGCATGAGAATCACTTGAACCCAGGAGGCAGAGGTTGCGATGGGCGGAGATTGTCACCCTGGGTGACAGAGCGAGAACCTGTCTCAAAAAATAAAAAAACAAAGTTATGAATTGAGGCATTATTTGAGGGAGTTCGGGAAGGAAGGGGCATGGGAATGACAGACTCATGGTATCCCTGTGTCTTCAGCTGTTGGCCTTTGTGTTTGCAAAGTGTTTCATGATTATATTAAGTTTTACAATGTCTAACAGTTAATAGTAGCCCTATTTCACTGTGTGTCAGGCACTGTCTTTTTTGTGTGTTTGTTTTTTTGGAGACCGAGTCTCACTCGCTCTGTCGCTCAGGCTGAAGTGCGATCCTGGCTCATGGCAACCTCCACCTCCCAGGTTCAAGTGATTCTTCTGCCTCAGCCTCCCAAGTAGGTGGGACTACAGGCATGCACCACTATACTTATTTTTTGTAGAGATGGGGGTCTTACTATGTTGTCCAGGCTGGTCTTGAACTCCTGGCCTCAAGCAGTCCTTCCGCCTCAGCCTCCCAAAGTGTTGAGATTACAACCATGAGCCACTGTGCCTGGCTGAAAGGTTGCCTGTTTCATCAGGTGACTGCTATGCCTTTGTGCCATTTATTTATTTATTTAGAGACAGAGTGTCATTCTGCTGCCCAGGCCGGAGTACGACGGTGTGATCTCAGCTCACTACAGCCTCCGCCTCCCGGGCTCAAGTGATTCTCCCGCCTCAGCCTCCTGAGTAGCTGGGATTACAGGTGCACGCCACCATGCCTGGCTAAGTGTTTTTTTTTTTTTTTTTTTTTGAGATAGAGTCTCACTCTGTCGCCCAGGCTGGAGTGCAGTGGTGTGATCTCGGCTCACTACAAGCTCCACCTCCTGGGTTCACACCATTCTTCTGCCTCTGCCTCCCAAGTAGCTGGGACTACAGGCACACGCCACCACACCCGGCTAATTTTTGTGTTTTTTTTTTTTTTTTAGTAGAAATGGGGTTTCACCTTGTTAGCCAGGACGGTCTCGATCTCCTGACCTCGTGATCTGCCCTCCGCGGCCTCCCAAAGTACTGGGATTACAGGAGTGAGCCACCGTACCTGGCTAAGTTCTTGTATTTTTTTTTTTTTTTTTGAGACGGAGTCTCGCTCTGTAGCCCAGGCTGGAGTGCAGTGGCCGGATCTCAGCTCACTGCAAGCTCCGCCTCCCGGGTTCACGCCATTCTCCGGCCTCAGCCTCCCGAGTAGCTGGGACTACAGGCGCCCGCCACCTCGCCCGGCTATTTTTTTGTATTTCTTAGTAGAGACAGGGTTTCACCGTGTTAGCCAGGATGGTCTCGATCTCCTGACCTCGTGATCCGCCCATCTCGGCCTCCCAAAGTGCTGGGGTTACAGGCTTGAGCCACCGCGCCCGGCCAGTTCTTGTATTTTTAATAGAGATGGGTTTTCACCATGTTAGTCAGGCTGATCTCAAATTCCTGACCTCAGGTGATCCACCCGCCTTGGCCTCCCAAAGTGCTAGGACTGCAGGCATGAGCCACCATGCCTGGCCCCTTGTGCTATTTGTTGATTTTTGACTGTACTGGGGCTGAGCCAAGGCCAGAGCCCTGTGGTCCATCTCTGCAGACCTGTGTCTGGTAAAATCCTACCCCCGGCCTGAGTTCTGGAGTAGGTCACACTTTTGTTTTCTTTTCTTCTCTTTATGTTTTTTTTTTCCTTTCTTTCTTGAGACAGTGTCTTGCTCCGTCATCCAGACTGGAGTGCAATGGCATGATCACGTCTCACTGCAGCCTCGAATTCCTGGCCTCAGGCAGTCCTCCCCCCTCAGCCTCCTTAGTAGCTGTGACTATAGCTAGATACCACCATGCCCAGCTAATTTTGTGTAGTGGTGGTTGGGGGTGGAGGGGTCTCACAATGTTGCCCAGGCTCATCTCAAACTCCTGGGCTCAACCAGTCCTCCCAACTTGGCTTCCCAAAGTGCTGGGGTTACAGCTGTCAGCCACCACAAGCAGCCCACGCTTGCTTTCAAAATGCCCTGCCATGGGCCGGGCACAGTGGCTCATGCCTGTAATCTCAGCACTTTGGGAGGCCGAGGCGGGCAGATCACGAGGTCATGAGATCGAGACCATCATGGCTAACATGGTGAAACCCCGTTTCTACTAAAAATGCAAAAAAAACATTAGCCGGGCGTGGCGGCGGGCGCCTGTAGTCCCAGCTACTTGGGAGGCTGAGGCAGGAGAATGGCGTGAACCCAGGAGGTGGAGCTTGCAGTGAGCTGAGATCTGGCCACTGCACTCCAGCCTGGGCGACTGAGCGAGATTCCGTCTCAAAAAAAAAAAAAAAACAAAAACAGCCCTGCCAACCCAGCAGCCAGCGTTGGCATTTCTGCTCTGTTAAGGTGTTGTTTGCCTCCGGGTTCAAGTGATTCTCGTGCCTCAGCCTCCCAAGTAGCTGGGACTATAGGCATGTGCCACCACGCCCAGCTAATTTGTTTTTTTTGGGGGGGGATGGAGTCTCACTCTGTTATCCAGGCTGGAGTGCAGTGGCACAATCTTGACTCACTGCAACCTCTGCCTCCCGAGTTCAAGCGATTCTCCTGCCTCAGCCTCCTGAGTAGCTGGGATTACAAGTGGACGCCACAATGCCTGGCTAATTTTTGTATTTTTAGTAGAGATGGGGTTTCACCATGTAGGTCAGGCTGGTCTCGAACTCCTGACCTCCTGATCCGTCTGCCTCGGCCTCCCAAAGTGCTGGGATTACAGGCATCAACCACCGCGCCTGGCCAATTTTTGTATTTTTAGTAGAGACGGGGTTTCGCCATGTTGCCCAGGCTGGTCTCGAACTCCTGACCTCAAGCAATCCACTTGCCTCGGCCTCCCAAAATGCTGGGATTACAGGCGTGAGCCACTATGACTGGCCAGAAACCTCTCTATACAGAGCAAGGCCTTGGGGGGTCATTTTATTGGGGGATAGTGTGGACCCCCATCTTGCTGCCAGTTCACTGCTGTGTTGCCCAGAAACAACTGACTGTCCCTTATCAGCTCTGAGACAAACTTCAGCCAAATCCTGAAACGGTTCCACCTGCTTTTCAGTTTGTGGTTTAAGGTTTTGGGGTTTTTTTTTTTTAGGAAGTGAAATGAACAACTCTCCTCTGGAAGAGAAAGATAAGGCTTGAATCCGCAGGAGCGATGTCTGCTGGAAAGAAATATTTTTTAACTTGTGGGCAGTTCTCCAGCTGGGCTGTGTGAGTGAGGAAGCTGGCAGCGCTCTCACTGAGCAAATTGGACGGAGGCTCTGTCGAGGCAGGGGTTCCTTTCCCCGGCGAAGCAGGCTGTGGGCCCAGGCCAGCCAGGCGCAGCGACAGGGATGGCTTGTGCCACAATGTGGCCTGGAGATCTGGTGAACTCGGAGGCCCGGACCCATTCCCCAGGCCAGCCACCTCTTCCCTCCAAAACACCCACTCCTGGCTGATGGGGGCCACTTGGGGCATCACAGGCCTTTGCTATCTAAAAGCTGCATTTCCCGGGCCTTCCGTTGCTTTTAAAAATACAGCTTAACCCTCCCTGACACTGCAGAGTCATTCTCTAGCTTGCTGCCATCTGGAGACTGCTGTGTATGGCTTCCAAGGTGGCCTCAATGCTCCACTGAGTTTCTGCAGGAACTCACTCCCACCGCCTGTAGCAGGATGTGTTTGGTAGCAAATAATAAAAAACCTAGCTCGAAACAACTTCACAATGAAGGGAATTTGGTGTAATGGAAAATGTGCAGTGGTAGTGTAGGCTTCAGGTCAGGATTGATCCAGCAGCTTACTCACATCTCTAAGGACTCAGTTTAGAATAGCTACCAGCAAACTGGACTGTGGGATTCCTTGTTTATTCCTACTACTGAACCAATTGCTCTGACCAGGGGAATGAGAACACCTTGATTTGCTTAGAGTAGTTACCCATTCTGTGGTACCCACACCACACAGCTGCCATGGAATGGGACAGATCTAATTTTATGGTGCCCACAGAGTCCCCCCAATCCCTTTGTAAAATGTAGTATAGCGACTCCTGTGGAACTGACCTGAGCTGAGCTCATCTGAGCTGTCCTCTGACCATCACCCACAAGTCTGTGTGTTCTTAGAGGGGACAGTCCTAGGCCAGGTGCAGTGGCTCACATCTGTAATCCCAGCACTTTGGGAGGCCAAGACAGGTGGATCACTTGAGGTCAGGAGTTCAAGACCAGCCTGGCCAACAAGGTGAATCTCCATCTCTACTAAAAACACAAAAATTAGCTAGGCATGGTGGCATGCACCTGTAATCCCAGCTACTGGGGAGGCTGAGGTGGGAGAATCATTTGAACCAGGGAGATGGAGGTTGAAGTGAGCCGAGATTGCACCACTGCACTCCAACCTGGATGACAGAGTGAGGCTCTGTCTCAGACAAACAAAAAAAGGGGACTGCCCCATTCTGTTCTGAGTCTCAGCACCCGGGGCTGTCCCTTCTCACCTCCCAACCTCCTTCCTCTGTCCTTTGCTCCCAGCCATGCTCGCCTCCTTTCCATGCCTTAAGTGTTCTGTCCTTGGCCTGCCCTAGGGCCTTTGCACAAGCTGTTCCCTCTGCCTGGAGCCCCCACCTTGCTGAGTCTGTTGCTTCTGCTCATTCTTCAGGATTCAGAGAATGTGCCCCTAGGCTTGGCCTCCCCGGGGCCTCCTGGGCCTCGCCTGCCCCCACTTCCCAGGGCTTGTAATTGACTGCGTGAGATGAGGGGTTTATGTGCGAGTGCATCGTGATGAGTCTGAGATCCCCCTTGGTTTGTCCTCCCACTGATTCGAGCTGCCCCCAAGCTTACTGCCTTGGGAAGGGGTGAAGTGGAAACTGAGGGATGGCTGGCTTTGTCTCCTGAGAGCCCAAGGCGGCCGACTGGTGCGGGGGGAGCACGGTCCCGAGAGAGCAGATGCCGTGGGCCTAAGGGACCAGGGATGGGAGCAGGCAGCGGGTTCCTGGGCAGAGCCGAGCCTTGGGGAGGACAGCATTGGGGGCTGGGCTGCTTTTAGGTCCCATGATGAGGTTGGGTGGAAGCAGGAGTTGCCAGTTTCAGTGGGGTGACCGGGCCGGTGCAGAACGGAGGTTGGGTTGTTCAGGAAGCAGATGCTGAGAAGGACTGCGGAAGGCAAAGGGGTTCTTCGGGGGTTGAGGGAGGAGTGACACTGGGGAAGGAGCACAGAGGGAACGAAATGTGGCAGGGAGCTGTTAGACTTCGATGCTGGAGCCAGCACGGCCCATGAGAGAGTCCCGCGTGGGGCAGAGATGGCCAGGTCTCGCCTGGGCATTGGCTGGGGCCACGTGGAGAAGAGTGTGACCTTGCTGAAGGACCAGACTCTCTCCTGATGCCATGGAAGTGGTGTTTGTGTGTGTGTGTGTGTGTGTGTGTGTGTGCATGTGTAGTGGGTGGGGGGAAGGCACCATCTAGGGACACCCAGGAAGTTCTGCTTCCCACTTCCCTGAATTCACAGCCTGGGTTTGAGGCCCACCCTGTGGGGACGTGGATGGTCAGCAATCCTTGAGGATCTTATCAGGACGGACTTGGCACCATGGGAATGCAAACCCCAGAATAGAAGCCCATTCCCACCGAGGGGATGGCAGTGTCCTGTGGGGAACCAGGGAGGACAGGAGCGGCTGGGCTTGTGGAATTGCTTCTGATGCCAGTGAAGCCAGTGGCCAGCAAGGAGACTAAGGCAGTGCTCCTACGAGAGTGCTCCCTGATGCTCCTCCTCACATATGCTCCCTGAGAGTACTCCCTGGAGTACTCCCCAGAGGGTGCTCCCCAAGTATGTGCCCTGAGAATGTTCAAGTATGTGCCCTGAGAATGTTCAAGTATGTGCCCTGAGTGCTCCTTGAGAGTGCTCCCCAAGCATGTGCTCAGTACTCCCTGAAAGTGCTCCCAATGCTGCTCCCCTGATGTTTCCCCCCGAGAGTGCTCCCCAGATATGCTCCCAAGGAGTACTCCTTGGAGTGCTCCCCCGAGAGTGCTCCCCAGATAGTCTCCCTGAGAGTGCTCTCAAGATAATCCCCCAGAGTCCTCCCCAGTAGTGCCCAGGGTTGGTCCCTGAGCAAGAGGACAGGGAGCCAGCCTCGAGTTTGCTGACGAGGCTAACCTCACAGCAAACTCCTAAAGTGATGGCATGGAAGGTGGCCCTTGGACTGCCATGGTGACTGGGATCACTCTTACAGCACCGCCCTCCAGGCTCTGGTTTCCCCGACTGTAGGGGCGAGGGCGGCATCGATAAGCAGACTCTACCCTTTAGGATTCGAGAGACAGAAAATCCCAAACAACAGCGGCTTAGCCAAGCAGAGCGTCCTCTCACTGACAGCTCGGGTGGCCATCTGGGCTGATGGGCAGTGGGGGAGGCGTCTTATGCCTTGGGGGCACCTCCTCCTCCGTGAGTCCTCACTTTGCAACCTGAGTGCTGATGGGGCCCTGCAGGCCCTGCAGGGTGGCCCTGCCCTCGGCCCCCAGGCTCTGTTGCTCCCTCGATGTGTGCCCTGGGGTAAGTTCCTGAACCTCTCTGAGCCTCACTCAGGGCCCCATCTGGAAAATGAGGTTCTTTCTTTTCACTCATTGAGGAATTCATTTCTTTCCTCCTGCTTCTCAGAAATCAGTCTGGATGGGAAACAGGCATCAAACATACTAATCTAGTGGCCTCTGGAGTGGATGCACAAGATCATTTACTTACGTGAGAAAAAAATAAATAACACTTTCATTTTAAGTTATTCTTTTCTATAAAGTAAGAATGAAACAGCCGAGGCAGGAGGATCACTTGTGGCCAGGAGTTCAAGACCAGCCAGGGCAACACAGTGGCCATCTCTACAATAATCAGAAATTAAAAAAAAAATTAGCCGGATGTGGCCGGGCGCCGTGGCTCACGTCAGTAATCCCAGCACTTTGGGAAGCCGATGCAGGCAGATCACGAGATCAGGAGTTCGAGACCAGCCTGGCCAACACGGTGAAATCCCCTCTTTAATAGTAATACAAAAATTAGCCAGGTGTGGTGGCGGGCGCCTGTAATCCCAGCTACTCAGGAGGCTGAGGCAGGAGAATCGCTTGAGCCTGGAAGGCAGAGGTTGCAATGAGCTGAGATCATGCCACTGCACTCCAGCCTGGGCGAAAGAGCAAAACTCTGTCTCCAAAAAAAAAAAAAAAGCTGGGTGTAGTGGTGCATGCCTGCCATCCCAGCTACTTGGGAGGTTGAGGCAGAAGGATCGCTTGAGCCCAGGAAGTGGAGGCTGCAGTGAGTCATGATTGTGTCACTGTTCTCCAGCCTGGGTGACAAAGCAACACCCTCCAAACAAACAAAAACTTTGCAGGCCAGTAGCAGTGGCTCACGCCTGTAATCCCAGCACTTTGGGAGGCTGAGGCAGGAGGACCACTTCGGCTCGAGTTCAAGACTAGCCTGGGCAACACAGTGAGACCCTCTCTGTAAAAAACAAACAAACAAACTTTGCTAACATTGAATGTACAGATTTGCCTGGCTTGTGCTGGTGGGGGTCTGGAGCAATCGCATGTATCTGAGGTCCTGGATGTATGGCTCTGTGCCAGCTGCCCCTGTCCTGAGGCCTCAGTTTCCCCCTCCTCCTCTGGGAGGAGACACAGAACAGGCCATGAGGTGATTGGAACTGTGCCCGGCAGGCTGCCGCTGAGTCATAGCTGTCTCTGTCCCACGGGAGAGGAGGATCCTCCCAGGGGAGGAGGGCCAGCCCGAGGTGCTCTGCTCACCCTTTGACTTCGTGTTTGGGACACTCGGAGGCTGGCGTGCGGCCGAATAAGTGGATCTATAGATTAACAAAACTAATCCTAATGAGATGGGTGTATGGCTTAAGCAGATTCTTGCTTAAAAAAAAAAAAAAAAACCCTCCTCCCAGGCAAACCCACAAAATCCATCTCAGATTAGAGAGGAACGGTGCAAGCCTCTTGCTCCTTGGGACCTGAGGAGACAGTGGGGGCGATGGTGACGTCATCACAGTGCCGGCTTGTTGCTATTGGCTGGATGGCCAAGAAGTACCACCCAGTGACCTCCAGCAAGAGGGGGCCCAAATCCATGACATCATCCAGAAGATCCTTTCACAAAGGGATTTGTCCCCAGAGCCCTTCACAGTCACTGCTGGGAGGAAAAGAGGGGTTTAGAGATGTTTCTTGGCTCGGCACGGTGCTTCACGCCTGTAATCCCAGCACTTAGAGAGCCCAATGCTGGAGGATCACTGGAGCCTAGGAGTTCAAGACCAGCCTGGGCAACATGGCAAGATTGTCTCTGTATAAAAGAAAATTTTAAAAATAAAGAGAGAGAGATGGAGAGACAGAGACAGACAAATAGGCAGAGACAGAGGCAGATGGAGACAGAGATAGCAAGACAGAGACAGAGATCGAGCAGACTGAGACACAGATAGACAAACAGGACAAAGACAGATGGAACTGGCAGATTAACCGGGCGGGGAGAGGAAGCGGGAGGGCTGGGAAGCTGAGCCTGGCGGGCAGGACCTGGCGGCTGACCAGGCCTGGGGCCTCCCCGGGCCGATGCATGGCCACTATTTCCACGGCGTGGCCAGACTGGCCCAAGCTCCTGATGTTCCAGCCTCTCTGGGCGGGGCGGGGCAGGGCTGGGCACTCAGTATGCCCACTGCGTGGGGACAGGGTGGATCTGCGCCTTGGAGGGGATGAGAGGGGGCAGGTTCCAGCCCTCTTTCCCCCATGGGGTCAGCTGAGGTTTGGGGATTTCTGGGACATTCCGGGTGCGAGTGCAGCAGCTGCCACCAGACTGCAGGGTGTGGGGCCAGGGACAGGCATGGACCAGGCCCCCAGGAGCGGCTGGGCTCTGAGCTGTCCCCAGGGTGTGGTGGGCATCAGAGGAAGGGCTGGTCACCCCCTCAGCCCCTGCAGTGTGGCCAGGCATTGCCAAGCTGTGGGGTCAAGTGTGCCCACCTGCTCCAGTGCAGACGGGGAGACTGAGGCCCTGAGAGGTGGCAGCCAACCCAGGACCACAGGCCACCTGGGGCAGGTGGGAGGACCAAGGCTGGCCCCTCCACACAATCCCCCTCCAGGTGACTCAACATCCATGACCAGCCCCCGTTACTCAGAGGAGCCACTTGGGGGTCTCCAGGGAGGTCCCTTAAGCCCTCTCCTTTTGTGCATTGTGTCCCTGGCCATGCCGCGCTGGGTACATGGGCTCAGGTCGTGCCCCAGGACTGCCTCTGGGCAAAGTGGTGGCCCAGCCGCTCCCTGCAGACCCTGGGAGGAGGGGAGAGTGGGGATGGGGAGGATCTTCCTGGGGTGGGACTGGGGCCTGGAGTGGGAGGGCCAAGAGGATCAGGTCAGCAGACACCTCCCAGGTCGGCCCTGGGCTCAGCCCTGGACACACGGGGATCCTGAAATCATGGCAGCACTACGGAGGAGCCCTGGCTGGGATGGGATAGTCCCCAGGCCATGACAGTGTGAGGAACACAGAGCAGGGTTTGGGGAGGTCACAGCCAGCAGAATGTTCTGGACGGCTTGGCTGAATCAGTGTTAGCAAGACTGAGGAAGCTGCGAACAGCCTTCTGGGGAGGGGCCTGCAGGTGCAGAGCCCCCGGTGGGAACCGCAGGGCCGTTTATGGGGCTGGCATGTGGTGTGGCGGGGCCTGTGCCACTCCCTGAGGCACAGTGCTGGCAGGACAGGTGCGTGTGTGTCTGCGAAAGCCTGCCGAGTTTGTGGGGGCCACAGAGGAGCTGGGGACGGGGCTGGGCTGTGACAGCACCTAGGTGACAGGTGACAGCATCTGGGTGATGGGAGATGGGCTCTGTTCAGGGTATAGCCAAGGACTTGGGGTGAAGTGGACACAGGCCGGGGGACTGAGCAGAGGGACGCAGAGGAGCTGGAGGGGAGCCGTGAGAGGTGGGGCCCCTCTGAGCTGAGGCCTGGGGCCCCACACAGTGGAGATGGAGTTGTTGTGTCTGAGATGGGAACCTTGAAGGTCTGTAGGGAGGTGATGTCTCAGCTGGAGTCACTGACTGGGGGCTGGGTGAGAACCCAGAGCTCTCAGAGCCATTGGACAGGGCAGGGGGACAGAGTAGGAGGGGACCTAAGCGGGGCACAGGAGCGTTCTGGGGTTGAAAGTTTCCCATGAGGAAAGAAGATGGGTCGGGCAGGTGTGCCCCACTCCCAGTGCCTCCACACCCCCAACCTCCAGCCTGGGTGACCCCACCCATCCCAGCCTGGGTTGCTATGGTGATGGGATGCGTGGCCAGCAGGTGTCACCAGAGCCTGCAGAATCTGGAAGGAGCAGGCGCAGACGGGTGGGGGCGCCTGTGGGACCCTCTCCTGGGGTCCCCTCCAGCCAGACCAGGCCCAGAGAGGTGCCCTCAGAGCCACCTTGGCCAGGAGCCGGAGACACAGCCTGGCCATTGGGGACACAGCCCAGGACAGCAAGGAGCCCTGGGTGGGACCACAGGAGGGGGATGTTAGCTCAGGGGGAACCCTGGGAGGAGTTTGCAGTCGGCAGGTCTATGAGAAGCGGGCTTCACCACGGTGGGATCCTGGGCCTCATTTTCCCTGTCTGTAAAATCATGCCCAGGCCTTGCCCAGAGCAGGGAACCAATAGGACTTAGAAGTGGCCAGGTGCAGTGGCTCACACCTATAAACCCAACTTTTTATTTTATTTTATGTTTTTGAGACGGAGTCTCGCTGTCGCCCAGACTAGAATGCAGTGGTGCGATCTTGGCTCACTGCAACCTCCGCCTCCCGGGTTCCAGCGATTCTTCTACCTCAGCCTCCCAAGTAGCTGGGACTATAGGCATGCACCACCACACCTGGCTATTTTTTGTATTTTTAGTAGAGATGGGGTTTCACCATGTTGGCCGGGCTGGCCCCAAACTCCTGACCTCAAGTGATCTGCCTGCCTTGGCCTCCCAAAGTGCTGGGATTACAGGTGTGCGCCACCATGCCTTGCCTAAACCCAGCTTTTTGGGAGGCCAAGGTGGGAGGATTGCTTGAGGCCAGGAGTTCAGGACTAGCCTGTGCAACATGGCCAGACTCTATCTCTAGAAAAAAATTTAAAAATTAGCTGGGGATGGTGGTACACGTCTGCAGTCCCAGATACCTGGGAGGCTGAGGCAGAAGGGTCGCTTGAGGCCAGGAGTTCAAGACCAGCCTGGGCAACATAGCCAGACTCTGTCTCTAGAAACAATTTAAAAATTAGCCAGGTGCAGTGACGCATGCTTTCAATCCCAGCTACTTGGGAGGCTGAGGCAGGAGGATTGCTTGAACCTAGGAGTTTGAGGCTGCAATGAGCTGTGATTGTGTGATTGTGCCACTGCACTCCAGCCTGGGTGGCAGGGCAACACCCGCTCTCTAAAATAAAAAAAAAAAAAAAAAAAAAGAAACCTCAAAGTATCTCTGGATCAGAAGCCACTTTGACCCAGGAAGCAAGGCGCACGCACATGCACACGCCTTTGCACACGCATGTCCACGGCCCGTACAGAGGCACAAGTCTGAATTTCACTGCATTTCACTTCTTAGTTTGAACCTCCTGACAGGGCCTCTGAGGTCAGAGCCCCTGGGCCTAGAACACAAATCCCACTGTCTAGAACCATCTACTGAGGTCCCAGGGAGGAAGCTTGAGGGACCAGGCAGGTCCTGGCTTTAAAAAATTTATATATATATATATATATATATATATATATATATATATATACACTTTTTTTTTTTTTTTTTTTTTTTTTTTTTTTGGCAGAGACAGAGGTCTCACCATGTTGGTCTTGAACTCCTGGCTTCAAGTGATCTTCCCGCCTCGGTCTAAGTGCTGGGATCACAGGCATGAGCCGCCGTGACCAGTCCTGGCTTTACCACTCCTGCTGTGCACCCCTCTCTGAGCCTCAGAGGGGTCCCTGGCCTTGACATCTCCCCTTGCTGGGCCATAGGACCAAGGCCTGGTGACTGATTAATGCACAAACTAGGTGGGGCCTCTGGAGAATGATGGAGGACACGGTGGCCAGCGAGCGATTCCACCCTGGAATTAGGTGAATCCACGAGCTCCCTCTAGCCCCGTCCCCCTCCCCTCCCCGGCCTTCCCCTCCTCTCCTCCCAGGAATGCTGCCAATGCCAGGGATATGCTGAGGCCTGCTCTTCTCCTAAATGAAGTCTCCGCTGCCGGCATTAGCTTATTTTCTGCAGAAAGCAAATGAAAGGGGTTGCTGAGGAAGGTATTTGGATCTTTGGGGCCGCTCCCAGCGTCCTTGCACCTGTCCAGGGGTGGATCTGGCCTGGGGGGCCACCATGGTCCCAGTCCCAGGCCCCTTCCTGGAATTCCCCTTCCCAACCCCTGCTACTGCACGTCCAGCTTTCTTTTCAAAGCCTCCCTGGCCAAAGTGGGGAGGGGGGACCTGCCTGCATCATGCCTGGGGCCCCAGCATCGGAATGGCCAGTTGCCTGTCCCTCTGCGGGCTGTTTTGGCCTCTCAAGTTCACAGACCGTGTCTTTTAAGTCTCACTATATTTTTTTCTGATTATAAGAGCAATCAATTTCACCATAGAAATGTCAGGAAATAAGGCTGGGGGTGGTGGCTCATGCCTGTAATCCCTAAGATTTGGGAGGCTGAGGAGGGAGGATCACTTGAGGCCAGGAGTTCAAGATCAGCCTGGGCAACATAGTGGACCCCATCTGTACAAACAATACAAAAATTGGCCAAGCGTGGTAGTGCGTGCCTGTCATGCCAGCTACTTTGGAGGCTGAGGCAGGATCCTTCAGCCCAGTAGTTGGAGGCTGTGGTGAGCTATGATGGTGCCACTGCACTCCAGCCTGAACAAGAGTGAGACCCTGTCTGTAAAAAGAAAAAGGAAAAAAAAAAAAAAAAAAAGGCAGTGCCTGCGTCTACCCCCCGCCTCTCTTCGGTGCATTTTTCTCCCTTTGTCTTACGGAGTCTGAGGCTCTGGCCCACCCCTCCCCACCTTTAGTGTGTTTCCTTCCACGGCGCGAGGTACAAAGAAGGACTGTCGGAGGGAGGGCTGGGGTCAGGGCTGGGCACAGGGCGGGATGAGGTGGGTGAGGGTACCCATGAGCTTCTTGCCAGGTCCTCCTGCCACACCCGCAGCTCCCCCAGCCACTGAGGAGCCCCCTGCAGAGCTGAGTGGCAGAGGCAGCTTGTCCCCCCACCTTCAGCAATGGGAACCTGTAGCAACTGGAACAAGGCCCCACTGTAAAGTTCTGTGTGTCCCAGGTAAGGCTGAGAGATGGAAAAAAGACCCCGACAGCTTTCATCTGTTTCCCGGCAGGGATGGGGTTCTAAGGCAGGTTTCCTGGAACCCTCCAGCTCTCTTTGTCTAGCTGGGGAAGTGGCTTGTAGACCAGGTCAAGGGACAGAAAGCACTGATTCATCCATCCATTAGCCTATCTATCTATCTATCTATCTATCTATCTATCTATCTATCAATCATCTATCCATCCACCCATCCACCCACTCTTCCGTTCACCTACCCACCCATCTGTCCATCCGTCTACCCACACATCCACCTATCCATTCACTCATCTATCCACTTCATCCATCCATCCATCCATCCATCCATCCATCCACTCATTCACCCACCCATCCACCTACCCACCCACCCATCCAACCATCTACTCATCCATCCATCCACCCAATGTGGTAGCGTGCGCCTGTGGTCCCAGC
Organism: Macaca nemestrina; assembly: GCF_043159975.1. NCBI lineage: Eukaryota > Metazoa > Chordata > Mammalia > Primates > Cercopithecidae > Macaca > Macaca nemestrina. Next base: position 150,577,786 of record NC_092128.1, read on the forward strand.
TACTCAGGAGGCTGAGGTGGGAGGATCACTTGAGCCCAGGAGTTTGAGGCTGCAGTGAGCTGTGATTGTGCCACTGGACTCCAGCCTCAGTGACACAGCAAGAGCCTGTCACTTAAAAACTAAAAGAAAGCGGCAGTTTTGGAGAGTAAATGCAGCCGGGCCAGTGGCTGGAGAGGCCCCAAGTGGTACTAGAGCAGGGTGGCTGTGGGATTGGGTGTTCTGGGTGGGCCTCCCTTGGCCATTCCTGGTCAGCAGTGGTTGGTGAGTTCTCGGCCACCAACCCTCCCTGTGTTCTCTTTAGCAAAGTGGAGGGGCCTACAGGGTCACTAGTCCCCTGGGATATGCTGAGGGGGCAACTCTGGGCCAGGAACCCCTCACTGGGTGGGCACACAGGGCAGGTGCCCTGAAAACCTGTCCCCCAGAATAGCCACCTGATATGCCCCTTCCTGGCCAGGCCCTGTTGGGTAAAGGGAGGCATGGCGGAGGAGGTGGGAGGGAATCAGGGAGGACCCTGCCTCGGAGCACCAAGTCCTGTTCACCCAGCCCCACCCCACTCCGATCTCAGAGCCCCTGGGGGTGGGAAAGGAACCCATTTTCAGAATCCATTTCCTCCATGTCAGTTACAGGGAAATCAGAAGAGAGAGACGATGCCAGAAAAAAAGATAAAAAAAAAAACCCTCCACAAACTGTGAAAACATCCCCTCTCCCCAGCGCTCCACCCCGGCCTGAGCATTGCTTTCCAGATATTTCTTGGGTGAGAAGAATTAAATTTAGTTCAAAGAAGTGTTTATGGAAAACAGTGTCCAGTGTCCAGTGCTGGCGGGGCAGTGGGGTCGTCTCCTGGGAGGCACCTCGCCCTGTCCGGGGGACGGCTCTGAGAGTCTCCTCTGGTGTCCCCCATGGGGTTGGGCGCTGCAGGGAGCAATGCAAGTCGAGGGAGCAACCCTCAAGGTCAGTGCCCAGCAAGCTGAGGCGGGGGGCTCTGGGTATCTGAGAGCAGCCAGATCTCCTGGGGAGATGGGTGGGTGGCCACAGACTGGGTGGCTTCCAGTGACAGGAGTTTGCTCTTTCACAGTGCCGGAGGCCAGCAGTCCAAACGCAAGGTGTGGCAGGGCTGACTCCTTCTGGAGGCCTTTGGGGAGGCTGTTCCAGGCCTCCCTGCAGCTTCCTGGGGCTCCAGAAATCCTCAGTGTTCCTGGGCCTGTAGCTGCATCGCTCCCATCTCTGTCTCCGTCGTCACGTGGCCTTCTCTGTGCCTGTGTCCCCTCCTTTCCTTTTCTTTTTTCTTTCTTTCTTTCTTTTTTTTTTTGAGATGGAGTTTCTCTGTCACCTAGGCTGGAGTGCAATGGAACGATCTCGGCTCACGGCAACCTCTGCCTCCCTGGTTCAAGTGATTCTTCTGCCTCAGCCTCCCGAGTAGCTGGGACTATAGGCGCTCGCCACCATGCCTGGCTAATTTTTTGTGTTTTTAGTAGAGACAAGGTTTCACCGTGTTAGTCAGGCTGGTCTCGATCTCCTGAACTCATGATCCGCCCACTTTGGCCTCCCAAAGTGGTGGGATTACAGGTGTGAGCCAACCCGCCGGGTCCCCCTCCTTTTCTTGGAAGGACACTGGTCACTGGATTTAGGACCTGTCCTAAGCCCAGGATGATCTCATCTTGAGATGCTTAACCAGTGACACCTGCAAATATCCTGTTTCCAAATAAGGTCACATTCTGAGGTTACAGGTGGACAGGAAGTTTTGGGAGAACATCCTCCAACCCCCTGCAATGGGAAAATTGACATGCAACTGTTTGTTGTTGTTGTTGTTTTTGTTTTGAGGAGTCTTCCTCTGTTGCTCTGTCGCTAGGCTGGAGTGCAATGGCACAATCTCGTCTCACAGCAGCCTCCGCCTCCCAAGTTCAAGCAATTCTCCTGCCTCAGCCTCCAGAGTAGCTGGGACCACAGGCATCTGCCACCACGCCTGAGTAAATTTTTTTTTTTTTTTTTTTTTTTTGAGATGGAGTCTTGCTCTGTCGCCCATTCTGGAGTGAAGTGGAGCAATCTTGGCTCACTGCAAGCTCTGTCTCCGGGGCTCATGCCATTCTCCTGCCTCAGCCTCCCGAGTAGCTGGGACTACAGGCGCCCACCACCATGCCCGGCTAATTTTTTTGTATTTTTAGTAGAGACAGGGTTTCACCGTGTTAACCAGGATGGTCTCGATCTCCTGACCTCGTGATCCGCCCGCCTCAGCCTCCCAAAGTGTTGGGATTACAGGCGTGAGCCACCGCGCCTGGCCTAAATTTTGTTTTTGAGATGGAACCTCACTCTGTCACCCAGGCTGGAGTGCAATGGCATGATTTTGGCTCACTGCAGCCTCCGCCTCCCAAGTTCAAGCGATTCTTCTGCCTCAGCCTCCCAAGTAGCTGGGATTACAGGTGCCCACCACCATGCCGAGCTAATTTTTTTACTTTTAGTAGAGACGGTTTCACCATGTCGGTCAGGCTGGTCTTGAACTACTGACCTCAAATGATCTGCCTGCCTCGGCCTTCCATAGTGCTGGGATTACATGCATGAGCCACGGTGCCTGGCCAAATTTTTGTATTTTTAGTAGAAACAGGGTTTCACCATGTTGGCCAGGCTGGTCTCAAACTCCTGACCTCAAGTGATCCACCCGCCTCGGCCTCCGAAAGTGCTGGGATTACAGGCGTGAGCCACTGTGCCCAGCTTGTTTTTTTTTTTGAGACGGAGTCTCGCTCTGTTGCCCAGGCTGGAGAGCAGTGGCGTGATCTCAGCGCACTGCAAACTCCGCCTCCTGGGTTCATGCCATTCTCCTGCCTCAGCCTCCCGAGTAGCTGGGACTACAGGTGCCTGCCACCACACCGGGCTAATTTTTTTGTATTTTTAGTAGAGATGGGGTTTCACCATGTTAGCCAGGATGGTCTCAATCTCCTGACCTCGTGATCCACCTGCCTCGGCTTCCCAAAGTGCTGGGATTACAGGCGTGAGCCACCACACCCGGCCTTTTTTTTTTTTTTTTCAGACAGGGTCCCACTCTGTCTCCCAGGCTGGAGTACAGTAGCACAATCAAGGCTCACTGCAGCCTTGAACTCCCAGGCTCAAGAGATCCTCCTGCCTGAGCCTCCTCAGTAGCTGGGATTACAGGTGCATGCCACCACACCCAGCTAATTTTTAACTTTTTGTAGAGAAAGGGTCTTGCTATGTTGCTCAGGCTGGTCTCCAACTCCTGAACTCAAGTGCTCCTCCCACCTCATCCTCCAGAATAGCTGGGACTACAGGTGCGCACCACCACACCTGGCTAATTTTAAAATATTTTGTAGGAATGGGGTCTCGCCGTGTTGCCTAGGCTGGTCTTGAACTCCTGGCTTCAAGTGATCCTCCTGTCTCCGCCTCCCAAAGTGCTGGGGTTACAGGTGTGAGTCACTGTGCCTGGCCCACCACTGTGTTCATTCCCTAGTGCCACTGTTACAAATGCCCACACACGGGGTGACTTCAAAGCAGAAACCTGTTGTCTTACAGCTCTGGAGGCCAGAAGTCCCAGATCAAGGTGCAGGCAGAGTTGGCTCCTTCTGGAGACTCTCAGCGAGAATGCTTTCCAGGCCTCTCTCCAGCCTCTGGTGGCTGCGGGCCATGCTTGGCGCTCCTGGGCCCGTCGCTGCCTTGCTGCAGTCTCTGCCCCGGCCATCAGGCACTCCTTACGTGGGAGTGCGCTCTGTGTCTCTTAAGGACGGGAGTCATTGGATTTAGGGCTCATTCTAATCAGGCACGCTTATCTCGAGAGCCTTACCTTAATTCCATCTGCAGAGTCCGTTATTCCAAGTGACAGCCTATCTGAGGTTCCAGGTGGACATGCCTTTTGTGGGGACACCCTCCAACCCCCTACCCTGCTTGTCTGTGGGCGGTTGGCTGACCCACCGTCCTGGGGATGAGAGGGTGCCTGGACGGAAGGAGTTCAGTGAGAAAACTGGGGCATTCCCAGGCACACCGGGTCAGTCGGTCCCAGGGGCATTCGGTAGGGACTGGGATGTGGGTTTTATAGCCTCGGTGGTGGGCGACACTTCAGGATGGAAGGGTGGGCTCTGGGTGGGAGGAGGGGGACCTGCTGCCCACCCGGGGCCCCTCAGGGACACAGGCTCTGAGCTCAGGTCTGCCTTGGGCAACTCCCTTTTACTTCTAGAGCTGCAGAGCCCCACCCATAGCGCAGCTGGTGTGGGCGCTGGGGGCTCCGAGATGAGGGTAGGGAGCTCCTGGCATAGGGTGGGCACACGTCACTCCTGTGGGCCCCGAGGGAGATGCCTGAGGGGCCTTTGGAAGCCTCCCGGTGAGGGCTAAAAATGGTCCCAATTAAAATGGGAAGCTGGCAGAGCCTGAGGCCAGAAGCTCGCCTCCTCCTTGGCAAGTTTGATTATTTTAAATCCCCAGGAGGGATTAGGTCTCCAGGGACAGCCTGGTTCCAGGATGAAGGGAACCAAATGAAACCACACGAGGTGCCCTTTCCAGGTGGATGGACCGCTGCAGGGGTGAAGCCCCTCTGGTCTCCACACCCGTGTGGCCCACCCAGGGGTGAAGGTCGAAGGTGCCCTCTCAGGGGGGCATCGTGGGGGGCAGAGGCAGTGGCGCAGCATGACTGGTTGAGGGGGACGGTGAGGAGGGGTGTCAGTTCTGGAAAGTGTCCCTGGAACAGATGCAGCTCAGGTACAAGGCTATGGTTGTCAGTGACACTTTGCATGGGACAAGTTGGACTGCAGGGCAGTGGGGACATCACTGTGGCCATGGAGTGAAGTATCCACCCAGACCCCAAAGATCCCCCTCCCTTTTATTTTTCATTTAAAAAATGATGGCAAAATATGCTGGGTGTGGTGGCTTAAGCCTGTAATACCAACACTCCGGGAGGCTGAAGCTGGTGGATCTTGAGCCCAGGAGTTTGAGACCAGTTTGGTCAACATGGTGAAAATCCATCTCTACTAAAAACATAAAAATTAGCCCAGTGTGGTAGCGTGTGTCTGTAGTCCCAGCTGCTTGGGAGGCTTGGGCCGGAGGATTGTTTGAGGCTAGGAGTATCAAGACCTTGTCTCTATAAAAAAAATCAAAAATTAGTTGGGCGTGGTGGTGCATGCCTGTAGTCCTAGCTACTCAGGAGGTTGAGACAGGAGGATCGCTTGAGCCCGGGAGGTTGAGGCTGCAGTGAGCTATGATTGCACCACTGTACTTCAGCCTAGGTGACAGAGGGAAACCCTGTCTCTAAAAATAATAATAAAAAGGAAGAAAAGAAAGAAAAAAAGGAAGCAAGCTTTTAGCATCAGCTGAGTCATGGTGGCGGCTGTTTTCCAAGCCAGACCCTGTACTCAACATGTTTTCCTTGTCTTCCCAAATTTCCCTGGCAGGCTGAGAAGTGCTGTCTGTGGGGAGGAAATGGGGTTCAGAGGAGCTGGGGGTCCACTCTGGGTTACACCGCAAGCCGGGGGCTGAGCTGGGATGGGATACCCTTAGGCAGATGTTGGCCCCAGGCCAGCTGCAGGCAGTCACCTACAACAGCTGCAGACTGACAGATCACACGGCAGAGCACAGCTGCCCGGGGCTGCAGCAGGGACTGGGGACCCAGAGCCTGCGGGAGAGGGTCTTACCTGCTCAACCCAGGGAGGGCTTCTCTGGGGAGGTGTCCCTCACGCTGGGCCTTTCGGGATGACAAAAGTCAGGGTGGGCGACAGGAAGGGTTTTCCGGGAAGAGGGAACGGCAGGAAGGGAGTTCCAGGAGGCTGGGACGTGGGATGTGCCGGGGACCAGTGCTGTGGGGGTGGGGAGGGGGGTGGCAGAGGAAAGGGAGGCCAGGATGGGGTGGGGAGACCTGGTGGAGGGTCGGCCAGCCTTGGAGGCAACCCTTGGGGGAAGAGGCGCCGCTGGGGACTTGTGGGGACCACCACGCACTCTGGGAGGGTCTGGAAGACAGGGCAGGTGTGTGCGAGGAAGGCCTCTGAGACCCTCTTAGCCCCATTTCCAGCAGCCAGGCCTTGGTTTCCTGTTCCCAACAGTGAGGGCTCCCCAGTGCTGAGGGCTGTGCCTTTTTTTTTTTTTTTTTTTTTTGGTAACTGATGTAAAATTCCCATGACATAAAATTCACAGGCTGGTGAGGTGGCTCAGGCCTGTGATCCAAGCACTTTGGGAGGCCAAGGAGGGAAAATCGCTTGAGCCCAGGAGTTCGAGACCAGCCTGGGTAACATGGCAAAACCCTGTCTCTACAAAAAAATACACCAAATAAGCCAGGCATGGTGGCACACGCCTGTAGTCCCAGCTACGCGGGAGGCTGAGTGGGAGGATCTCTTGAGCCCAGGAGTTCGCGGTTGCAGTGAGCCAAGATCACACCACGACTGCACTCCAGCCTGAGTGACAGAGCAAGACCTCAAAAATTACAATTCCCCATTTCAAAGTGAAAAAGCAGTGGCAGTTAGCACGTTCACAGTGCTGCAGTGCTGTGCATGCACCACCTCTATCTAGTTCTAAGACCTTTCCATTGCCCCCAAACAAACCCCGTATCTGTGAAACACTCACTCGCCCAGGCCCCTGGCAACCCCCAGTCAGCTTCTGTTATTGCCTATTCTGGACATTTCATATAAATGGGATCATTTAATAGGTGACCTTTTGTGTCTGGCTGGAATGTTGGAAGCGCACCCATAGCACAGCACAGATCAGGACTTTGCTCCTTTTAAAGGCTGAATCATATTCCCAAGTATGAAAATACCACAACTGGGCCGGGCGCAGTGGCTCACACCTGTAATCCCAGCACTTTGGGAGGCCAAGGCAGGTAAATCACCTGAGGTCAGGAGTTTGAGACCAGCCTGGCCAACATGGTGAAACCCCGACTCTACTAAAAATACAAAAATTAGCTGGGTGGCACACCTGTAATCCCAGCTACTTGGGAGGCTGAGGCAGGAGAATTGCTTGAACCCAGGAGGTGGAGGTTGCAGTGAGCCAAGATAGAACCACTGCACTCCGGCTTGGGAAACAGAGAAACTCCATCTCAAAAAATCAAAAAATTAATACATAAACCACAATTAGTCCATCCCTCTGTGCCGGACATTGGACTGCCCCATGTGCCACTATTGAGCAGTTCTTATTGCCAGGGCGTTCTTCTGTCATAGGGGGCAGCCTGGCCTCCCTCTGACACCTCCCTGTCTGTTCCTGGGCACTGAGAAAGCCTGGATGGGGTCGTGTCTAGGGCTTCGGAGAGGTGAACGGCGTTCTCTCCCAGTCAGATCTTGGCCTTTAAGCCTAACGCGGCTTCTGCCACCATGTTGGGGTGCCCCTGCTGGGCACAGCACCCACTGTGTGCGAGTTGGGGGTAGAATTCGTGCAGGGTGGGGGTGGCCGTGCACCCCCCAAGCGGGTGAGAGAGGCTTCTCGTGAAGCAAGCGTGACGCTGCCACCTTCTCAGGACCATGCACCCACAGCCCACACTCCTCTCTGGTTTGAGGCTAAGTCCAGGGCCGTGGGTGGGGCGCGCTGCTGGGCGCCTGTCACGTCCTCACTCTGGCCCTTCAGGTGCTGTTGACTCCTTGGGCCCCCTCTGTTCCCCACCCCCGGGCCATCATCCCCTGCACCTGTGGGAATTCCAGGGCCCCAGCCCTCCCTTGAGCCCTAGGGCCCCGATGGCTCTGATGACCGTGGGGTCACAAGTGGGTCAGTGAAGGCCCGCCTGCCCCCGGCTCTGCACCAACCCAGCTCACCCAGCACCCAGGTCCTACCCCAAAGGGGTGTCAGTCTTGGGGGAGGAAGCCAGCTGAGGAAGTGGAGCCCAGGAGCCCCAGGAGGGGCTGAGGGGCTGAGGGGCTGGGATAGAGTGACGACTTCCCAAGCAGGGGAAGCCATGCTCCCAGCACGGGGGGCAGACAGGCAAACACCTGCCGGATCCATGGCGGAGGGCGGGGTGGGGGGACTCAGGCTCAGGGAGGGCAGTTCCCGGCAGAACACGCCTGGTCCAGCTAGACTTCCCGGCAGCCAGGCAGGGGCGGGGCGGGGGGCTGTTTGCAACCTGGGGTGTAGGTGCAGAGCCCAGGGCACTATCGGGGATGAGGACAGAACCAGCAGTGCCCACCCCAGTCCGTGCTGGCTGCTGCCCCTTGTGCCAGACTTGCCTTGTCCCCCCAAGACACTAAGGGCTGGGGCTCTGGGGGCCAGAGATGGCCACATCCCATTCCTGGCATCTCACCCTCTTACTCTGCCAGATGCAGTTGTTTGTGTGTGTGTGTGTGGGTTTTTTTTTTTTCCTAGAGACAAGGTCTCAAGAGGCCAGGCATGATGGTTCATGCCTGTAATCCCAGCACTTTGGGAGGCTGAGGCGGGAGGATCGCTTGAAGCCTGGAGTTTGAGACCAGCCTGGAGTTTGAGACCAACATAGTGAGACCCCATCTTTACAAAAAATTAAAAAAAAAAATTAGCTGAGCATGGTCATGGGTGCCTGCAGTCCCAGATACTTGGGAGACTGAAGTGGGAGGAAGGCTTGAGACTGGGAAGTTGAGGCTGCAGTGAGCTATGATTGCACCACTGCAATCATAGCTTTTATTTTTATTTTTTGGGATAGGGTCTTGCTCTGTCACCTAGGCTGGAGTATAGTGGTGCAAACATAGCTCACTGCAGCCTTCACCACCCGGGCTCCAGTGATCCTCCTGCCTCAGCACCCCAGGGTAGCTGGGACTACAGACATACACCACCACACCCGACTAATTTTTAAATTTTTTACAGAGATAGGGTCTCGCTTTGTAGCCTGGGTTGGTCTTGGACTCCTGGACTCAAGCGATCCTCCCACCTCGGCCTCCCAAAGTGCTAGGATTACAGGCATGAGCCACAGTGCCTGGCCCACCCTCTTAAATTCTTACTGTCCTCCAATTCCCGCATAAGCCGAGAGGGAAAGAGGGAGGGATGAAAGAAGGGAAGAGAGAGCCAGGCAGCAGAGTCATCTAAAATGAGCATTTAAGAGGCTAAAAACATGGTGAGCTGATATAGCAAGCCTCAGCTGACATGTGGGGACCACTTGGGGAAGCAAAGAGGGAAGGAAGGAAGGGCAGATAAGTGGCAGGGACCTGGGTGCAAGGCCACTGTCTCCCCACAACCTGAGCCATCTTATTTTGGCAGCCTGGCCCATATCCCTACAAAGGATGTCACATCTGAGACATGGTATCTTCAACCCCATTTCACAGATGAGGAAACCAAGTCCCAGGGGCCTTGTTGATCCTTCATGGGAGCTTGGGCCACCTGGCTCGATGCCCTGGCCCCTTTCTATAGCCCTTTCACAGGGACATTGTGGACCACTGGCTTGGCCAAAGATGGCTACAGGAAGGTCCTCAAGGCTGGACACAGTGGCTCACACCTGTAATCCCAGCACTTTAGGAGGTCAAGGCAGGAGGCTCACTTGAGGACAGGAGTTCAAGACCAGCCTGGGCAACACAGTGAGCACACATGGCTAATTTTTTTGATTTTTAGTAGAGACAAGGTCTTGCTATGTTGCCCAGGCTGGTCTCTAACTCCTGCGCTCAAGCAGTCCTCCTGCCTCAGCCTCCCAAAGTGCTGGGATTACAGGTGTGAGCTACTATGTCTGGCCTCTATTTTTTTTTTTTTTTTGAGATGGAGTTTTGCTCTTGTTGCCCAGGCTGGAGTGCAGTGGCACGATCTCAGCTCATTGCAACCTCCGTCTCCCGGGTTCAAGCAATTCTCCTGCCTCAGCCTCCTGAGTAGCTGGGATTATAGGCATGTGCCACCACGCCCGGCTAATTTTGTATTTTTAGTAGAGACAGGGTTTCTCCATGTTGGTCAGGCTGGTCTCAAACTCCCGATCTCGGATGATCTGCCTGCCTTGGCCTCCCAAAGTGCTGGGATTACAGGCATGAGCCACCACGCCCGGCCCTCTATTTTTATTTATTTATTTATTTTTCAGAGATGGAGTTTTGTTCTGTAGCCTAGGCTAGAGTGCAGTGGCGTAATCTGGGCTCACTGCAACCACGACCTCCTGGTTCAAGCAATTCTCCTGCTTCAGCTTCCTGAGTAGCTGGGATTACAGACGCCCGCCACCATGCCCAGCTAGTTTTTATTTTTGGTAGAGACAGGGTTTCGCCATGTTGGCCAGGCTGGTCTCGAACTCCTGTCCTCAAGTGATCCGCCCGCCTCGGCCTCCCAAAGTGCTGGGATTCCAGGTGTGAGCCACTAGCCCTGGCCTCTATTTTTAAAAAAGAAGAAAAACAACAGAGGAATGCTAAGGATGACTGGCACCATGAGAAGCCAGGAGGAGACAAGAAGAGAGTCCACCCAGAGACTTGGGAGGGCCATGGCCCTGCCAACACCCTGATCTGAGACTTCTGACCTCCGAGAGACAGTAAATTTCTGATTTTTTTTCTTTTTTTTTTTTTTTGAGATAGGGTCTTCCTGTCACTTAGGCTGGAGTACAGTAGCGTGATCACAGCTCACTGCAGCCTTGACCTCCCGGGCTCAAGACATCCTCCTGCCTCAGCCTCCTGAGTAGCTGGGACTACAGTTGTAAGCCACTGTGTCCAGCCTAATTTCTGTTGTTTGAAGCCCCCAGTGAGTGGAGCTTTGTTACGGCAGCCACAGGATACTAACAGATCTGGAGGGGGACCTGGGGAGAGGTGGGAACAGCTCTGGAGCCTCAGGCTACCTCCTCTGGCTTCTCAGGGAAGTAGGCGAGCATGCATGTGCATGCGTGCATGTATGTATGTGTCTGAGTGTGGGTTTCTGATGTGCTTGGGAAAGGTTCAGGTTCCCAGAAGAGGCTTAAATACCAACATCAAAGCAGGAGCTAGACTGGCAGGGCTGCATTGCAGACAAAACAAAGGACTGGTGGCTGCTATTTTAAACCAGGGCCCCTGGCCAACCCTGTCCTGGCCTCTTCACCCTGTGTCTGAGGCAGTGCGGGGCTGGGCAGGTATTTAGTGTGGCAGGAGTCAGCATAGCACGGAGGTGGGCAACTTGCCCACACATCCCCCTGGCTCCTGCTAAAGCCCTGTGGGGGCTTTCTGTCCTAGGAGTAGCGGCCATTGAGCCCATGAGAGACCCTTCCAGAGGGCTCTCAGCCTTGTAACCGGCTTTTTCTCAGGATGTTGGCAGGGCTGGAGCACATCAGACTGGCATGGATTCTCCCAGTCAGGCAAAGGTGAAAGGTGCTCTGGCCTGGCTCAGCCCCTCCACCCCTTTAAGTGTTATCCCACACTGGACTCAGTAGCCCCACTAGTGACTACTGCAGTGCTTCAAATTGTTACAAAATGTAGCAGTTTAGAACCATCCCCTTATTTTGCTCACAATTTTGCGGGTCAGAAAGTCAGGGTGGGCTCAGCTGGGTGGTTTTCTCCTGGGGTTACTCATGCAGTGAAAGCAAGTGCAGCCTGGTACTACAGTTATCTGTGGTGGAAATGCTACATAAGTGAGCGACTACACTTCTCTTCCCAAGTCTGAGTTCAGTGACATCAAGTTGGCAGCTTGAAGCTGGGAGAATTTACACCACAGATACTGGCAGAGGCTACACATCAGGTTCCCTCCTTGTTCCCCACCCCCACCCCAGGCTCCAGCCACCTGAGAACTTACTAACATTGACCAGTGTCTCATTGCTGTGGTCCCCACATGGGCAGGTCCGGAAAATGTATGAGACCGGGTTTTGCACCTGTTGGGAGTTTTTTTTTTTTTTTTTTTTTTTGAGACACAGTCTCCCTCTGTCACCCAGGCTGGAGTGCAGTGGCGTGATCTCGGCTCACTGCAAGCTCCGCCTCCCAGGTTCACGCCATTCTCCTGCCTCAGCCTCCCGAGTAGCTGGGACTACAGGTGCCCACGACCACACCTCACTAATTTTTTGTATTTTTAGTAGAGACAAGGTTTCACCATGTTAGCCAGGATGGTCTCAATCTCCTGACCTTGTGATCTGCCCACCTCGGCCTCCGAAAGTGCTGGGATTACAGGCGTGAGCCACTGCACCCGGCCTTTTTGTTTTTGACAGAGTCTCACTCTGTGGCCCAGGCTGGAGTGCAGTGGCATGATCTTGGCTCACTGCAGTGCAACCTCCAGCTCTTGGGTTCAAGCAATTCTCCTGTCTCAGCCTCCCGAGTAGCTGGGACTACAGGCACACGCCACCAGGCCTGGCTGACTTTTGTATTTTTAGTAGAGACAGGGTTTTACCATGTTGGTCAAGCTGGTCTCGAACTCCTGACCTCAGGTGATCTACCCGCCTCAGCCTCCCAAAGTGCTGGGATTATAGGCGTGAGCCACTGCGCCTGGCCTGCACCTGTTGAAGTTTTATGAAGCATAGCCTCAGATATCTTTTTCTGCCAAACCCTGTGTTTTAGCTATTTTTAAATTTTTTACAGAGTCTCACTCTGTTGCCCAGGCCGGAGTATAGTGGTGCAATCATAGCTTGCTGCAGCCTCCAGTGCCTGGGCTCAAGTGGTCCTCCTGCCCTAACCTCCCGAGTAGATGTACTACAGATGTGAGTTGCCACACCCAGCTAATTCTTTTTGTTTATTTGTTTTTGTGGAGACAAGGTCTTGCTATGTTGTCCTGGCTGGTCTCAAACTCCTAGCCTTAAGCTATCCTCCTGCATTGGCCTCAAAGAATGCTGGGGTTACAGGTGTGAACCACTGTACCCCGCTGACCACACGTTTTTCTTTCTTTTTTTTTTTTTGAGATAGTGTCTTTCTCTGTCACCTAGGCTGGAGTGCAGTGGCACGATCATGGCTCACTGCAGCCTCGAACTCTGGGCTCAAGAGATCCTCCCACTTCAGCCTCCTGAGTAGCTAGGACTACAGACATGCACCACCATACCTGGCTCATTTTTTATTTTTTGTAGAGACGGGATCTTACTATGTTGCCCAGGCTGATCTCAAATTCCTGAGCTGAAGGGATCCCTCTGCCTTGGACTGGCAAAGTGCTTGGATTACAGGCATGAACCACTGTGCCCAGATGACCCCATCTTTCAATAGGGGGAATTTCAAATAATTTTAGGGCTGTGTTCTCATGCCACCACAACCCAGCAGGCCAGATTAGCTGAGGACATGTCCTCTAAGCCCTTCTGTGTCCCTTCTGTTTTCAGTTTCTCTTCTGTCTCCTTTCCTTGGAGGTGACAGAGGGCACCCATGTGCCCAGGCTCACCCAGGCAGTAGGTGACACCAGTGGGTGACAATGTAGATGGCTTGCCGTGCCAGACACTCACTCCAATGCCCATTTTACAGATGAGAAGACTGAGTACGGAGTGGCCAGGCAGCCTGAGCAGGATCGCAGAGGGAGGATTTGTTCCTGGGCCAATCCCCTTGTTTCCCATCCATGTTCCCTATTCCTGGCAACTTGAGGGGACAAAGACCTATTCAGGCCCCGCCACCTCCAGCCAGATCTATCTTCCAGAGCAGCTGAGCCTCGATGGCTTGGGGCTAGGTCACAGCCCCTGACTGATGGTGAACTGGCCTGACAGGTAATTTGTACCTTGCATAGGAAGATGCGGTTATTGCCAGACGAGAACCAAAACCGGCCGTGAATAATTCCTGTGCTTTCAACAAAAACACCGATACAATGAAAGTTAAATAAATACTGCTCAAGCCACTCAGGCGTGAAGGGGAAAAGAGATACTGAAAATCATCTGAGCTAGCTCCTGTGAGCAGAGGCGCTGGGGCCCTGGTCCCTGTGGAGGTTGGCTGGACTCTGGCTCACGTGGAGCAGGTTGGCCTGCACTGACTGAGGGAGGCTACAGCTCTCTTCCCTGCCCCAGGTCTGGCATGTGACCTGCGAGACAGGCAGCCCTGCTCGGAGGCTTCCAGGCCTTGGCCTCGGCTGTTCTTTAAGCCTGGAATGCCCTCTGTGCCTTCTCTGCCTAGCAAACTCCTATTCATCCTTGAAAACCCTACTGAGATGATATCACTTCATTCATTCATTAAATGGACACTCACTGAGGTCTGCTGGGCCAGCCATGGGGCAGAGAGTGATAGAAAAAAGGGAGGGTCACGCCTGTCATCACAGCACTTTTGAAGGCCAAGGAAGGAAGATCGCTTGAGGCCAGGAGTTTGAGACCAGCCTGGGCAACATAGTAAGACCCTGTCTCTCCAAAAAATAAAAAATTAGGTGGGTGTGGTGGCACACACCTGTCGTCCCAGCTACCCAGGAGGCTGAGGTGGGAGGATCGCTTGAGCCCAGGAGATCGGAGCTACAGTGAGCTGTGATTGTACCACTGCACCCCAGCCTAGGTGACAAATGAGATCCTGTCTCAAAAAGTAAAATAAAACAATAAAGTGAAGAGCCTCTGATGTGGGCTGAATTATGTCCCTCACAAATTCATATGTTGAAGTTCTAACCCCTAATTCCTCTGAGTGTGACTGTTATTTGGAAATACGGTCTTTAAAAGAGGTGATTAAATTAAAATGAAGTTATTAGGTTGGGCCCTAATCCAATATGCCTGATGTCCTTATAAGAAGAGGAGATTAGGACAGACACGCACAGAGGGACGACCATGTGAGGACGCAGGGAGAAGACGGCGTCTACAAGCTAAGGAGAGGCCTCAGGAGGAATCAGCCCTGCCCACTCCTTGATCTCGAACTCCAGCCTCCAGAACTGTGAGGCCAATTATGTTTCTGTGGTGTAAACCACCCAGTTTTTATTCTAGGGACCCTGGGAAGCTCACACAGCCTCACAGGCTTGTAGAGGTGACAAGCATGTTGGGAACAGTGACAACAAGGGTTGTCACTGGGAGGATATAGCACAGTCAGGATCTGAGTTCAGGCTGAGTGTGGTGGCTCATGCCTGTAATCCCAATGCTTTGGAAGGCTGAGGCCAGATAATTGCTTGAGGCCAGGAGTTCAAGACCAGCCTGGGCAACACAGCAAGACCCCATGTCTACCAAAAATAAAAAATTAGCTGGGCATGGTGGTGCATGCCTGTAGTCCCAGCTACTCAGGAGGTGGGAGGGTGGCTTGAACCCAGGCGTCAAGAGCTGCAGTGAGCTGTGATGCCACCATAGCACTCCAGCATGGGCAACAGAGCGAGACTCTTTTTTTTTTTTTTTTTTTGAGACGGAGTCTTGCTCTGTCGCCCAGGCTGGAGTGCAGTGGCCGGATCTCAGCTCACTGCAAGCTCCGCCTCCTGGGTTTACGCCGTTCTCCTGCCTCAGCCTCCCGAGTAGCTGGGACTACAGGCGCCCGCCACCTCGCCTGGCTAGTTTTTTGTATTTTTAGTAGAGACGGGGTTTCACCGTGTTAGCCAGGATGGTCTCAATCTCCTGACCTTGTGATCCGCCCGTCTTGGCCTCCCAAAGTGCTGGGATTACGGGCTTGAGCCACCGCGCCCGGCTTTTTTTTTTTTTTTTTTTTTTTTGAGACTCTTGTCTCTACAAAGAAACTTAAAATATGAAGAAATAAAAAAAGAGGAGAAGGTCATGAAGACACAGCCATAGAGGGAAGGTGGCTTTGTGACAGTAGAGACGGTGACATTGTGGCGATGCAACTGGGAGCCACCAGAAAGCACAGAGGCCCAGAACAGTGTCACCATCAGAGTCCCCAAGAAGGACCCAAGCCTGCTGACACCTTCATTATGGACTTCCGGCCTCCTAAACTGTGAGAGAAAAACATTTCTCTTGCTTAAAGCCATGCAGTTTGTGGTCCTCAGTCATAGCAGCCACCAGAAACCAATACAGTTGGCCTCGGTCCTGTCCTGGTCAGGAAACATTGGGTCAAACCAGGCATGGTGGCACACACCTGTGGTCCCAAGGCTGGTGGATCACATTGACCAGCCTGGACAATATAGTCAGAACCCTTCTCTATAAAGTTTAAAAAAAATGAGCTACTCGGGAGTCAGAGGTGAGAGGATGCTTGAGGTCGGGAGTTCAAGACCAGCCTGGGCAACATAATGAGAACCCATCTCTACAAAAGTAAAAAAAAAAAAAAAAAAAAAAAATATATATATATATATATATATAGCCAGGTGTGGTGGTGTGCACCTGTGGTCCCAGTTACTTGGGAGGCTGAGGCTGGAGGATTGCTTGAGCCCAGGAAGTTAAGGCTGCAGTGAGCCGAGATCACACCACTGCACTCCAGCCTGGGTGACAGAGCAAGACCCTGTCTCTTAATAGAAAAAGACAGGCTGGGTGGGATGGCTCACATCTGTAATCCCAGCACTTTGGGGGGCTGAGATGGGAGGATTGCTTGAGGCCAAGAGTTCAAGACCAGCCTGGGCAGCATAGCAAAACCCCATCTCTTTAAAGTAAATACATAAAAATTAAAGAGACTGGACATGGTGGCTCATGCTAATCCCAGGACTTTGAGAGGCCAATGCAGGAGGACTGCTTGAGCCCAGGAGTTTGAGACCAGCCTGGGCAACACAGTGAGAAGTTAGGGCTACAAAACAGGGTCTACAAAAATAAAAATAAAAAAATTAGCCAGGCGTGGTAGCATGTGCCTGTAGTCCTAGCTACTTGGGAGGCTGAGGCCAGCCTGGGCTACATAGTGAGATCCTGTCTCTAAAATCATAATAATGGTAATAAAATTAAACCGGAGCATAACTAGCATTAGTGAGGATGTGGAGAAACTGGAACCCTGCTGCACTGCTGCTGGGAGTATAAAATGGTGCAGCTGCGGCCGGGCGCAGTGGCTCAAGCCTGTAATCCCAGCACTTTGGGAGGCCGAGACGGGTGGATCACGAGGTCAGGAGATCGAGACCATCCTGGCTAACACGGTGAAACCCCATCTCTATTAAAAAAATACAAAAAACTAGCTGGGCGTGGTGGCGGGCGCCTGTAGTCCCAGCTACTTGGGAGGCTGAGGCAGGAGAATGGTGTGAACCCGGGAGGCGGAGCTTGCAGTGAGCTGAGATCCGGTCACTGCACTCCAGCCTGGGCGACAGAGCGAGACTCCGTCTCAAAAAAAAAAAAAAAAAAAAAGGTGCAGCTGCTTTTAAAAAAGTCTGGTAGTTTCTCAAAAAACTAAACACAGAATGAAAGCAAGGTCTTGAACAGATATTGGCACACCCATGTTCACAGCAGCACTCTTCACAACAGCCAAAAGGTGGAAATGACCCAGATGTCCATGGACAGTTGAATGGATAAACAAAATGTGGTCTGTCCATAAGATGGAATATTATTCAGCCCTGAAAAGGAAGGAAATTCTGCCACCTGCTATGACGTGGATAAACCCTGAGGACATTATGCTGAGTGAATAAGTCAGACTAAAGGACAGATATTGTATGATTCCACTTATATGAGCTTCCTAGGATCATTAAATTCATAGAGACAGAAAGTACAATAGCCAGGGGCTGGGAGAGGGGAATCAGGAGTGTTTCAAGGGGACAGGGTTTCAGTTTGGGAAGATAGAAAACAGCTCTGGAGATGGATGGTGGTGATGGCTGCACAACAGTGCGAATGTGCTTGATGCCACTGAACTG
Organism: Macaca nemestrina; assembly: GCF_043159975.1. NCBI lineage: Eukaryota > Metazoa > Chordata > Mammalia > Primates > Cercopithecidae > Macaca > Macaca nemestrina. The sequence goes on from NC_092128.1 coordinate 150,595,189, forward strand.
TGCACTTAAAAAGGGTTAAGATTGTGGCCGGGCGCAGTGGCACACACCTGTAATCCCAGCACTTTTGGGAGGCTGAGGTGGGTGGATCACCTGAGGTCAGGAGTTTCAGACCAGCCTGGCCAACATGACAAAATCCCGTCTCTACTGAAAATACAAAAAATTAGCCGGGCGTGGTGGCGGGTGCCTGTAATCCCAGCTACTCAGGAGGCTGAGGCAGGAGAATCGCTCGAACCCGGGAAGTGGAGGTTGCAGTGAGCTGAGATCATACCACTGAAGACTCCATCTAATAAAAAAGTCGGGGGGCCGGGCACGGTGGCTCACGCCTGTAATCCCAGCACTTTGGGAGGCCAAGGTGGGTGGATCACGAGGTCAGGAGATCGAGACCATCCTGGCTAACACAGTGAAACCCCGTCTCTAGTAAAAATACAAAAAAATTAGCCAGGCGTGGTGGTGGATGCCTGTAGTCCCAGCTACTCAGGAGGCTGAGGCAGGAGAATGGCGTGAACCCAGGAGGCGGAGCTTGCAGTGAGCAGACATTGTGCTACTGCACTCCAGCCTGGGTGACAGAGCAAGACTCCACCTCAAAAAAAAAAAAAAAAAAGGTGGGGGTGGATTAAGATGGGTAAATGTGATGTGCATTTTACCACAATTTTAAAAGAAGTGCCAAAGTTAGCAACTCAGGAGATGTGGCTTTGCAAGTATGGCCAGCATTGTCTAAACTCACCAATACCTGGTTTTTCTCCCCTTCCTGGGCACAGCAAAACTCTCCAGCACCCCTCAGCTAAGTGTGATCATGTGGGCTGTGAGCACCAGGGACATGGGAGTCTGTGCATGCCCCATGGTGACCTCACATGCAGGTGGACAACTCGTGAACTCTAAGTGGCTCAGGCTGTCCAGACACCACAAGGAGGTCAGTGGCCTGGGAGCAGCACCTGGGCTGTGTTGACAATATGAAGAGGAGAATATGTTTTTCTGTGTTGCATCAAGCCATTGAGATGTAGGGGATATTTCTCACTGCAGCATAACCTGGCCTATTCTGACTGATAGACCAGCTTCCCTGGAACAACAGCAGATCTGGCACCCTGGAGACAGCTGGTTGGAACTGCCAGGAGCTACAAGGGTCAATGGTTCTCACTTGACCCTTGTAGGCTCTTAGATTTGGGATGGTGTCTGAGTCTCTTTGAGCTGCCATAGTGAGGTGTCACTAACTGGTGGTTTAAACAACAGAAATGTATTCTCTTACCGTTCTAGAGGCTTGAAGTCCAAGATCAAGTCTCTAGTCCAAGGTGGCAGGTGTTGGCAGAGCGTGAGGGGTCTGTCCCAGGCCTCTCTGGTGTGTCCACCCCCCTCCACATCTTTCTACATTATCTTCCCTCCATAGCTGTTTGACTCCAAATATCTTCCTTTTATTGGTGACAGGATCTTGCTCTATTGCTCAGGCTGAAGTGCAGTGGCATGATCACAGCTCACTGCAGCCTCGACTTCCTGGGCTCAAGCCATCTTCCCACCTCAGCCTCCCAAGCTGCTGGGACTACAGTCATGTGCCACTATGCCTGGTTAATTGAAAAAAAAAAAAAAATTTGTAGAGGCAGGGTCTTGCCCAGTCTGGCCTCAAACTCCTGGGCTTAAGCAATTCTCCTGCCTCAGCCTCCCAAATTGCTGGGATTACAGGCATGAGCCACTGCACCCAAATGTCCTCTTTTTATAAGGACATCAGTCATGTTGAATTAGGGCCCACTGGACTCCAGTATGACCTGATCTTAATTACATCTGCAATGACCCTCTCTCCAAATAAGGTCACATTTCAAGGTATTAGGGGTTAGGAATCAAATATATGAATTTGTGGGGGACTCTCTTCAATCTACAACAGATAGCCCCACAGAGGAGGATCTGTGGCAATCGGGCCAGGAGAGGAGGGCAGGGGCAGGGGCAGGTAGGGGACGACCAGACACCTCCAGCAGATGGAACTAAGTGAGCAGGTCTTTCTGGCAGGAACAGCTCTAGAATATTCTTGTTTTGTTTTTTTGGAACAGAGTCTTGCTCTGTTGCCCAGGCTGTAGTACAATGACATGATCTCAGCTCACTGCAGCCTCCGCCTCTCGAGTTCAAGCAATTATCCTGCCTCAGCCTCCTGAGTAGCTGGGACTACAGACACCCACCACCAAGCCCAGTTAATTCTTGTATTTTTAGTAGAGACGTGGTTTCACCATGTTGGCCAGGCTGGTCTCGAACTCTCAACCTCAGGTGATCCACCTGCCTTGGCCTCTTAAGTGCTGGGATTACTGACGTGAGCCACCACGCCTGGCTTAGAAGGTTCTTTAGAGAGTCTCCATGGCCATAGAAACTGGGTGTGTGTGTGCCTGTCTGTGTGTGTGTGTGATAGGATTCCTACCTCCTGCCCCTCTCTGGGGTGAAGGCAGACCAATACATGAAGAGAGAGTGTAGGGCAGCCGGGAGGGGCCTGTCAGGCTTGATCTCTGTAGGTTTGTTTTTGACTCAATGCTGGCTCTAGAAATGGATTGACATTGGGGTGGGTGTGGGATGGAGGCTGAAAGGAGAGGGAAGCTTTCAAAGCTGTAGCCATGGGAAATGTTTTTATTTTCTGCTTGAAAGAAAATGCCAAAGAAGGATAAAAAGGAAAAAAAGGGGGGGGAGGGGAGAGGTGATGAGAGAGACTGTGTGTGTGTGTGTGTGTGTGTGTGAGAGAGAGAGAGAGAGAGAGAGAGAGAGAGAGAGAGAGAAAGCCGGGATGCCTTTTTGTATGAGAGACTTCTAGATTGGGAAATGAAGCTCGGCCAGGCGTGGTGGCTCACACCTGTGAGTGGCTTCCAGCACTTTGAGAGGCCGAGGAGGGAGGATTGCTTGAAGCCAGGAGTTCGAGACCAGCCTGCGCAACATCATTAGACCTCCCCTCCCCGCATCTCTATAAAACATTAAAAAAAAAAAAAAAAAGGCCGGGCGCGGTGGCTCAAGCCTGTAATCCCAGCACTTTGGGAGGCCGAGATGGGTGGATCACGAGGTCAGGAGATCGAGACCATCCTGGCTAACACGGTGAAACCTCATCTCTACTAAAAATACAAAAAAATTAGCCGGGCAAGGTGGCAGGCGCCTGTAGTCCCAGCTACTCGGGAGGCTGAGGCAGGAGAATGGCGTGAACCCGGGAAGCAGAGCTTGCAGTGAGCCGAGATAGTGCCACTGCACTCCAGCCTGGGTGACAGAGCAAGACTCCGTCTCAAAAAAAAAAAAAAAAAAGCTACCTGGCGTGGTGGCATACATCTGTAGTCCCAGCTACTTGGGAGGCTGAGGCAGGAGAATTTTTTGAGCTGGAAAGGCTGAGGCTGCAGCGAGCTGTGGTTGCACTGCTGCACTACAGCCTGGGCGACAGAGCAAGTCCCTGTCTCAAAAAGAAAAAAAGAAGAGACCCCAAGGGAGGCCAAGCTTGGTGGTTTGGGTCTGTAATCCCCGCACTTTGGGAGGCTGAGGTGGGAGGATTGCTTGAAGCCAGGACTTCAAGACCAGCTGGGGTAACATAGCGAGACCCCATCTCTCCAAAAAAAAAAAAAAAAAAAAAGATGATCCCAAGGGACAGGGGATATGGATTCTCCAGGTTTGCCCTGAACCTCAGTCTTCGCTAGGTTCTGTGGAATTACACAGGAGCTCCTGCTCTCCAGCCACGGCTCTCCTGATCTCCAAGGTGACCCCTGGGTTACTTTGACCTCATCCCCCTACTGCGCCCCAGGCCAAACCAGGGTCTCATACTGCTCCTCTGACCTTCACTGCCCCCCTTCTTCCCCATGCCAGGCCAGGGAAGGAGACAGCCTCTACCAAGTGGCAGGGAGGACTGATGGTTAGCACAGTACATGGGTGGCGGAGTGTGTCACGTGTCATGGGAGTGGCCATGCCTCTACCTTTTTTTTTTTTTTGAGACAGAGTTTTGCTCTTTTTGCCCAGGCTGGAGTGCAATGGCGCGATCTCGGCTCACCGCAACCTCTGCCTCCTGGGTTCAAGCGATTCTCCTGCCTCGGCCTCCTGAGTAGCTGGGATTACAGGCATGTGCCACCACCCTGGCTAATTTTGTATTTTTAGTAGAGACGGGGTTTCTCCATGTTGGTCAGGCTGGTCTTGAACTCCCGACCTCAGGTGATCCACCTGCCTCGGCCTCCCAAAGTGCTGGGATTACAAGCATGAGCGACCGCGCCCAGCCGCCTCTACCTTCTCTAAGTGAGTCTCAGCCAGGCTGGGGCTCCCAGGGGCACAGGGCTTCCACACTGGGGTCCCCAGCAAGCTGCCTGGTTTAGTTCAGGGTGCCTGCTACTTCCTAGCTGCATGGGCTTGTCACGTCTCCTTTCTGCCCTCAACTTTCTCATCTGTTAAATGGGTATGCCGGTGCCCCAATCATAGGGTTGTCAAAGCCTGCCTGAAGCAGGGCTCAGAGCGCACCACGAGGAATTCAGACAGGAAAAGAGGAAACTGGGAAGGCTCTGCGTGGGAAGGGGGTGGGACAGCCTGGATTTGGGACGCAAGGCGTGTGCTAAGGAGGTGGAGCTAGGAGAGGTGGGGCGTGCAGAGGTGCCTCTGAGGGCCAGGCTGGCAGTGGAATTTGCTGCAGAACTCTCAGCTTGCACAGGCCTGCCTGGGAGGGGATCAGAGGCCTAAACAAAGCGGGGAGCCGGCAGGGAGGGGGTAAGGGAAGGAACCTCTAAGAGAAGGAACAGTCCTCTCCCGGGGCACCCACTCCCCACCTAGGTGCAGCGCCTCTCCCCAAACACACGTGCTGCCAAGCCCTTCATCAGTCACCCTGGCACTGACATCCATAAATCCCATTAGTCACACCGCCACAAACACATCCAGTCCCAGGCAGACAAAGACACGGGGCCCCAAAGCGGCTGTGTCTGTCCCCAGTGGCGCTTTCCCCATGCCTAGAACTGTGCGGACACCGCAGGCGCTTCGTGCAATTGTTGAACCGACAGCAAGCAGCACTCCTCGCAATTACAAACGCCTCCTGATCGCGTAACTACAGGCCCCCGGATAACCACAGTTGTTCCTTTCCCCCATTCCAAGTCTCTCCCATCCCCTCTGGGTACACACGTACTGCTGTAATCACCCACGAATGCCCTTGGCCATTCCCTCTTCTGCGTCTCTCTGGAGGGGGTAGGGCTGACACTGCGCCCCCCTCCCCCAAGCCAGTGCTCGGACGGGTCAGGCAGAAAAACCATCCCCCAAGGTCACCAAAGCTCTTCAGCAGGCGCCCCCGGGAGCTGATTTATTGGCGGCTTATTTGGAGAAATGCTATCGCTCTTAGATTCCGGAGGGGGGAAAAAACACGCTCGCGGTGGACTTTAACCTTGGGCTGAAACCACAGCGCTTTGTTTTCAGAGGTGCTTCCTAGGGCGCCGCGGCGGGGCTGGGGCCTAGCGGGGGAAGCTCGGCCGGAATGTGGCCCAGCAGCCTCTCCACTCCCAGGCTGCGCTCCCGCCTGCCCTGGCAAGCGCTCAAATTCCTCTGGGCCCGGCCGGAAGCCCTCGGTCCCTCCAAAAGTGCTTCTAGAAATTCTAGGAAGGAGCCGAAGCTCCTTGGATGAGGGCGTCCTTGGAGCGAGGTTTCCAAACCCTCCCATCCCAAGCCCCCGGCATGTGCCACCGCCGTTCGCAGTCGTGTTACTGGCATGGTGAGGTTTTCGGGAGGCACCCAGGAAGGGCTGAATGCTTCGGTTTCCGCGCACCTTAAGTCCGGAGCAAAACCCCGCTGGAGGTAGTTGGCTCCGATCGCGTGCATGGTTTGCTTGGCTGATGTAAGACACCAGCGCGAAGGCCTGTTCCCGCCCCTCTGGCAGAGATAAATTAAGCGTTATTATTGCAAATGCACCCTCTCTGGATCTGCTCCCCACGACTGTTCCGTGTGTCAAAACCGCCGCTTCCACCAGGCAGCCACAAGGGCGAGACCAATTACCGCTTTCCCCATGGTTGTGCCAAAGCACGCAGCCAACGAGGGCTCCAAGCCGGGACTCCGGTTGAGAAAAACCTGGGGCATCCGGCAGCACCGACGGTGGGAACCAGATGAGCCCCCGCCTCCGTACATGGTGCCCACAGTCACCCCCCCGCCTTGGTCCTCCTATGCCAAAAAAAAAAAAAAAAAAAAAAAAAAGGCTCATCATGCGCCCGCAGAGGGCTCTGAGGAGACACGGGATGAAGGCAGGGTCCGCGGAGAAGTGGCAAGCTAAATTCTGAGAAGCCGCTTCGACCCTGACCCTGGCGTCACCCCTCCGTAGTGCAGGTGGCACCGGAGTTGGGCTCGAGTGGACAGCTGCACGCCCATCCTAGTCTCACCGAGCCTTTCTAAGAGGAATGCCAGGCCCGGGCGCCCCTACCCCAAGGCGGTGATCCTGTGAAGCTCGGGCCACCTTAGGGTCCAGCGCCCTCAGGGATGGATGGTGCTGGCACCGAGGGACGAGGCCGTTCCCTCTCTTTGGTGAACGGAGAAGCTCTTGGCGTGGTTCCTGCGCAGTCTTGGGGTCCCCAGGCCGTGATGGGGTGAGCAGGGCGTGCGGTGTGGCCTGGGATGCGAGACCAGTCTGGAGCACCCCCGCGTGAGCGACAGGAAGGAGGGCCCGCCCGGAGATTTATGGCCGCAGCCGGCCCCCTGCGCACCGAGCGCGTCTCCGTCCTTTCCCAGCCAAACAGTGGAGTGGAGGACCCGACCCTGGCTGGAGGAAGAGGCCAGGGCCGGAGGCGGGGCCGAGAGGAGCTGGAATCCATCGGGGCTGGGCCTGGCGCTGCAGTCCCAATTCTGCCCGCCTTGCGCCCTGGTCTCGGTGGGGTGTGGGGCGATGGCGCCGCGTCCCTGGTCTTCCAGGCAGGTTCGGGCAGCTCCCGGCTGGGTTGGCCCAGCCGCGACTTGGCGCTGTATCTTGGCGCTGTATCGCGGCTGGGTCTGTCGCAGCGAGGGGACGGCGAACGTGGCTTTCCCGGGCACAGCCTCTCCGGGTTTTAGCCGCGCCCGCCAGACACGGGACCTGCGGAAACCGGAGCTTAAGACACCCAGCCACATGGCCTCTGAGCGGGCAGTAGAAGCCGGCAATCCCTCAGGGGGTGCCCTTCACCGAGATGCCAGCGGAGAATGGGGGCTTCGGTCCCTGCCTGGAAAGGCGGTTGGGGAGATGGGTGAAGTGGCTCGGGTGGCCGCGCCAAGGAAAGGATGCTGGCTTTTTCTTCCCCCGCTGGGGGAAGGATAAGGGGAGAACGTGTCCAAGCGGCCAGCAACATCAGAATTTGGGAAGAACCGGGTTCAACGCCGAATTGAGGGAGGCCGTCTGATCGCAGGAGCTGCACCAGTCGGGGCTGAGCCTGCGCCAACAAAAGCGCGACAGGGGTGACGGCCGGGCTCAAGGTTGGCCTGTCCTTTGGTTTTAAAACAAAGAGGCAGAATTTTGTCAGTCGGGACGCGTCCAGGGAGCAGAGGCCGGAGCCGGTAGCCTAGGAACACAGGAAAGGCCTCGGCTCCGGTGGCCCAGACTGGCTGCGGAGAAGCACGGTGGGCCGGGCCTCAGCTAGCCAGGGCAGATTCTCCCGCAACTGCGGTGGTTTGGGGCTACAAGGAAGACCCACCCCGCTCCCCCGAGTCGATTTTTCACCCAGTCAGTAAAACACACACACACACCCACACACACACACCCACCCACCCCAACTGCGACCACAGGGTTTTTGGCCACCTATCCCGCTGGGTAAACAAAAGTGTGAGGGGGCGGGGAGGGGGAAGGGGAAGGGACGGAATGGGGGTGGGGCGCGTAAGATGGCGGCTGGACCTGGTGGCCTATGGCCTGTGCCCTATGGCCGTGGCACCCAGGCCTGGTTTTTACATTTAAATGTGGCCCACCATACTGGGGAGGGCGTTTCCCTGGACCCTGAACCCTTGTTAGGGATGTCCTAGAGGCTCCCCTTTACGAATGGAGGCACCTGGGCTGCACCCACTACTTCGCTTGGGATCTGTCCTCCGCCCCAAGATGGCTCCCAGTCGCTGTTTACTCAGCGACTGCGGGGACACCAGGGCGCGGGGCTGGGGAGCAGGCGGAGATCAGGGCGCGTATAGATTGGCCTGGGCAGGCGGCCTCTCCGCGTAGCCCGCCCGCGCCCCCACGCACTTGGCATCCCTGGAAAACCAGCGTGGGCAGGATGCATCCTGGCCGCCCCCACCACCACCGCGTCCCCAGGCCCTGCGCCCTGGCCGGGCTCCGGTGGCTGCAGGGCCGCGCAAATGTGGAATGGGTGCCGGGGGCGGGTATGGAAGGGGCCCGCGCGAGGGGGCTGGGCGCACAAAGCCCAGGCACCACGGCCCTAATGAAATACCGGCTGGGTTCGTCACGCTGCCGAGGCGCACACTTGAAAAATGCAAACGCCATTGGCAAATCCAGGGCAAACAGGCAGAATTTTTATTAGCAACTAAATGATTTATGGCACACGTACCCCGCCGTCACAATTACGGCGTCTCGGAGCATCCAGGGGGTGAAAACATTAAACATTTATAAAAATGGGCCTTTGTTTTTTTCTACTCCGCAACCCTTTGTTTTCCCCACCCCAACTCTCTCAAGATATACATATTTTTTCCTTGAGCTATATTAAAATAAAGAAAAACATTCCCCAAATCCAGGGCGGGGTAATGCGGTGGAGAATTAGGGTCTGGGCTTGTAATATTGGTGGGCAAAGAGAGTGGAGAGGAAGCGATGGGGCCTCGGGCGTGGGAGGGCTTAACTAGGAACACACAAGACCTCTGCGTAAGGCTCAAGGGCGCTCTGCGCCCCCACACACGGCCCCCTTCCCCCGCCTGGGCTTCCAGCAGCCCCGCGCAGCTCGACTGCGTTTATTCGATTCCTGCAGTCCCCTCCTCCCCTAAGGCACACAGACACAATACCTCCTTTCTCTAACCCCCCTCTCCTCTCCGTCTTTGCTCCTGCCCGTCCCGGGGATGCACCGGGCGCCTCTCGCCGCCCCGAATGCCGAGGCCGCCACTGAGACCCGCACGGCCAGCTCCAAACGCGGACACCGTGGCTTGTTCCCCTCGGCTCCGGCTATTTTCGTTCCTTTCTTTCCTTTTCACTCCTCCCTCCTCCCCAGCGGAGCTACAGCTTCCAAAAGAGGGCAGCCTAGAAACCAACGCAGGAAGCTCCAGGAAGGGCAACTTGAAACTGCCCTCAAGAGGCTGAACTTTTTTCCTCAAATTTATCCTGGAATTAAATTAGACACCCCCCAGTTCGTTCTCGAAGCCTCCCCCCACCTTTTTTTTTTCTAAAAGTGGAGAAAAGAAAATAGAACGAATGGGCACTAACGCGCTCATTTTCCCCCCTCCCGAAAAGTTGCCTTAAAAATTGATTTAAAAAAACAGAACGGGCAATGCGAAAACGCTGAGTCCGCAGCGCGGGGCGAAAGAGCGGGCTCCTCGTTTTAATTAAAATCTTATCACCGCAGTTGCTCTTCGAGGCAGGATTGGAAGGATTTCTGCCCCTCCAAGCTTCCTTTCCAGGGTACGTAATGCCTAGCCGGGCTCGGGGGCCTGCAGGGCTGCAGAGAGGGTGCGGGGGCCCCCAGGACAGTTTTGCTGGCGTGGTCCGCACTCCCTGCGCCCCCGGTCAGGTAGGTCGGCCGCGGGCAGCTCACGGCTACTCAACCCAGAAAGGATTTTGCTGAAAGAGCAAAATAAAAGTACAAAGTCTGGGGGATTGGGGCTCCCTTCCCCCTACGGCCGCCGTGGCCAGCCAAGCACTTTTTGGGCTTGGCGGCTACTTCCTCTGAGCTCAACAGATTTTTTTTTTCCCGGTCTCGCCCTCCCTGGAGGGGGCGCGGCGGATGGAAGGCGAGAGAGGCCCCCAGCCAAGAGGTTTTTAATATTACACTTTAATAGGTTTCAGAAGGCTCCGTGGAGAAATGCTAATAGGCTGAAATGTCAGAATCAAGAGGGATTCAGTTCGCGCTCAGCCGATCTAATCCTTTTTTCTGCTCTGATTTTTTTGTGGGGGGGGGGGAGGAGAGGGGAGCGCCCACGCAAAGAGGGACTTTGGGGAGGGGCGCGCTGTGCGAAGCGCCGCAGCCCCGGCCTGGGCCGAGCGGGGGGCGCGCCCCGATCCGCGTTTCTATAGGAACCCCTTTTAGAAGATTAGAGACTCACCCGCTGCCCGCCGCCGCGGCCTCTCCAAAATATTAATCAGTAACCATCTGACACCGCGTTTCAGGGAGGGACCCGCAGGCCAGTGCTAGGAAAACGGCCTTCTCGCCTGCCCATCCCACCCGACCGCGCTGCTGGGGGAGAGGGAATGAATCGCTGCTTTGTTTTAAAAGGAAGAAAAAAAACAAGGGAAAAAGCAGCCCTTGTCTGTTGCGGCGTCTCCACCGCGCGTACTAGAAGCGCACCCCAGGGGAGGTCGGGGCCCGGGGCCCGGGGCGCGGGGTGCAGCCCGCCGGGCCCCAGGCCCTCCCCGGCTCGCTTGGCTTGTCACCTCCTCCTGCGAGCAGGAAGCTGACAGGCGGCCCATTAAACCGCGCCTTGCAAAGCCCTGGATTGCGGCGACAACCATCTTCCTCTATTTTGATCACTCAGCCCAGACGCTGGGGGAGGGGGGAAGGAAAAGGGAGGAGAAGGAGAAAGGAGGGAGGGGGGGGTCCGAGCTGGTGGAGGGGGAGGGCTGCCTAGAAACGGCCCGGAAAAATTCTCACCACCAGTTTTGATCATTCAGCCCCGCCGAGGGGAGCCTGGAAACTGCTGGAGCCCCTAGGTCCGTAATTGGTTTTATAGGAATGGCTGTGGGCCAAGGTGTTTACATGCGCGTGATTGGCGGCGCGCGCGGCCAATGCACGGCGGCCGGGGGCCGGGCTAGGGGGGGCGGGCGCCCGGGAACAATGCGTGTTTCTTTGCCGGAGAGTGCTCCCCTCCCCCAACCCCCTCCAACCTCCCCCCCGCTGCCTTTTTTTTTTTTTTTTTTTTTTTTTTTTTTTTTAGATCCAGCGAGAGGAACTTGAAAGGGGGGTTGTGTAATGTACCTTTTCCAATCCCGGGCTGTATATGGAGATTTGGGATTCTTTAAACCGGCGCTACCTGGATTTTATTAAAAAGCGGGGAGCTCGGCGGGAGGAAAGCTGGCTTTTCCGGGGGCTGCGGGAGCCGGGCCGCGGGAGGGCGGAGGAGTTGGCGCGCCGAGCGCTCGGCCCGGGGAGCGGTTTTCTACCAAAAAAAGGAAAGGCGGGCAAAAAGTGTGAGGCGGCTGCGGGTGGCGGAGGGGAGCGGCGGCCGCGGGATGGCAGGCAGCACGGGCGCCTAGCTGCGCCGGGAGCCGGGGCCGCCACCGGAGTCGTTGTCGCCGGAGCCCGGAGCCGTGAACCCAGCCGCGCCAGGTACGCCGCCGGTCAGCCTGCCGGCCCCCGGCCGGGCGCGATGGTCTTCAAACTTCTCCAGCTCGACCCCCAACCACGCCTGCCCCTCGGGGTGCGCGGGGGGGATCCCCGCTACTGTCTGGCTCCCGATTACAGAATCGGGGACCAGGGCCGGCTGGGAGGGGGCGCCCTGGGAGGGGTGGGGGTGGGCTGCTGCGCCCCGGGCGCCCACGGGAGCCCCCAGCCCCGCTCCGGCCCGCCTGGCCCGGCCGAGGGGCGGCGGTTCCTCTCTTGGTTCCCAGCAGGCGGCGGGGGAGCCTGGGACGCCGAGACGTTTTCGATTATAGGCTGTTTTTAATTAAAAGCCGGAATTCAGCCATTTTAACTCCATTTAAGAGGGGGAGAAAAGTAGGGAGAACGCAGCGGAGCCCGCAGATGGCCGATGCAGCTTGTTTGCCAGTGCGAGGGTGTTCCTGGGGGCTTCACCCCGACTTCCCCGAACTGGGGCGCCTGGTCATACTGCGAGGCACTGGCTTTTAAAAAGCTACCCAAAGAATCTCTTACCAAAAAAAAAAAAAAAAAAAAAATCACGGGAAGCTCATCGCCTCCTTAAGACATGTATCCTCGGATGTGGCGATCTTAGATTTTTCCAAAGTAAACGCGGATCTGGTAACCAGAGCCTGATGGGAGAGAGCGAGGGAGGGAGGGAGGGGGTGTTTGTAACCAAAACCGAGTTAAAATAGGCACCCTTAGCAAAGTTGGGGAGGGAGGCTGGAGAGGAAGGCCGGCGGGTTTGGCCAGGGGTTTTGCAGCCGAGGGGGTCTCCTGCTCGGGGGGCTGGGCGCGGAGTGCAGGGCGCCGGGCGGGCACCCGGGAGCCGGTGGTTTTGGCGTGATCGGCGGCTCTAAGAGCGCCCAGGCCTCCTAGAATCAGGAATGTGAGCTGCTGCAGACAGACAGATCGAGGGAAGGGTGGGCTCCAAGAACCCCTCCGATCCCCAAGAGAATCCGCAAACGACAAATCTTTTAAACAAACAGCTTTAAACTGGAACTACAGGGGGATTTACCCAACGGTGGGGGAGGCGCCCCTTGGCCGGCCCGCGCTGCAAAGGTTTTCTTTGTAGGTTATTTTGGGGGGTGGGTGTGTGGGGGGGAAGCTAGGAGTAGAAGCGAGATCCTTGATCCCTTTCCTTCTCCTCTTGACATCCCCCAAATCCCCCACGCCAGGCCACGTCCTCGGGCTGCAGGATCTCAGGCCAGGGCGTTGGAAAATGAAACCAAAGCTTGTTTTGTAGGATTCTTTCCAGTCCTTAGGCGAGAATGCCACGTCTCGGGTCCTCGGACTCGAGCTCTGGGACTCATAGTGCCCCCGGGGGGAGAAAGGGGGGGGGACCACGAGCCTCTTTAAAAATAATAAACCCGCTTTGGACCCTCCCTCCTCCCACCCCCAGAAAAACACCATTCCGTCGGCGGTTCAAGGCGAGCTCAGGAAAAACCAAACTCGGAAAAGGGAGGCGAGGTCTCCAAAAGGTTAAATATTAAACTTTGCGGATCAGATAGTGCCAGAGTGTTTTGGGAGACACTTCGGACCTCTTGTGGCAAGGCTTCACGGTTTTAAACCCCGGAGCATTTGACGCCCAGGAATAAAATACACTTAAGAGGTTTGTATTTACGCTGTCCGGGCGCAGCCGAGGAGCCCTGCCCGGTTTCGGGAGGACCTGGCAGCCGCCGAGGCAGAGTCTGGGCTGGGGCGCAGCGCGCCACCGCCGCCGGTCACTTTTCCGAGCCAGGTCCCGGGAGCCTGAAGCCGCCGGCGGAAGGAGTATGGATTTTACTTTTCACTGAAAAGGGGCTACTCCTGATTTCATTTCTGGCCACTTGGTCGGCACCCCCCGATCCTGAAGGGCGAGGCGACTTTCTGAAACTTATTACTTTATTTTTTTTTCCCTTTTTCCTTTCCCCCTTTATATTTCTTCCGCGGCCCGTCTCCTCCCCGCCAAGACGCCGTGTGCGCCGCCTCGCGCAGCTCCGCCTGGCCGCCCGGAGGGGCCCCACCGCCGGCCGCCTGTGCGCCCCGGGCCGCGGGCCCGCCGCCGAGCGCAAGCCCCGCTGGCCGCCGCCATGCACGCCGCGGAGCCCCCGCCGCCCGAGGACTCTGGAACTACGCCGAGGCCGGACTTTTAGGTCCCACTGAGCTAGGCCTGCGGGCCGGGTGGGGGGCTGGCCGCGGCACTCCCGCGGAGGATGGATGGCCGAGACTTCGGGCCCCAGCGGTCCGTGCACGGTCCCCCGCCGCCGCTGCTGTCCGGCTTGGCCATGGACAGCCACCGCGTGGGCGCGGCCACTGCCGGACGCTTGCCCGCCTCGGGCTTGCCCGGCCCGCTGCCGCCTGGGAAGTACATGGCTGGCCTGAATCTCCATCCGCACCCGGGTAAGTGCCCCACGCCCTGCCCATCCCCTGCTGTGTTCCCCGGGAGATCCACTCGGCGGGGTCCTCCTGTGCACTCGCGGCCGGGGCTCGGCGACTCTCCTTCGGCGAGCCACGAGGGTGCGGGCGGACTCAGCCCCCAGGGCGGGGAAACTCCTGGCCCCGGAGCCGAGGCCAGTCCGGCGGCTCCGGCGGTGGAAAAGGCTCGGTTGCCTTTTCCTCACCGTGTTCGGCCCTAGTGAGCCGAAAGCGGGTGCAGTAGCCCGAGCCACCGGGGGCGATTCCAATCCCCGGGGGCCCCGGCGGCACAAGCCTGGGCTGGAGTTTTAAAAATCTGGGCGAGAAAAGAACAAACCGGCCCCCGCACCCCGCGAGACACCCGCTCCCCGAGCTCGATTCTTTTTCTTGGCAAACGCCCCTTTTGGCGCCCGTGGGCCCTCCTGGGTTCTGTTCCCAGCTCCACCACCCGCGCCGAGCCGGGTCCCTGGCAGTTACCTAGCGCCGGGGGATGCGGGAGTACGGTGACCCCAGCCCTGGGACCCTGGCCTCGTGGCGGGCGGGATGCCCCTTTCTTCCCGGGGAGAACGGCGGCCTTGGGAACCAGCACCCCGTTAGGAGGGCGGCGACCCGGGCCCTCGGGGACCCAGTGTTCTCCGGCGCTAAAGAGTGCGGAGGCGCGGCAGGGACGCCGAAATGGGGCCACCACCGTCCCGAACCTAGAGGGAAAGAAGAGAGCGGGTCCGGCAGGGCCCAGGCGGCGGAGGGGAAAACCCTGCTGCGGGAGGAGGTGGCCGAGAAGGTCCCGTGGCCTCCGCCATTTCCCAAGAGGGGCTGCCCAGGCACGGTGGGGACGGTGTCCGGGCAGGCGCTTCGCCGGGGCGGGAGATTATCGCTCTGGTCAGTCCGCGGCCGCTGCAGTCAGCGAGGCGGGAAGGAGCTCGGGGACCTCCAGACCAGCCCGGCCGCCGCCCGAGGACACCCGGTTCCTCCTCCTTGGGCTGCCCTGGCTTTTGCGCTTGGTGTCCCAAGTCTCGACTTAAAAAAAAATCCACCTTCTCTTGGAATTGCAGTTTCGGATTTTGCGATTTCCAGAGTAGCCCCCGATGCCCCCCTCTTCTTTGGGGTCTTGCAGGAGACACCCCCGGCCCAGAGCTGCTGCCTCGGCCTTGCCTCGCCCGCTCGGCGGAACTCGCCGATTTTGCCTCTCTCTTTGATTTTTCTCCTGGAACTTTTCAGGAACTGGAGTCCCGGGGGCTCGGCGGGACAAAAGGGCCTTTGTGAGGCGCCGGGCGGGGGAGGGGCGGGCGCCCGGGGGCCGGGAGCTCGGAGATCCCCGCCGGCCGGGGTGTTAGAACCGGGTCTTGGCCCTCGGACCTGCTTGTGCCCCTCCGGAGCTGGGGGCGCATTCCGCCCGGGGTCTGCGACCCGGGCAAGGGGTTGTTCCCGAGTGGTGTGTTGTGGCGAGGGAGGGGCGCGGGGGACCCCCGAGTAAGAAATTGGGGGGCAGCCCTAGGGTACAGAGGCCATCTGAACTGTCCCCTTCTGCGCTCCCCACAAGTCCACCGTGATGTGTGTGTGCATGTGCTTTTTGGGTCATTTGGTCCAGCCCGGAGTGGTGGCAGGGGGGCCCCCCCAAGCCTGGCAATCGGTGCCCGTGTCTCTCTGACTGGCAGGGCCTGCGCTTGGCTTTTTCGAGGCTGGGAACGGGCGTCGCGCACTCCCCGCCTGCGATCTGGCTCCGGCCTGGCAAGGCAAAGTGCCCTAATGCGAAGCGGTGAAAACAGCTACTACTCATGCATGAGTGCACCGTGCCAGGGCCGCGCCTAATCTGACGCAGCAGTCAGACGGCCTAGTGCCCATTTGCTGGATGGTGAGGCTGAGGTGGAGGGAAGGCCAAGCCTCGGAAGCCCAGCGGGAGGTAGCCTCGGAGCTCTGCCTCTGCGCACCTTCTGCGCTCACTGGGAGCTGCCTGACTTCTACACGCCGAGGCTGAGGTCGGGGAGGAAACAGCAGGAGGACTGCTGCCGCCCCCTGAACCCCGTGCTCACCCGGGAGGGAAAGGGGGGGCCGGTGCTGCTTCTGGCTGCCCCCCTCCCCAACTTCGAGTGGCCGCACGGAGACCTCGGACCCCAGGCCAACGCCCAGAGCCAAGCCCGTGCTAATCCCATTAGCCACGAGGTGGGAGCAGCTCCCATTCACTCTCTGCTTGGGGCTGGGCCGGATTACACATTCCTCAGCCCAGCACACCCTCCCCCTCCCGGGTTTTCTTTGTGGGGTGCAGGTGCTAAATTTTCCCTTCTGACGCACCTCCCTCTCTTCCTTGACTGTCGGCACCTTAGGTCTTGCCAGCTTTATCAGTCCCATCTTTATTTGTTTATTTTTGTACCGGGAAGTCCTGAGTGGTTGAGCCACTTGCTTGGGGTCACACAGCTAGGGAGAGGCACGTTACCGTTGGGCTCTGGGGACGTGGATGAGCGCTGCCAGGGCTTATAAAGCCCCTCCTAGGCCGAGGGAGGTTCCCTGGAGAGAGCTCAGAGCTGGAGGGGCCCTTGGAGAAAGATCCCCTGGGAGGAATCCCATCCAAGCTAGCATTGACAGCCATCTGCTGGGGTGGGTCCTCTGGAAGAGCTGTTTTCTGCCTTATGGGTCAAGATGGAGGGGTTTGGCCTCTTCTCTGCAGAAGAGGAGGTGATTTTAAGAATGAATGGTGTTTGGGATCAGGAAAGGGTGGTTTTTTAAGTTTCCTATTATCTTGAGCGTTGCTACATTGTGAACAAAATAGTCATAGCCTGATCGGGGAGATGGGCATGTAACTGACAAGCACCTGGGGCTTGGCTCTGTGCTCTGGGCTTGGGAGGCCTGGACTCAGTTGTCCTCACAGGCTGCAATTAAAGAGTTATTAGTAGGATTTTGTACTTGGATGTTTATTCTCCCTGCCCCCGCACCCTAGGCTGGCCCTGGGAGGGTCCATGAACTAGAGGGTGGGACTCAGGGATCTGGGTGGGGAGGCCCTGCACTCTGGCCTGGCCAGCCGTCAACAGGGGGCCATGGACCTTCTCCAGGGTTTGATCAGATCCATCTCTGGAATCCAGTCTGTCAGCCTACTGGGATTGATTTGGAAAGATTCATCAGTGAAGACTGCTGGCAGAGTGATGGAGAGATAAGGACGATTTGCAAGGGGCTTCCTTCTCTGGTTAGAGGCGACAAGGGAGGCCCTGGGAGAGTTCTGGAATCTGGAAGGGCCACTTGGTGGGGAGGAGGCTCTCTCTCTTGGTTCTTCAGCTCCCAACACCGGTGCTTTCCTTCTTTTCTCACTTGCTCATTTACTCAGCAAATAATTTCCAAGTGCTTCCTGCGTGCCAGGCACCGCTCGGGTCCCAGGAATGCGGCAGTGAACCCAACAGAAGTCTCTGCCCTCATTGGAGCTCACGTTATTCAGGGGAGTTGGAGTGAACACACAAATACCAGAAGGAAATTTTTTTTTTTTTTTTTTTTTGAGATAAGGTCTTTGTCTGTTACCCAGGCTGGAATGCAATAGCGTGATCTCAGCTCACTGCAACCTCCACCTCCCAGGCTCAGTCCATCCTCCTACCTCAGCCTCCTGAGTAGCTAGAGTTACAGGCGCGTGCTACCACGCTCTGCTAACTTTTTGTATTTTTTAGTAGAGGTAGGGTCTTGCTGTGTTGCCCACGTTAGTGTTGAACTCCTGAGCTCAAGTAATCCTCCTGCCTTGGCCTCCCAAAGTGCTTGGATTTCAGGTGTGTACCACTGCACCCAGCTGATTTTGTTACTTAAATTTTTTTTTTTAATTTTTAAGAGACAGGGTTTTACTCTGTCACCCAGGCTGGAGTGCAGTGGTGCAATTATAGCTCATTGCAGCCTCAAACTCCTGGTCTCCCTGCCTTGGCCTACCAAAGTGCTGGGATTTCAGGGGTGCACCACTGCACCCAGCTGATTTTGTTACTTTTAAAATTATTTATTTGTTTATTTATTTATTTATTTTGAGACGGAGTCTCGCTCTGTCGCCCAGGCTGGAGTGCAGTGGCCAGATCTCGGCTCACTGCAAGCTCCGCCTCCCGGGTTCATGCCATTCTCCTGCCTCAGCCTCCCGAGTAGCTGGGACTACAGGCGCCCGCCACCTTGCCCGGCTAGTTTTTTGTATTTTTTAGTAGAGACAGGGTTTCACCAGGTTAGCCAGGATGGTCTCGATCTCCTGACCTCCTGATCCGCCCGTCTCGGCCTCCCAAAGTGCTGGGATTACAGGCTTGAGCCACCGCGCCTGGCCATTTTTTTATTTTTAGAGACAGGGTTTTACTCTGTCACCCAGGATGGAGTACAGTGGTGCAATTATAACTCATTGCAGCCTCAAACTCCTGGGCTTCTCCTGCCTTGGCCTCTTGAGTAGCTAGGACTAGGGTATGTACCACCATGCCTGGCTAATTTTAAAATTTTCTGTAGAGACAGGGTCTTGCTGTGTTGTCCGGCGGGTCTCAAACTCCTGGGCTCAAGAGATTCTCCTGCCTCAGCCTCCCGAGTAGCTGGTACTAAAGTCCAGCGCCAGGTTGGAGTGCAGTGGTGCAGTCTTGGTTCATTGCAATCTCTGCCCTCCTGGGTTCAAGTGATTCTCCCTCCTCAGCCTCCTGAGTAGCTGGGATTACAGGTGTGTGCTGCGACACCCAGCTAATTTTTTTTATTTTCAGTAGAGACAGGGTTTCACTGTTGGCCAGGCTGGTCTCAAACTCCTGGCCTCAAGTGATCTGCCTGCCTTGGCCTCCCAAAGTGCTGGGATTACAGGCATGAGCCACGGTGCCTGGCCTAATTTTAAAATTTTCTGTAGAGACAGGTCTCCCTATGTTATCCAGCTGGTCTCAAACTCCTGGGCTTTAGAGATCCTCCTGTCTCAGCCTCCCGAGTAGTGGGGACTATAGTCCAATGCCACTGTGCTTGGTTAAGCAAATGATTTTTTTTTTCTGAGAGGGAGTCTCACTCTGTCGCCCAGGCTGGAGTGCAGTGGCGCGATCTAGGCTTACCACAACCTCCGCCTCCTGGGTTCAAGCGATTCTTCTGCTTCAGCCTCCTCAAGTAGCTGGGATGACAGGCACCCGCCACAATGCCCAGCCAATTTTTTTTGTATTTTTAGTAGAGATGCGGTTTCGCCATCTGGGCCAGGCTGGTCTCAAACTCCTGACCTCAGGTGATCCATCTGCCCAGGCCTCCCAAAGTGCTGGGATTACAGGCGTGAGTGAGCCACCATGCCCAGTTTAACTTCAACTTATTTTTAAGTGAAAGTTTCCCAACAGTGAAGGTTGCCAATTTTCCCTGGACAACCAACTGGAGAAAGGATTCTCATATTGTTTTGTAATCTGATGTTTAAAAATGTAACGCTACACTGTAGAGTCTTATGCAGGCCGGGCTCAGTGGCTCACTCCTGTGATCCCAGCACTTTGGGAGGCTGAGGCAGGCTGATTACCTGAGGTCAGGAGTTTGAGACCAGCCTGACCAACATGGCGAAACCCCGTCTCTACTGAAAATACCAAAAAAATTGGCTGGGCGTGGTGGCGGGTGCCTGTAATCCCAGTGATTCGGGGAGGCTGAAGCAGGATAATCGCTTGAACCCGGGAGGCGAAGGTTGCAGTGAGCCAAGATCACACCACTATACTCCAGTCTGGGAGACAGAGATTCCATCTCAAAAAAAAAAAAAAATAAATAAAAAAAATAAAAATAAATAAAAAAGGAACACAGACCATGCAGAAAACAAAATGGTAAAGGTCTGGTCTGGTCTGGTCTGAGAGGTGAGGGGCTGTATTAGTGCAGCCCCCCCCCACCCAACTGATCTGGAGGGGTGACCTTTTTTCCTGCATGCAAAGGGCAGAAAAGTGTGGTGAAGGTGGACAGAACACAAAAATCAGAACCCGGCATATCTGAGCTGGCAGAATGGCTGTAGCTGGTGGGAGGGAATGTGGGGGAGGTGGGATCCTTCAGGTCCCTGAAGGCCAGTCATGAGGTCTTGGAATTTTAAACTGAGGAATGAGGAGGCAGTGGAGGGTTTAAGTGGAAGGAGTAATTGAAATTGAGGGACGTTTCACAGAACTGGTCTGGACTCTTAAAAAAATGTCAGTGGTGCTACTGCTAAAGGCAATGTGTGGCTCTCGATTGGATCTTGGGATCAGGGAAGAAATTGCTCCAAAGAACATCATTGGGACAATTGAGAAAACTGGAATATGGACTGTAGATTAGCAGATAGTATCAGATCACTGTTAGGTTTTATAAAGTGGATAACTGTGTGTGGTTGTGTAAGAGAATGTCCTTGTTCTTAGGAAATAAGAATACTGAAATATTTACAGGCAAGGGACGTAGAGTCTATAACTTGTCCTTGGAATGGTTCAGGAAAAGAAAAAAATATATATGGGAGACAATGGTACCTCAAGTATTAACATCAAAAAAGATAGTGAGGGGGGCGTGGGGTTCATGCCTGTAATCCCAGCACTTTGGGAGGCTGAAGTGGGTGGATCACCTGAGGTCAGGAGTTCAAGACCAGCCTGGCCAAAGTGGCAAAACCCCATCTCTACTAAAAATACAAAAATTAGCTGGGTGTGGTGGAGGGCACCTGTAATCCCAGCTACTTGGGAGGCTGAGGCAGGAGTATTGCTTGAACCCAGGAGGTTGCAGTGAGCCGAGATCGTTCCACTGCACTCTAGCCTGGGAGATAGGATGAGACTCCATCTCAAAGAAAATGAAAAAATAAGACAGTGAGAGAGCAGCCAGTTGTTGGATCTGGTGAAGGTCATAGGGCAATTCATTGTACTATTTCTTTTTCTTTTTTTTTTTTTTTGAGACAGTCTCACTCTGTTGCCCAGGCTGGGGTGCAGTGGCCGGATCTCAGCTAACTGCAAGCTCCGCCTCCCGGGTTTACGCCATTCTACTGCCTCAGCCTGCCGAGTAGCTGGGACTCGCCCGGCTAGTTTTTTTGTGTGTGTTTTTTAGTAGAGAGGGGGTTTCACCGTGTTAGCCAGGATGGTCTCGATCTCCTGATCTTGTGATCCGCCCGTTTCAGCCTCCCAAAGTGCTGGGATTACAGGCTTGAGCCACCGCACCCGGCCTCGTTGTACTATTTCAAACTTTTCTGAATTGGAAATGATTTCAAAATAAGCATTTAAAAACAACACTAGGGGCTGGGCATGGTGGCTCATGGCTGTAATCCCACCACTTTGGGAGGCCTAGGCGGCTGGATTGCTTGAGGCCAGGAGTAGGAAAGAAGTCTGGGCAACATAGCAAGACCTTGTCTTTACAAAATGTTTAAAAAATTAGTCAGGCATGGTGGCAAATTCCTGTAAGTCCCAGCTACTTGGGAGTCTGAGACGGGAGGATTGCTTGAGCCCCAGAGACTGAGGCTGCGGTGAGTTGTGATTGCACCAATGCACTCCAGCCTGGGCAACAGAGTGAGACCCTGTCTCAAAACAAAAGAAATGAGGCTGGGTTGCTAGCCAGAGATAGTCTGGTAGACGAGGAGAGAAGCAGGAGATAATTAGGAGGTATTGGTGACCAGGGAGGGAGGCTGGAGGTGGCCAGGGTTCTGTGCCCTTTGGAGGTGGGGCAAGTAGGACGGATGGGGAGAGGAGGGAAGGAGGAAGGGGAACTCAATGGCTTGGGTCCCAGCTGCTTGTGGAGGGATGGGGAGGGGCAGATTTGAGGAGAGGCTGGGGATTGGGTATTCTTGTTTTGGATGTGGCTGGCGGGGGCTGCTCTTGGCTCCCCGTCATGAACCAGTCTGTGGTCTGGCCCGACTCCTCCTATCCTGTCATGTACTGTAGCCTTGTCCTCCAACCAGACCCTTGCACCGGCTTTTCAGGCATCCCAGCCCAGCTTTTTAGGGGACAGGCTGGAGCTGTTCTCAGCATAGGTATCGGGCCTCCCCAGGGCCTGCTGGGAGCCCTGGTCAGTGGTCAGTCAGGGCCAGGGTCCTTACCACATCTGCTGCCCGCAGAGGCCTGGCATGTGCCTTGGGAGGAAGTCTAGGCCACTAGGTGGGAGCCACTCAAGTTCCTTGTCACTTCTCCCAGGCCACCAGTGTACTCAGCATTGCCGTGAGGTTTTTTCAGGCGATAAGGAAAGTGGTGGACCCTCAGCCTGGGGGGAAACCTTGACTTCCCACATCCTCACCAACCATTTGACACATTGCTGAGCCTTTTGGGGGTCCCGGGAAGCTCCTTGAAATCGCCAGATAGAACATTGCTCCATCTAGAGGAAGGATGGCCTCCAAGCTGAGGTGTGGGTGTTGTTCCCCCAGTTAAAGAGCATGTGATGACTTTCTTTTTTTTTTTTTTTTTTTTTTTTGAGGCGGAGTCTCGCTCTGTCGCCCAGGCTGGAGTGCAGTGGCGCGATCTCAGCTCACTGCAAGCTCCGCCTCCCGGGTTCCCGCCATTCTCCTGCCTCAGCCTCCCGAGTAGCCGGGACTACAGGCGCCGCCACCACGCCCCGCTAATTTTTTTGTATTTTTAGTGGAGACGGGGTTTCATTGTGTTAGCCAGGATGGTCTCGATCTCCTGACCTCGTGATCCGCCCGTCTCGGCCTCCCAAAGTGCTGGGATTACAGGCTTGAGCCACCGCGCCCGGCCGAGCATGTGATGACTTTCTAAACCTCAATTTTTTCATCTATAAAATGGGTTAATTAGAGTGAATGAATTCATTTGGTGGTTGTGAGGTTTGTTTTTATTTTTTTTGTTTTTATTTTATTTTTTTTGGGACAGTGTCTCGCTCCGTCTGCCAGACTGGAGTACAGTGGTGCAATCTCAGCCCACTGCAACCTCCACCTCCCGTGTTCAAGCGATTCTCCTGCCTCAGTTTCCCGAGTAGCCGAGATTACAGGTGCCTGCCACCACTCCCGGCTAAATTTTGTATTTTTAGTAGAGATGGGGTTTAACCATGTTGGCCAGGCTGGTCTCAAACTTGTGGCCTCAGATGGTCCACCCACCTTGGGCTCCCAAAATGCTGAGATTACAGATATGAGCCACCATGCCTGGCTGAAAATTCATTTCTTTATTTTCTGGAGTTACTGTCTTTTTTTTTTTTTTTTTTTTCATTTGGAATTCCTTAGAATATTTGGCTTCCAGTTTCTCTCTCTCTTTTTTTTAAGAGACTGGGTCTCACTCTGTTGCCCAGGCTGGAGTGCCATGGCATTCTCGTGACTCACTGCAGCCTCAACCTCCTGGGCTCAAATGAGCCTCCCACTTCAATGCCTCCTGAGTAGCTAGGACTACAGGTGCATTCCACCACACCTGGCTAACTGTTACATTTTTTGTAGAGATGGGGTCTCTCGCCATGTTGCCCAGGTTGGTCTTGAACTCCTGAGCTCAAATAATCCTCTTGCCTGGACTATCCTAAGTGCTGAGATTATAGGTGTGAGTTACCTCACCTAGCCAGCCTTCTGGTCCCTTGATACATTTTTTTCATTTGTCATATCTATTGGATGAGCTGCTTTGTTTTCTTGGAGATTTCCTTCCTGAAATTTTCCATCTTCCTTCTCTAGTCTGGTTGGCCCGGTTCTTGGGTATGCTGTAGAGCCATTGTTCTTCAAACTCCCTTTACCTCTCTGCTGTGTGTCTGATTCCCTTGCCTTCCCGTTTCCTGTTTTACTGCCTCCTTTCTGTAGAGCACATCCTGCGGTTACTTTCTGTGAAAGGGTACGAGGAAGGCAACGTTTTTGGGGCCTAGTATGCCTGAAAAATGCTTTTGTTCTACCTTCACACTTGAGTGCTATTTGGGAAATACTTTCCCTTTCCCTCTAGGAATTTTTTTTTTCTTTTTTAATGAAGTCTTGCTCTGTCACCCAGGCTGGAGTGCAATGGCGTAATCTCGGCTCACTGCAAACTCCGCCTCCCGGGTTCAAGCGATTCTCTTGCCTCAGCCTCCTGAGTAGCAGGGATTACAGGTGTGAGTCACTGCATCCGGCCTTCCCTCTAGGATTCTGAAAGAATTGCAACATCACCTTCCATATTCCACTGTTACTTTTCAGGAATATGATGCCATTTTGAGTCCCGATCTTTGTGTATGAACCTCCCGCCACCCCCTTTCTTTCCCTTTCTTTTTTTTTTTTTTTTTTTTGAGATGGAGTCTCACTCTGTAGCCCAACCTGGAGTGCAGTGGCATGATCTCAGCTCATTGCAACCTTTGCCTCCTGGGTTCAAGCGATTCTCTTGCCTCAGCCTCACAAGTAGCAAGTAGCTGGGATTACAGGCATGTACCACCACGCCCAGCTAATTCTGTATTTTTTTTTTAACGGAGATGGAGTTTCACCATGTTGACCAGGCTGGTCTCAAACTCCTGACCTCAAGTGATCCACCTGCCTCGGCCTCCCAAAGTGCTGGAATTACAGGTGTGAGCCACCACGCCCAGCCTTCTTTCTTTTCCCTTCTCTTCTTCTTTTTTTATTATTATTATTTTTTGAGATGGAGTCACACTCTATTGTCCAGACTGGATTGCAGTGGCGAGTTCTCAGCTCACTGCAACCTCCGCTTCCCGGGTTCAAGCGATTTTCATGTCTCAGCCTCCCAAGTAGCTGGGATTATAGTCTTATACCATCACACCTGACTAACTTTTGTATTTTTAGTGAAGATGGGGTTTTACAATGTTGGCCAGGCTGGTTTTGAACTTCTGGCCTCAGGTGATTCACCCACCTCGGTCTCCCAGAGTGCTGAGACTCCAGGCATGAGCCACTCCGCCTGGCTGCAGTTATTCTTATTCTTCACTGTTCTGAAATTTCATGTTGATGTGTTTTGTTACGGGGTCTTTTTGCATTTACTGTCTTGGGTGCCGTATAGACCGTAGCAAACTGTAAACTCAAGTCTTTCAGACTGAAATTTTTTGTATTAGTTTTATTTTTAAATTTCCTTCCCAGTATTTTTGCTCTTCTCTCTAGTATTCTTATTAGTTAGGTATCCTGGGTCTCCTAGGCTAATCATTGAATTTTCTTTTTTTTTTTTTTTTTTTTGAGGCGGAGTCTCGCTCCGTCGCCCAGGCTGGAGTGCAGTGGCGCGATCTCGGCTCACTGCAAGCTCCGCCTCCCGGGTTCCCGCCATTCTCCTGCCTCAGCCTCCCGAGTAGCTGGGACTACAGGCGCCGCCACCACGCCCAGCTAATTTTTTTTGTATTTTTAGTGGAGACGGGGTTTCATTGTGTTAGCCAGGATGGTCTCTATCTCCTGACCTCGTGATCTGCCCGTCTCGGCCTCCCAAAGTGCTGGGATTACAGGCATGAGCCACCACGCCTGGCCGCCTTTTGTATTTTGTATGTCTTGCAGTTTTTTCTTTCTGGGAGATTTTCTTAATATTTTCTTAATGGTATCTTCTAACATTTCAATTTTTTTTTTTTTTTTTTGAGACAGATTCTCCCTCTGTTACTGGGGCTGGAGTTCAGGGGTGCAATCACTGCTCACTGCAACCTCAAACTCAAACGACTGGGGCTCAAACGATCCCTCCTGCCTCAGCCTCCTGGGACCACCACGCCTGGCGCACACCAATTTTTGTAGAATTTAATTTTTAAATTTGAGCTATCATATTTTTCTGTCCCAAGAGCTCTTATAACCTGGGTGCTCTGTTTTTTTTTTTTTTAAATAGCATCCTGTTCTTGTTTCATGGATACATGATATTAATTGTATTTTTTTCCCCTGGCGTTTTCTTTTTTTTTTTTTTTTTTTTGAGACGGAGTCTCGCTGTCACCCAGGCTGGAGTGCAGTGGCGCAATCTCGGCTCACTGCAAGCTCCGCCTCCCGGGTTCACGCCATTCTCCTGCCTCAGCCTCCCCAGTAGCTGGGGCTACAGGTGCCCGCCACCGCGCTCGGCTAGTTGTTTTGTATTTTTTTAGTAGAGACGGGGTTTCACCGTGTTAGCCAGATGGTCTCGATCTCCTGACCTCGTGATCCGCTCATCTCGGCCTCCCAAAGTGCTGGGATTACAGGCTTGAGCCACCGCGCCTGGCCCGTTTTCTTCTTTCATGCATTGTCTTTGTTTTCTGAGTCTTTTTTCTCTTTTCTCTTTCACCTTGGAGACTTCCCGCGGGCCCCTGCCAATGATCATTCTCAGGTGCCCCTTGTTTAAGAAAAAGCAGATGGGATTCAGATGTAAGGGTGGGACTTGTTGGCCATTGAGGAGCTTCTTGAATGTCCTCTGTAGAAAGATCTTTCTTTGTTGACCTTGTAAATCTCACGGGCAAGAATTCACTGGTTTCTTGCCTGTTGACATTGAAGCCAGGCTGTTCCTGTCCCAAGAGCTGAGTGTGCATGTTAAGGTTGACGATTCTCACTCCGATTCCTGTTTTTCCTTTGGTCCACACCCTAGTCCTGGGACTGCATACCCTCAATGTTCCATCTTTCCCTAGTAAACAGAGGGATCAGTGCTTCTGTGGTGAAACCAACTCTTGTCAGCTATTCTGTGAACCCTGGCTTTACAGGCACTAGGGTCTCTGGGTTCAGTCTCCAGAACTGCTGGTTTCCTGATTGCTCCAAGCTTAAGTGTTTCATTTCCCCACTCACCACCCTGCCAAGCTGCACATCTTCTGTCCCTCTGCTTTCTTTTTTTTTTTGAGACGGAGTCTCGCTCTGTCGCCTAGGCTGGAGTGCAGTGGCCAGATCTCAGCTCACTGCAAGCTCCGCCTTTTGGGTTCACGCCAATCATTCTCCGGCCTCAGCCTCCCGAGTAGCTGGGACTAGAGGCGCCCGCCACCACACCCAGCTAGTTTTTTTGTATGTTTTAGTAGAGACGGGGTTTCACCGGGTTAGCCAGGATGGTCTCGATCTCCTGACCTTGTGATCCGCCCGTCTCGGCCTCCCAAAGTGCTGAGATTACAGGCTTGAGCCACCGCGCCTGGCCCTCTCTGCTTTCTTGCTTCCAAATGGTGGTTTTTTTTTTTTTTTTTTTGAGACGGAGTCTCACTCTGTCACTCAGGCTGGAGTGCAGTGGCGTGATCTCGGCTCACTGCAACCTCCGCCTCCTGGGTTCAAGCAATTCTCCTGCCTCAGCCTCCTGAGTAGCTGGGACTACAGGCATGCGCCGCCACACCCAGCTAATTTTTATATTTTTAGTAGAGACGGGGTTTCATCATGTTGGCCAGGCTGGTCTCGAACTCCTGACCTCAGGTGATCCACCCGCCATGGGCTCCCAAAGTGCTGGGATTACAGGCGTGAGCTATGCGCCTGGCCAGGGGGATGTTTCCTTTTTCCTTTCCACTTCTCTCCTGTCTCGCTTTCTTTCCTTTTTTTTTTTTTTTTGTTAAGACAGAAGTCTTGTTCTGTCGCCAGGCTGGAGTGCGGTGGTGCCGATCTCAGCTCACTGCAGCCTCCGCTTCCCGGGTTAGGCACGCACACCACGCCCAGTTAATTTTTTTTATTTTAGCAGAGACGGCGTTTCACCATGTTGGCCAGAATGGTCTCGATCTCTTAACCTCATGATCTGCCCCTGCTGCGCCCGGCCACTTTCGTTCCTTTTGAAACTGTATTACTGTCATTTTTGTGAGGTTCTGGTGTTTGGGAAAGGATTTGTAAAGATCAAACACCGTGCAGTCTCTTGTAGGCTCACACTCCTCCTCTTGCTACTTTGCCTGGGAGACTTGGTTCTTCTGTCTCTGCTAAGAGGCATCTGATGTCTTCTAGCTTTTGCCCGAGCAGTTCCTAGAAGGCCCTCCACCCCTACCTCTTTTTCCACCCTGGGAGGTGGAGTCTCCGTAGGGGGGAAACCAATCACTGGGGAAATCCTTTGTGATTGCTTGAGAATTGACGAAGTCTGGAGCCCTAGGGGCAAGGCTGAGATGGACGTATTTGCATATCCTTGGCTGGCCTGAGGCCTTGACCTCTCCTTGGCCGCCTTTGGGATTCCTTTTATTTAAATTCGAGCACTTATTTTGTGGGCCGGGTACCTGATTGGAGCAAGACAAAGTCCCTGCCCATATTTGAGGATTGGGGAGGGACTGGGATTAAGCCAGAATTGCCGGCTCGTGCTGTGGTCCCAGGTGGGGAGTAACTGGGAGCCCAGCTTGATGGATATTTTTTGGAACTCTGCTCACCTGGTGGGGAGGTCAGCGATGGCTTTCCGCTGGAGTGGAGGCTGGAGGTGTAGGAGGGGCAGGATGGGGTGAGGAGGCTGGGAGGGGCAGGATGGGGTGAGGAGGCTGGGGTGGGCCCTCCTTCTCCCTGGGGCCATCCCCCAGGCCCTCCTGGTGGGGCAGGGTCGAAGCAGGTTGATCTAGGCTGGTAGCTACTGCAGTCTTGGTCCTGGTTCTGGTCCCAGCATATCTTGGAGGAGACTGCAGCCTCGGACTCTAACTTGCCTCTTTTCTGTGCGGATGGGAGCTCCAGGATGGCGGCGGTGGCCACAGGTCCGATGGCCCAGCCGCAGTACCAAGGACATGCAGGGTGAGCCCCTGTCCCACCACCCTAGTCTCGAGCTCTGTCACCTGAGGGGAGGGGGGATGCCGCAGACGTCCCTGCGAGGCCGGGACACAGAACCTTGCCATTTTAGGCTCAGAGTGTGAGATGCCCACCCCAGGTCCCACAGTGGGAGGTGAGGGGTTCGAGGCCCTAGCTCCCTGCAGGAACACTGGGGGCTGGTAGGGAGGTGGGGGTGTTGATAGGAATTTGTCTATTTTTTTTTTTTTTTTTGCTTCTTGGTTTGTTTTTCTTTTCTTTTTCTTTTTTTTTCCCCGGAGACAGAGTCTCGCTCTGTCGTCCAGGCTGGAGTGCAGTGGTACGATCTCAGCTAACTACAACCTCCGCCTCCTGGGTTCAAGTAACTCTCCTGCCTCAGCCTCCTGAGTGGCTTCAATTACAGGCACCTGCCACCACACCCAGCTAATTTTTGTAGTTTTAATAGAGACGGGGTTTCACCCTGTTGGCCAGGCTGGTCTTGAACTCCTGACTTCAGGCGATCCGCCTG
The DNA here is from genome assembly GCF_043159975.1 of Macaca nemestrina. Taxonomy (NCBI): domain Eukaryota; kingdom Metazoa; phylum Chordata; class Mammalia; order Primates; family Cercopithecidae; genus Macaca; species Macaca nemestrina. The sequence continues at coordinate 150,623,891 of NC_092128.1, forward strand.
CTTCTGCCTCCCAAAGTGCAGGGATTACAGGTGTGAGCCACCGTGCCCGGCCTCTACTTTCTGTGTCTACGGATGTGAGTACTGTAGGTACCTCAAAAGTGGAATGACATACAGTATTTGTTTTTTGAAAAATTAAAAAAAATTTTTTTTTTTTTTGAGACAGAGTCTCGCTTTATTACCCAGGCTGGAGTGCAGTGGTGCGATCTCGGCTCACCGCAACCTCCGCCTCTTGGGTTCAAGCGATCCTCTCACCTCAGCCTCCCTAGTAGCTGGGATTACAGGTGCCCGCCACCACGATGGGCTATTTTTTGTATTTTTTGTAGATGGGATTTCACCATGTTGGTCAGGCTGGTCTCCAACTCCTGACTTCAAGTGATTTGCCTGCCTCGGCCTCCCAAAGTGCTGGGATTACAGGCGTGAGCCACCGCGCCTGGCCCTAGTATTTGTTGTTTATGTGTGACTTATTTCACTCAGCTTCATGTCCTCAAGGTACATCCATGTTGTAGAATGTATTGGATTGTCCTTCCTTTTTAGGGCTGAATAATATTCCACTGGCTGGATGGACCCCATTTTGTTTATTGATTCATGGATGGACACGTGGGTTCTTTCCACCCTTGACTATTGTGAATAGTGATGCTGTGAACATAGGTATACAAATATATGTTCGAGTTTTGGATTTCAGCGTCTGCATACTTTTCTATTTTTTAAAATAGAAACAGGGTCTCATGAGGTTGCCGAGACTGGTCTCAAACTCCTGACCTCAGATGATCCTCCTGCCTTGGCTTCTCAAAATGTTGAGATTACGGGCATGAGCCACTGTGCCTGGCCTGATTTCTGTATACTTTTTATTTTTATTTTTATTTTTATTTTTATTTTTGAGACAGAGTCTTGCTCTTTGCCTAGGCTGGAGTGCAGTGGCCCAATCTCGGCTCACTGCAACCTCCATCTCCCAGGTTCGAGGGATTCTCCTGCCTCAGCCTCCTGAGTAGCTGGGATTACAGGCATGCACCACCACACTTGGCTAATTTTTGTATTTTTAGTAGAGACAGTGTTTTACCATGTTGGCCAGGCTGGTTTCAAACTCCTAACCTCAAGTGATCCACCCACCTCGGCCTCCCGAAGTATTGGGATTACATATGTGAGCCGCAGTGCCTGGCCCTGGCTAACTTTTGTATTTTTAGTAGAGACGAGGTTTTGCCATGTTGTCCAGTCTGGTCTTGAACTCCTGAGCTCAAGTGATCCTCCTGCCTCAACTTCCCAAAGTGCTGGGATTATGGGTGTGAGCCACTGTGCCCGGCCTAATTTCTGTATACTATTTTTTTTTGAGACAAAGTCTCACTCTATCGCCCAGGCTGGAGTGCAGTGGCACAATCTCGGCTCAGTGCAACCTCCACCTTCCAGGTTCAAGCAATTCTCCTGCCTCAGCCTCCCAAATAGCTGGGACTACAGGCGCACGTCGCCACACCTAATTTTTTTTTTTTTTTTGTATTTTAGTAGAGACGGAGTTTCACCGTGTTGGCCAGGCTGATCGTGAACTCCTGAGCTCAATCTTCCTGCCTCGGCCTCCCAAAGTGCTAGGATTACTGGCCTGAGCCGCCGTGCCCTACCGTTTCTGTATACTTTTTAGAGACACCTTTTCATTTTACACACAAGTGTGCATGCGCTGCTGGGGTTTTGATGGGGATTACATGGAATCTGCAGATCATTTTGGTTGCAGGAGCATCCCAGTAGATAGGTCTGCCTGTTTCCTTAGGAGGGATCCCCAGAAGTGGGTCTGGGCGCCTGCAGTCCTCGGTAAGCCTTGTGGATTTGTTTTCGAAAAGCTGGAGATGAATTGGCTCAGTTGTCATCCTTCCTGGGCAGCTATAACCACCCAGCGCCCTCCACAACTAGAAGCAAAAATTTGCTGATTTGATGGAATGGAAATGACATCACTGTTTTAATACTTCTTTGTAATGCTGATGGCGTTGAAATTTCGATGGAGTTTGGCCATTTATAGGTTCTCTTTTTCAAATTGCCTGGGATTTTTTTTTTTTCTTCCTCGAGCCAGAGTCTTGCTCTGTCACCCAGGTTGGAGTGCAGTGGCACATCCTCAGCTCACTGCAACCTCCACTTCCCAGGTTCAAGCAATTCTCCTGCCTCAGCCTCCTAAGTAGCTGGGATTACAGGCGCCTGCCACCACACCCAGCTAATTTTTGTATTCTTAATAGAGATGGGGTTTTACCACGTTGGCTAGGCTGGCCTTGAACTCTTGACCTCGTGATCCAACCACCTTGGCCTCCCAAAGTGCTGGGATTATAGGCATGGGCCACTGCACCCAGCCCTGCCTGGGATTCTTACAGCATTCTTAGAATCTTTATACAGCCAGAGTGATAACCCATTCTTTGGCTTAGATATTACAGAATTCTCTGGATCTTGGGATCCGTGGCAGTTTGAAGGTCATTCTATCCGGAGGGTCCTTGCAGGATTTTTAGCTGCTATCTTGGAAACACCTACGTCACCTGTCAGTGCTTGGGGCCAGAATAATGTCTTTCTGGGTGACAATTCTGGTTTGATTAAGTCTATGAAGATGCTCTCATCATCTGTTGACATCTTAAGGAATGCAGCTTTTTTTCTTTTTTTTTTTTTCTTTTTTTTTTTTAAACAGCCAGGGTCTCACTCTTGCCCAGGCTGGAGTGCAGTGGCACAGTCTTAGCTCAATACTTCTAATTCCTGGGCTCAAATGATCCTCCCGCCTTCAACCTCTGGAGTAGCTGGGACTACAGGTGTGCACCACTAAGCCTGGCTAATTTTTAAATTTTTTTTGTATAGATTGCTGGGGGGGGGGGTCTTGCTAGGTTGCCGAGGCTGGTCTTGAACTCCTGGCCTCAAACGATCCTCCTGCTTCGGCCTCCCAAAGTCCTAGGATTAATAGGTGTGAGCCACCAGACCGCGCAGTCTGGGATGCAATTGTTGTGAGAGGTCAAGATGTTTCCAAAAATGAAGATAAAGCAGGTGAGGTGGTTTGGGAGGCCAAGGCGGGCGGATCATCTGAGGTCAGGAGTTCAAGACCAGCCTGACAACGTGGAGAAACCGCCGTCTCTACTAAAAATACAAATTTAGCTGGGCCTGGTGGTACATGCCTGTAATCCCAGCTACTCGGGAGGCTGAGGCAGGAGAATTGCTTGAACCCAGGAGGTGGAGGTTGCGATGAGCCGAGATCACGCCATTGGACTCCATCCTGGGCAACAAGAGCGAAACTCTGTCTCAAAAAAACAGAGTGAAGATTAAATGTTAGGTGTTTGATTATGAAGGGCTGTTTGGGATTGAAAATGTGCAGCCTATGCCTGATGAATGCTTCTGCTCTGTCTGGGTGCGGCTGAGTGGAGAAGTGTAGGTTTGGGAGTCAGAGCCTCAGTCTCATCTGTAGAAGGGACACCAGTCCCTCTCCCAGTTGACAGGAGTGGGGGGAGCACAGGGTAGAGAAGCAGGTCCCAGAGAAGCCTGCAGGGAAGGCCTGGGCTCCCTTCCTCTAGCTAATCAGGACCTTGCCCCATTCCACACCATAAATACTATTTTCTTTTCTCTTTTTGTGTGTGTGTGTGTGTGTGTTTTTTTTTTTTTTTTTTTTTTTTTTTTTTTTTTTGAGACAGAGTCCCAGTCTGTTGCCAGGGCTGGAGTGCAGTTGCACTGTGTTGGCTTACTGCAACTTCCGTCTCCTGGGTTCAGGCAATTCTCCTGCCTTAGCCTCCCGAGTAGCTGGGATTACAGGCGTCCACCACCACGCCCGGCTAGTTTTTATATTTTTAGTAGAGACGGGGTTTCACCATGTTGGCCAGGCTGGTCCGAAACTCCCGACCGCCAGGTGATCCGTGTGCCTCGGCCTCCCAAAGTGCTGGGATTACAGGCGTGAGCCACCACGCCTGGAGGCATAAATATTATTTTCTGATTTTTTTTTTGTTGTTTGTCCTTTTGAGACGGGGTCTTGCTCTGTCACAGGCTGGAGTGTGTTGGCGCGATCTCGGCTTACTGCGCCCTCCGCCTCCCGGGCTCAAGCCATCCTCCCACCTCAGCCTCCTAAGTAGCTGGGATTACAGGCCCACACCGCCATGCATGGCTAATTGTTTTTAATTTTTGTAGAGATGGAGTCTCACTGTGTTGCCCAGGCTGGTCTCAAACTCCTGACCTCAAGTGATCTGTCTGCCTTGGCCTCCCAAAGTGCTGGAATTACAGGCATGAGCCACTACGCCCGTCCTAAAATAAGTTTTTTTGGGATGGGGTCTTGCTCTGTTGCCCAGGCTGCTCTTAAACTCCTGGTTATCCTCCCACTTTGGCCTTCCAAAGTGTTGAGATTATAGACATGAGCCACAGTGCCCAGCTCCTACCATAAATACGACTTGAGTACCTCCTATGTGCAGCATAGGACTGGGAATAGAAAATAACCTGTAGCACTCCTAGTAACGCCGGGGTGAGCAATCTGGCCAAATGTGGCCCACGTCCTGTTTTTATAAAGAAAGTTTTATTGGTACAGAGCAACGCCCAATTGTTTACTGTCTGGGTGCTTTCCTTTCAACAGGCAGCAGACACCCTTTCAAAGAAAAACTTGCTGTCTTAAGTGGGCAGAGACGATAAGGAACTAACACCTGTGATAACAGGTGATAGGCATTGGAGAAAAACATTTCAGGAAAGGGCGTGGTGGGGTAAGTTGCAACGTTAAAAAGGCAGTTAGGGAAGGCTGAGCTATAAGAGAAGAGAGTGAGGGAGTTAGGGTATAGACAGGCGGGAATGTGCAGGGTCTTCCCTGTATCTGGAGGGAGGACCTGATTCAGGGCGAGGTGCAGAGGTGGCTGGAGCTACTCTGGACCAGCCCATTGACAGTGACAAAGCCTTCTGGTTCTTTGCTGTGCAAGAAACTGATGTCATCGTCACCATGATCACATGTAGCCTCCCGCCCTGACTCGAACCAGGGAGAACTTCAGGTGCCCACCATACAGTTTCTGGAAGGGTCCCCAGCAGCTCTACTGTTGCAAAGGGAAGATTGCATTGCTGGGCCAGGCATGGTGGATGGATCACTCGGCCTCCCAAAGTGTTGGGATTACAGGCGTGAGCCACCGCACCTGGCCTTAGTTTTAATTTTATTTATATATATATATATATATATATATATATTTTTTTTTTTTTTTGAGACGGAGTCTTGCTCTGTCGCCCAGGCTGGAGTGCAGTGGCGCTATCTCGGCTCACTGCAAGCTCCACCTCCCGGGTTCACGCTATTCTCCTGCCTCAGCCTCCCGAGTAGCTGGGACTACAGGCGCCTGCCAACTCGCCCCAGCTAGTTTGTTTGTATTTTTTTTAGTAGAGACGAGGTTTCACCGTGTTCGCCAGGATGGTCTCGATCTCCTGACCTCGTGATCCACCCGTCTCGGCCTCCCAAAGTGCTGGGATTACAGGCTTGAGCCACCGTGCCCGGCCAATATATATATTTTTTGAGACAGGGTCTTGCTCTGTCTCCCAGGCTGCACGCAATCTCAGCTCACTGCAGCCTCAGCCTTCTGTGTTCAAGCGATCCTCCCACCTCAGCTTCCAGAGTAGCTGGGTTACAGGCGTGCACCACCACACCCGGTTAATTTTTTTGTATTTTTTTTTTTTTTTTGTAGAGATAAGAGTCTCTATCAGCCCAGGCTGGTCTTGAACTCCTGGGCTCAAGTGATCTGCCCACCTTGGCCTCAGGTAGTGCTGAGATTAAAGGTGTGAGCCACCACACTGGGCTAGAGCTTGCATTTTTTTTTATGGAGGTGAAATTCACATAGTATACAATTAACCATTTGAAACGTGCACCCTTCAGTGGTATTTGGTGTACTCATCCTGTGTAATCACCATCTATCTGTGGTTTCAAAATTGAATATTTATTTGAGAGAGAGTCTCACTCTGTCGCCCAGGCTGGAGTGCAGTGGCATGATCTCTACTCACTGCACCCTCCACCTTCTAGGTTCAAGCGATTCTCCTACCTCAGCCTCCTGAGTAGCTGGGACTATAGGGACACGCCACCATGCCTGGCTAATTTTTGTATTTTAAGTAGAGATGGGGTTTCACCATGTTGGTCAGGCTGGTCTAGAACCCCTGACCTCAGGTGATCCGCCCGCCTCTGCCTCCCAAAGTGCTGTGATTACAGGCATGAGCCACCACTCCCAGCCCTGAATTTTTATTTTAAGCAAGGATAAATGGCATTTTGCTAGAAGCAGTCACGGACTCTGACGTCGTAGTAGGTGCTTAGCTTCTCTGAGCTCCAGAGTTTATAACCATAAAGAATAACAATAATCATAGACCAGACACAGTGGCTCAGGTCTGTCATCCCAGCACTTCGGGAGGCCAAGGTGGGAGGATCGCTTGAGTCCAGGAGTTCTAGACCCCAGACTGGGCAACATAATGAGATCTTGACTCTATGAAAAAAAATTAAAAGTAGCTGTACATGGTGGTGCATGCCTGTAGTCCCAGCTACTCAGGAGGCAAAGGTGGGGCAATTGCTTGAGCCTGGGAGATTGAGGCTGCAGTGAGTCATGATTGCACCACCTCAGCTCCCCAGGTAGCTGGGTCTACAGGCGCCTGCTACCACGCCAGCTAATTTTTGTATTTATAATAGAGATGGGGGGGGGTTTCACCATATTGGCCAGGCTGGTCTCGAACTCCTGACCTCAAGTGATCCGCCTGCCTTGGCCTCCCAAAGTGCTGGGATTATAGGTATGAGCCATCGTGCCCGGCTGTGTGTTTTAGATTTTTTTTTTTTTTTTTTTGAGACACAGGTCGCACTGTCGCCCAGGCTGGAGTTCAGTGGCGCGATCTCGGCTCACTGCAGCTTCCGCCTCCTGGGTTCAAGCAATTCCCTTGCCTCAGCCTCCCGAGTAGCTGGGATTACAGGTGCGTGCCACCACGCCCAGCTAATTTTTGTATTATTAATAGAGACAGGGTTTTACCACGTCTGCCAGGCTGAACTCCTGGCCTCAAGTGATCCGCCCACCTCGGCCTCCCAAAGTGCTGGGATGGCAGACCTGAGCCACTGTGTCTGGTCTATGATTATTGTTATTCTTTATGGTTCACAGGTGTGAACCACTGTGCCCAGCTTTGTGTTTTAGGTTTTGACAGTCATTGGTCTTAGCTTCTAAGGTGTCGGGTGAGATAATTACCGGGGTGAGCAGGCGGCAGCCAGTTACTTGATTTGGGGAGCTAGGTCTTGAGCTCAGCCTAGGGCGGGAGGCAGGGAGACCCCCATACCGCAGGTTGGCATGAGGGATTCCAACCAAGTCTTTGGAGAGGCCAGTGAGCTCTGGGCCTAACTCTGAGTGAGCCCTGACACCCTGCGGCCTGCACCCTTCTTGGTGAAACGGGGGGATGGCAACTGCTCGGTCCTTGGGTGTGGGTGTGAGCAGTGGGTGGGGCGGGGGGCACTGTGGGGGGTTGGGGTACAGTGTAGAGATACAAGGAGACAAGGCAGGATGGCCTGTGCTTCCTCAGGGTTTATTTTAGAGCCTCTCTTGTGGGTTGCGGGATGCCTTGACCCTCTCCTCGTCCTAATGTGAATTTCTTTGCTTTGGCCCTGGGAACACTGGAAATCTCATTTATGGCCAGGCGCGGTGGCTCACACCTGTAATCCCAGCACTTTGTGAGGCCAAGGCAGGAGGATTGCTTGAGGCCAGGAGTTTGAGATCAGCCTGGGCAACACAGCAAGATCCCATCTCTGCAAAAAAGAAAAAAAAATTAGTTGGGCATGGTGGTGTGTGCCTGTGGGCCCTGCTACCCAGGAGGCTGAGGCTAGAGGATTGATTGAGCTCAGGATTGGAGACTGTAGTGAACTATGATTGAGCCACTGTAGTACAGTGTGGGTGAACAGAGAGAGACCCTGTCTTTAAAAAAAAGAGGCCGGGCGTGGTGGCTCGCTCCCGTAATCCCAGCACTTTGGGAGGCCAAGGCAGGAGGATTGCTTGAGGCCTGGAGTTTGAGACCAGCCTGGGCAACATAGCAAGACCCTATCTCTGAAAAAAATAAAAAGAAAAAAATTAGGTGGGTGGCCAGGCACAGTGGCTCATGCCTGTAATCCCAGCACTTTGGGAGGATGAGGTGGTTGGATCACCTGAGGTTGGGAGTTCAAGACCAGCCTGACCAACATGGAGAAACCCCATCTCTACTAAAAATACAAAATTAGCCGGGCGTGGTGGTGCATGCCTGTAATCCCGGGTACTTGGGAGGCTGAGGCAGGAGAATCGCTTGAACCTGGGAGGCGGAGGTTGTGGTGACCCGAGATCGTGCCATTGCACTCCACCCTAGGCAACAAGAGTGAAACTCCATCTCAAAAAAAAAAAAAAAAAAAAAAAAAAAAAATTAGTTGGGCCTGATGATGTGTGCCTGTGGTCCCTGCTACCCAGGAAGCTGAGGCTAGAGGATTGATTGAGCTCAGGAGTTGGAGGCTGCAGTGAGCTGTGATTGAGCCACTGCAATGCAGCCTGGGTGAACAGAGTGAGACCCTGTCTCTAAAAAAAGAAACAACACTTAGCGATCGGATAATCCCCAATACAAGTATGCCCTGGGTGGCAGGTTCCAGCCACTGTGATGTGGCAGGAAGTGAGGCAGCTAGTCCCCGCTTTCAGGGAGGGAACTCTCGGGAAGACAGAGGCATGAAATACACAAGGAGGCTGGCAGATCTGTTTCTGAGGGGCCGTGGATGGTCACAGTGTCACTTGGGGCCTGCTTGGGTTGTGTGGTTGTTGGGGGCTTCTCTGGGGCCCAGGGAGGCCTGAGGTGGGAGTGAAGGAGGAGGGTTCTAGGAGGCCTGGGAGCTCGTGCCTGAGGGGCCAGGCAGGAAAGCGGGCAGGCACGGGGATGTGACCAGGGAGAAGTTTGTTCTGGAGAGGGAGGTGGGGGCGGGTGATGGGCGAGTGCTGGCCTTACTGCCCTAGCTGAGTAGGGATCGTGTGTCCATTTTACAGAGTTGCAAACTGAGGCCCTGGGAACGGCACTGACTTGCTGGGGATGCTGGGGGTTCCCAGATGCCCCGCCCAGCCCGGGAGGAGGGGCTTTGGGTGCCGTTGAGCCCTGTGGCTGGCAGGAGCCGTTGGCTGGCATCCGGGCCTGGGTGCTGCTGGGCGGGTTTCACAAGCCCGGTCAGGGGCCGGCCTGGGCCGCTAGGCTTCCGTGCAGCCTGGGGCAGGAAGAGCTGGTGGCTGATGTAAGCTCTTGCGCAAACCCTGGCTGCTGGCTTCCGGAGCCTTCTACCCATCCGCCTGCCACAGCAAGGCGGAAGCCCGGGGCTCGGCAGGGCTCAGAGGCCCTGCTGCCCCGGCTTGGGCCGCATGGATGGACTGACTGGCCACCGAGGCCCTGGGGCCCAAGGGCTTGGCGCTGGAGTCCGGTGAGGGGGCTGGGCCTGGCTGGACTGGACTGTTGGGGTCCGGACATGGGGCGGTGGTGACAGGGCATGTGGTCAGAGGGCACCCCCTGCTGCTCTGCCCACTCCTGTCTCTGGGGCCCAAGGTGGAGGCCCTGCCCTTCTCTGCCTCAGTTTCCCCACATGTACCCCAAAGAAGCTGGGTTGGACATTCTGGGATCTCTGACGGTACTTGTTGACTATGGGTCTCGTGCTGGTATTTAGCCTCAGATGGAGTTTATCACACACTTTGGGCTGCATTCCCAAGCAACCCGACTCCGGGAAGACCCGGGCCCGGCACGCCAGGGGTCGCTACCGGCCTCACACTGTCCACAGGCCGGGCCTTGATCAGAAGGACTTGGGCGGTCACTGAGGCCGTTTGTTGGGGAGCCGGGGGGCACTTGGGACCCAGAGGCTGGACTTGGGCCTGTGAGCTCCCACGGGCTGGACCGGGGCCATCTGGGAGCCCGCATCTCCTGCAAAGCCACATAACTTATCCGTGCCACCTGTAAACAGTGTCCACGACACAGGGACTTAAAGGAGGTGGCTCTAGGGTACACACGGAATCCCTCCGCTGGGGGCTGGCTTTGCTGCCACCTACCTGAGGGCGTTGCCGGGAGGGTTTGAAATCACCTGCACGGTGCCTGGTGCATGCCAAGTTTTAGTGAATCGGTGCCACGGCTGGTTATGGTTGTTATTTATATTTTGAGTCCAGGTCTTATTCTGTGGTCCGGATTGGAGTGCAGTGTGAAAACCTCACTCACAGCCCACTGTAGTCTCCAACTCTTGGGCTCAAGCCATCCTCTCGCCTCAGCCTCCAGAGACGACAGGCGAGAGCCGCCTTGCCTGGCCTGTTGTCATTATTTATCGTTATTTTTTTTTTTTTTTTTTTTTTTTTGAGACGGAGTCTCACTCTGTCGCCCAGGCTGGAGTGCAATGGCATGATCTCAGCTGACTAACCTCCGCCTCCTGGGTTCAAGTGATTCTCCCGCCTCGGCCTCCCGAGTAGCTGAAATTACAGGTGCCTGCCACCACGCCCAGCTAATTTTTTTTGTTTTTGTTTTTGTTTTTTTTGAGACGGAGTCTCACTCTGTCACCCAGGCTGGAGTGCAGTGGCGCGATCTCGGCTCACTGCGACCTCTGCCTCCTGGGTACAAGGGATTCTTCTGCCTCAGCCTCCCAAGTAGCTGGGACTACAGGTGCCCGCCACCATGCCCAGCTAATGTTTTGTATTTGTCTTTTTAGTAGGGACAGGGTTTCACCATGTTGGCGAGGCTGGTCTCTAACTCATGACCTCGTGATTCGCCTGCCTCAGCCTCCCAGAGTGCTGGGATTAGAGGCCTGAGCCACCGCGCCCGGCCTCATTATGTTGTTACTGTGATTAAACATATGCTTCCTTCCTTGTCATTCCCAGAGGGAGGCATTTTTATCCCCATTTTGTTGATACGCAAACTGAGACCTGGTAAGGGAAGCCCCTTGCCCCAGGGCCTGCATGCTTCTCTCTGACCTGTTACCCAGAGGCCTGCCAGGGTCTTCCCTTAGAAGGGGTGGCGTTTGGGGCTTGTGGGACAGTGCCCTTGGTGGCAGCTGGGAGGCACCCTGTCCGATGTGGGCCTGCCCATGTGGGGTGTGGCGGGGCTGGCTGTGGCTTCCACCCAGGCCCCAGCTGATTTCCATCATCTTTCTGAGCAGCAGTCAGCCTGTGGCCCCTATAGGCAGTAACCCCAGGTGTGTGGGGCCTGCTGTCTGCAGGGGTTGCCCTTGATGGGGCTCCCTTAGTGACCCCCATGTCTGCCACTCCATGCATTCACAGATTCATCCCCTAAGCCACTGTGGCTCGGTGGTGCCAAGTCCCTGCTTTCTGGCTGTGTGACCTGGCACTTCCCATCTCTGAGCCTCACTTTCTTTGTTAAATGGGCACACGGGGCTGGCTAGGGCTGCCGTGGGAGGTCATTCTCCGGCTGGAGGGTGGGTGTCCTCTCGGCCTGCAGAGCTCAGCATATGAGCCACCCGCCTGTGAGTCCCCCACCGCCTTGCCCTGTGGCCTCTGGAAGTCCCAGTGCCCCACCGACTTCAGGATTCCCCCTGCAGATGGGGAGAACGGTGCCAAGCCGGATCTGGGCTGGTTGGGCGGCAGGGGTAGAAGGCCCTCCTCTGAGGGTGTGGGGTGCCGAGGGCTGAGGGTCTGCTGTTGGGGGCTTCCTGCCATCTTGTGCTTTCTCAAGCCCTGGGTCTGCTTGGGTTGACCCAGGCCCATCCTGCGGCCCAGGGGTGGGGCCGGAGCAGGGGAACCCTCTTGGTCAGTTGGCCATTACCAGTTCCACACAGTTGGGGAGAGGCGGGGGGTCTCGGGGTGGTGGGCTGGGGCGGCGGCGCTGGCCTGACTGGCTGCCTGATGGTCCTCCCAACTTCTCTCTGCAGGCGAGGCCTTCTTGGGCAGTTTTGTGGCCAGCGGGATGGGGCCCTCGGCCTCATCCCATGGGAGCCCGGTGCCACTGCCCTCTGACCTCTCCTTCCGCTCCCCAACCCCTAGCAACCTGCCCATGGTGCAGCTGTGGGCCGCCCACGCCCATGAAGGTAAGGAGCATGCCGGGGTCGGGGCTGAGGGCTGCTGGGCTGACGTCCCAGCCACTCTGGCCACTTCATATGCCCCTCTATTGTCATCACTGAGCTGGGGCTGGTGGGCCCCAGGTCACCTGGCCTCCCTGTCATTTCTCAAACGCTCAGGGCTTCCTGTTGTCACAATCACAGGGCCTTTGTACGAGCTGTTCTCTCTCCTTCCAGCCTGACACCCCATGCCACAGACCACCTTCCATTTCTCCTCCAGCTCAGCTCAGAGACCCCCTCTTCCCCACCCCCTTCCATCACTCTCTTGTGACGACAGATTATCTGATCCTTCATGAACCCCTGCTTTCCCACCAGAGTGAGCCCTGAGTGCAGGGCCTGGTTTGATCTACTCAGCACTGTATCCTTGGTGCACAGTAGGCTCATTAATAATTAGAGGAGCAGGCCGGGCGTGGTGGCTCACAGCTGTAATCCCAACACTTTGGGAGGTTGAGGTGGGAAGATCACTTGAGGGCAGGCGTTCGAGACCAGCCTGGGCAACATAGCGAGACCCCATCTCTAAAAAAAAATTTCCCGGAGCCTGGGGACCTGGGGCTGTTGGGGCCTCTTCTTTTGCATTTCTGCAGCCATGCCCCTCAATGTAGGGGCTCTGCAGGCCTGGCTTCCCCCAGGCCATAAGCAGATTCTGGATTTCTGTAGAGCCTCACTTTCATTCTCTGCCTGTAAAGGAATGGGCCTGAGGACCTCTGAGCTCCTCCTCTCCTCCTTTGACAGGTTCTGGATGTTGGGCGCTAGGTACCTCCTTCCTCCTTCCTCCTCCTTCCTCCCAGGTGTCCTGTAGGTGCTCATGGTTCCTGGAAGGTTACAGCCCTGGAGCTCCTGCTGCAGGCTTAGGGCTCTTCCGGCCCTCCCCAGCTACTGTCCCTCCCCTTCCTCCGGTGGGGTCAGGTCTGACCGAGTGCTCACCGTCATCCCAAATCCTGTGGCTACTGCGTTCAGCCCAGGAGGAGACAGGTTCAGCCAGAGGCGTCCCCAGCCACAGGACCCTATCCAGTCCTTACAGTACGTTGCCCGTTGTACAGATGAGGTCAGCGAGTCTGCTCTTCCTGGACACTCTGGGGAAGGCATCTGAATCCAGGCACGAGGGTGTCTGGCCTGCACAGAGGGGGCCTTCTAGGCTGGGGTCCCACCTGAGCCTGCCACTTTAACCAGCCAAGGCAGGTGCCTGGGCGAGAAGAGCCTGCCTCTCGGGCCTGTCTGCCAGCAGCTCGTTACCTCTGTCTCCTTGAGACTTCCTTTTCTCTTTGGCCAACAAATCCTAGTAATGACCGCAAACACACAGGGTGCTTACCACAGCCCATTGCACACTCAGCTCACTTCAGCCTCAGAGCCAGCCCTGCCTGGGGGAGGGACTGTTAGGCCCTTATTTTTACAGACAGGGTCTTGCTCTGTCGCCCAGGCTGGAGTGCTGTGGTGCAATCTCGGTTCACTGAAACCTCTGCCTCCCAGGCTCAAGCCATTCTCCCACCTGAGCCTCCTGAGTAGCTGGAACTATAGGTGCATACCATCACGCCCAGTTAACCACTAGATTTTGTTTTGGTGGAGTCGGGGTTTCACCATGTGTCCCAGGCTGGTCTTGAACTGCTAGGCCCCAGCGATCCCCCCACCTTGACCTCCCAAAGTGCTGGGATTATAGGCATGAGCCACTGCGCCTGGCCTATTAAGCCCATTAGGTCCATTTTACAGACGGGAGAGCAGAGACCTGGTGCCTGTGTGGGAGTGCTGTTTTTTTTTTTTTTGTTTGTTTGTTTGTTTTTTGAGACGGAGTCTCGCTCTGTCGCCCAGGCTGGAGTGCAGTGGCCCGATCTCAGCTCACTGCAAGCTCCGCCTCCCGGGTTCACGCCATTCTCCTGCCTCAGCCTCCGGAGCAGCTGGGACTACAGGCGCCCACCACCTCGCCCGGCTAGTTTTTTGTATTTTTTTTTTTAGTAGAGACGGGGTTTCACCATGTTAGCCAGGATGGTCTCGATCTCCTGACCTCGTGATCCACCCGTCTCGGCCTCCCAAAGTGCTGGGATTACAGGCTTGAGCCACCACACCCGGCCTGTTTGTTTTTTATTGGTTGTATTTTTAAATTTTTTTTTTTATTTTTTGAGATGGAGTCTTGCTCTGTCGCCCAGGCTGGAGTACAGTGGCACGATCTCGGCTCATTGCAACCTCTGCCTCCCGGGTTCAAGCGATTTTCCTGCCTCAACCTCCTGAGTAGCTGGGATTACAGGCGTGCACCACCACACCTGTAATCCCAGCACTTTGGGAGGCTGAGGTGGGCGGATCACTTGAGGCCAGGAGTTCCAGACCAGCCCCACCAACATGGTGAAACTCCTTCTCTACTAAGAATACAAAGATGAACCGGGTGTGGTAGCAGGCGCCTGTAATCCCAGCTCCTCGGGAGGCTGTGGCAGGAGGACCTCTTGAACTCAGGAGGCGGAGGCTGCCGTGAACCGAGATCCTGCCACTGCACTCCAGCCTGGGCCACAGAGTAAGACTCTGTCTCCAAAAAAACAAAACAAACAAAAAATTGTGAATAGTTGAAGTCAGCAGGTCCTGATGCTGGGCATTGCTGGTGGGGGGCCTTTGGGGAGGCGGGGAGGATCTTTGGTGGGGGGAATTCCTTCCTGGCAGCTTCTGCCTGGGAGACCCAGCAGCTGAAGATGCTGGGTCCTCTGAGGTTCAGAGAAGGCAAGTGACCAGCTTGGGGTCACACAACAGAGAAAGGGCCCGTGTTAGGCTGAGGTTAAGAGTCCTGGCTCCAGGGTTTGATGGCCTCAGTCCAAAGCCAGGCAGCTCTGCTGTATCTCCTTGGGCAAGTGGCCTTCTCTGAATTTTCTCATCTTTAAAGTAAGGACATTAAGTCTCTTCCTCGTAGGTCGTTTCTGAGGTTTAAATGAGGATGACAGTGGCAAAGCTCTTGGTCATGTTTGGTAGACTGTTATCGGGCCCTGCTAGTTGGATCCATTCTGATCCTCTTCCTGTGGGGACTGGAGACCCCATCCTCCCATGAGGGCTTCCTGGGCCTGGAGAGAGACCCAGGGTTGGGGAGCAGGGGAATGCCCTGAGGAGCTGCTGTTAAACCTCGAAGCTCCCTACACCAGCGGTCACCTGCCGAAATAGTTTATTTCCAGGAGCTGGAAGGAAGCTCCTGGTGGGCAGCACAAATTGGCCCGGCCCAGCTTTTCTCTTTTCTCTGTTACAGGCTTCTCCCACCTGCCCAGCGGGCTGTACCCATCCTACCTCCACCTGAGCCACCTGGAGCCCCCCAGCAGTGGGAGCCCCCTCCTCAGCCAGCTGGGTCAGCCCAGCATTTTCGATACCCAGAAAGGTCAGGGGCCAGGAGGAGGTAAGACTGTGGAGTCCGGGGTGGGGGGTGGCACAGGGGCCTTCTGACAGGCTTCTGGGGCCTTTGGCAGCATCCAGCTAGCCACCAGCTCTGTCCAGGATGCTTGCTTTTTTTTTTTTTTTGAGACAGGGTCTCACTATGTTGCCCAGGCTGACGTACCCCACCACACCCAGCTGACTTTTTAACTTTTTGTAGAGGTGGAGTCTTGCGTGTTGCCCAGGATGGTTTCAAACTCCTGGCCTCAAGCAATCCTCCTACCTCGGCTTCCCAGAGTGCTGGGATTACAGATGTGAGCCTCAGATGCTCTTTTGAGACCTGAGTCCCTAAGACCCCCACAGACTCCTTGGGCCCACCCACAGCCCTGGGTGCCTTCTGGTCACACTCTCCTCTTAGGGGCCCTGCTAGGCCTTCTGGGAAGCTCTGAAAACAACCCCTGGTCTTTCCTTTTACAGATGAGGGAACTGAGGCACGGGAAGGGTAGATTTAAACTTGGTTCTAGATATTTCCAGAGCCTGCACTCTCTAGCTGGGTTGCCCATTTCTTCTCTTCTTGCCCTGGGGAGATGCCTTGCCTTGCTGTGAAACCTCGGGGCTCCCTGCACCAAACTAGTTTAATTTCCAAGAGAAAGCACTGGGCCGAGTGCGGCTCACGCCTGTAATCCCAGCACTTTAGGAGGCTGAGACAGGTGGATCACCTGAGGTCAAGAGTTCAAGACCAGCCTGACGAACATGGTGAAACCCCGCCTGTATTAAAAATACAATAATTAGCCGTGCATGGTGGGGTGTGCCTGTAATCCCAGCCACTCGGGAGGCTGAGGCAGGAGAATCGCTTGAATCCAGGAGGCAGTGAGCCAAGATTGCGCCATTGCACTGCAGCCTGGGCGACAAGAGCGAGACTGTCTCAAAAAAAAAACAAAAACAAAAAAACAAACAAAAAAAACACTGGGGGAGGCATGGGTTGGCCCAGCTCCCTCTCAGGTGTCCTCCTCCGCCCAGGCAGGGGTGGGAGGTGGCGCTCGCTCACTGCCTGCTGCTCTCTTCTCTGCAGACGGCTTCTACCTGCCCACCGCGGGGGCTTCGGGCGCCCTGCACTCTCACGCGCCCTCGGCCCGGACCCCTGGCGGCGGCCACTCCTCGGGCCCCCCTGCAAAAGGCTCGTCGTCGCGGGACGGTCCAGCCAAGGAGCGGCCGGGCCGCGGCGGGGAGCCGCCTCTGCTGTTCGGCAAGAAGGACCCGCGCGCCCGGGGCGAGGAGGCCTCGGGGCCACGCGGCGTGGTGGACCTGACCCAGGAGGCGCGTGCGGAGGGCCGCCAGGACCGGGGGCCCCCGCGCCTGGCTGAGCGCCTGTCGCCCTTCCTGACTGAGTCCAAGACCAAGAACGCGGCACTGCAGCCGTCGGTACTAACCATGTGCAACGGCGGCGCCGGGGACGCGGGGCTGCCCGCGCTGGTGGCCGAAGCGGGGCGCGGGGGTGCTAAGGAGGCCGCCCGGCAGGACGAGGGCGCGCGGCTGCTGCGGCGCACGGAGACGCTGCTACCCGGGCCGCGCCCCTGCCCCTCACCTCTGCCCCCGCCGCCTGCGCCCCCCAAGGGGCCTCCCGCACCCCCCGCGGCCACTCCCGCCGGTGTCTACACCGTCTTCCGCGAGCAGGGCCGTGAGCACCGCGTGGTGGCGCCCACCTTCGTGCCTTCTGTAGAGGTCTTCGACGAGCGCCCCGGGCCCATCCAGATCGCATCCCAGGCGCGTGATGCCCGGGCCCGCGAGCGTGAGGCTGGTAGACCAGGGGTCCTGCAGGCGCCCCCCGGCTCCCCGCGGCCTCTGGACCGGCCCGAGGGCCTGCGCGAGAAGAACTCGGTCATCCGCTCGCTCAAGCGGCCGTCGCCTGCAGATGCCCCCACGGTGCGGGCTGCACGCGCCTCCCCGGACCCCCGCGCCTACCTGCCTGCCAAGGAGCTGCTCAAGCCCGAGGCGGACCCGAGGCCCTGCGAGCGTGCGCCCCGCGGCCCAGCCGGTCCTGCAGCCCAACAGGCCGCCAAGCTCTTCGGCCTGGAGCCCGGGCGCCCCCCGCCCACCGGCCCTGAGCACAAATGGAAACCCTTCGAGCTGGGCAACTTCGCCACCACGCAGATGGCCGTGCTGGCTGCGCAGCACCACCACAGCCGCGCCGAAGAGGAGGCCGCCGTGGTCGCTGCCTCCTCCTCGAAGAAGGCCTACCTGGACCCTGGGGCTGTGCTGCCCCGCTCAGCGGCCACCTGCAGCCGGCCTATCGCCGACATGCACTCTACAGCCCACGGGCCTGGAGAGGCCTCTGCCATGCAGAGCCTTATAAAGTACAGTGGCAGTTTCGCCCGGGAGGCTGTGGCCGTGCGCCCTGGTGGCTGTGGCAAGAAGAGCCCTTTTGGAGGTTTGGGCACCATGAAACCCGAGCCTGCGCCCACCTCTGCTGGTGCCCCCCGAGCCCAGGGCCGACTCCCACACTCTGGAGGCCCTGCAGCGGGTGGCAGCCGGCAGCTGAAGCGAGACCCAGAGAGGCCCGAGAGCGCCAAGGCTTTTGGGCGCGAGGGCTCTGGTGCCCAGGGTGAGGCAGAAGTGCGACACCCGCCCGTGGGCATTGCAGTGGCTGTGGCCCGGCAGAAGGACAGTGGTGGCAGTGGCCGGCTGGGGCCTGGGCTGGCAGACCAGGACCGCTCTCTGTCGCTGAGTAATGTCAAAGGTAGGTCCTGGGTCTCTACCCCAGCCCCTTCCTTTCCTTGTTTTGTGCCACCCCGACATTCCATTTCTCCATCTCCCTTTCCACCTTCCCTGGCACACCCTCACATCTCCCTGCCTTCCAAGCACCATTTGTCCTTTCTCTCACTTGTGGGCTGTGGCCGCTTTTAGAAGTTTATTGGTTTTTCCTTTGTGCACATAGAAAAATGTGTAAAATACGGCCGGGTGCGGTGGCTCAAGCCTGTAATCCCAGCACTTTGGGAGGCCGAGACGGGCGGATCACGAGGTCAGGAGATCGAGACCATCCCAACATGGGCTAACATGGTGAAACCCCGTCTCCACTAAAAAAAATACAAAAAACTAGCTCGGCGAGGTGGCGGGCACCTGTAGTCCCAGCTACTCGGGAGGCTGAGGCAGGAGAATGGCGTGAACCTGGGAGGCGGAGCTTGCAGTGAGCTGAGATCCGGCTACTGCACTCCAGCCTGGGCGACAGAGCGAGCCTCCGTCTCAAAAAATAAAAAAATTAAAAAAAAAAAAGAAAAATGTGTAAAATACAGAAAAAGAGAACAAAGGAAAAGGGCCATTATATTTTCCCAATACCCTGAGTCTTTCTGTGTCTTCTTTTGAATTCATTTTATGGTGCAATGTGCTTCTACCTGCAGAGCCCCTGGTGCATGTAGGATCTTGGGCCTCTGTGTCTTTTCCTGTATGTTACCGTGTGGGTCCTTTCCCTTCGTTATTGCTAAGTCTTTATAAGTACAATTTTTTTAATGGCCTTAAATGTTCTGCTGAGAGCATGTACCGTGGTTCCGTTCTCCATTTCCTTGGTAGGCATTTTATTTGTTCCTTCTCTGATGTTTTCTGTTCCGAACGTTGCTTTCGGTCTGTGTGCATTGCACCTTCATGATATTTTTAGTCATTTCCTGAGAATAGATGGTCTTGGGAATAGACAAATATCAAACGTTCAATTTTAAGTCATCAAGGGACCTAACTGCGCCTTACTGATTCCAGTGGCCTCAGTACCTAGCCATCCTGGGCTCTGGCACGTAGTAGGTGTTTGATGGATGAGTGAATGAGTGTTTGAGGAACAGACAGAAACTGGGGTTCCGACATCCTCACGGTCTTGATACTTCGTACCTGAGTGACTTTCTAGGTAGAGAGTTTACGTGCCTGTAAGCGGTTTATGAGTCTCTGTTATATTTTGGATTCTTCAGAATTGTTTTATTTATTTATTTATTTTTGAAACAGAGTTTCGCTCTTGTTGCCCAGGCTGGAATCCAATGGCAGGATCTCAGCTCATGGCAACCTCCGCCTCCCAAGTTCAAGTGATTCTCCTGGCTCAGCCTCCCGAGTAGCTGGGATTACAGGCATGCGCCACCATGCTCGGCTCATTTTGTATTTTTAGTAGAGACGGTTTCTCCAAGTTGGTCAGGCTGGTCTCAAACTCCTGACCTCAGGTGACCCACCCATCTTGGCCTTCCAAAGTGCTGGGATTACAGGCATGAGCCACTGCGCCTGGCCTGTTTTATTTATTTATTTTTTTGAGACGGAGTCTCGCTCTGTCACCCAGGCTGGAGTGCAGTGGCCGGATCTCAGCTCACTGCAAGCTCCGCCTCCCGGGTTCACGCCATTCTCCGGCCTCAGCCTCCCGAGTAGCTGGGACTACAGGCGCCCGCCACCTCGCCCGGCTAGTTTTTTTTGTATTTCTTAATAGAGACGGGGTTTCACCGTGTTAGCCAGGATGGTCTCGATCTCCTGACCTCGTGATCCGCCCGTCTCGGCCTCCCAAAGTGCTGGGATTACAGGCTTGAGCCACCGCGCCCGGCCTATTTTTTAGTTTATAAATTATTATTTTGTCTTAGAGATAGGGTCTTGCTCTGTCGCACAGGCTGTGGTGCAGTGGTGCAATCATAGCTTAGTGTAGCCTTGACCTCCTGGGTTCAAGTGATCCTCCCGCCTCAGCCTCCCAAGTATCTGGGACCGCAGGTATGTGCCACCACACCTGACTAATTTTTTCTTTTTCTTTTTTTTTTTGGAGACAGAGTCTTGCACTGTTGCCCACACTGGAGTACTGTGGTGCCATCTTGGCTCACTGCAATCTCCACCTCCTGGGTTCAAGCAATTCTGCCTCAATCTCCCCAGTAGCTGGGATTACAGGCGTGCATCACCACGCCTGGCTAATTTTTGTATTTTAAGTAGAGATGGGGTTTTGCCATATTGGCCAGGCTGGTCTCAGACTCCTGACCTCAGGTGATCTGCCTGCCTTGGCCTCCCAAAGTGCTGGGATTACAGGCGCGAGCCACTGGGCCCAGCCAATTTTTTCATTTTTTTGTAGAGACAGGGTCCTCTTGTGTTGCCCAGGCTGGTCTCGAACTCCTGGCCTCAAGTGTTCCTGCTCTGGCCTCCCAAATTGCTGGGCTTACTTACAGGGGTGGCCACCACTGTGCCCGACCACAACTTGAGTTTTTATTTTTTTAAACTGTTGCTGCCAGGCAGGCCTGGGTGACAGAATGAAACCCTATCTCAGGAAAAAATAAAACTAAAATTAAAAGAATAAGAAGGTTGATAATTTCAGTAGGGGAGGATAGTGCATTTCTGTAAGTTTTGAGCGTTTCTGCAGAGCTTGGCTGGCAGTCAAATTTCCTGTGTCCCTTCTTGTCTAGTTTGCTGTTGGGATTCCTCCTGGGATTTTGGGGGGAGTTCACATCTGAGGTGTGTTTGTTGGAACTCCTGACTTGGTCTGTCTGGAAGGTGGCCCACTGTTGAGCCAAGACCCCCGCCTGAGACTGTGTTTAGCCTGCGTGGTGTGAGGTTGCAGGCTGGAGTAAGGGCCAGGGAAGTGATGTTCGTCTGCTTCTAGCTCGTGGGACTTCTTGACAGTCAGCCTCTGCCCCCAGCCCCCTGAGCCCAGCCCACGTCCCATGCTCACTTGCTGGGAGCTCACACCTGTCCCAGTGTCTGGGTCCTTGTTTGTGGCACCCACAGGACTCCTTTCCCTTCGTGTCCCAGACTCTACTACTGCAGGCTGCATAGGCACCATGGGTGTCTATCTTCTGGGGCTCCGTCCTTCCCCAGCCTGGCCTTCCAGGCCTACCTGGGCTTGGACCTTGGTCCATGGCAAGTGGCATGGCTGGGTCCTGTCACCACCACCTCCTACTTCCACTGTCTCAACCTTGTTTTCCCAGACAGCCCAGGAGAGCACAGGCCACCCTCGTCACACCAGCCCTGCCTCCCCAATGTTCGTGTACACCATGGCTGCAGAGGACCCTGTAGATGCCACTCTGTTCTCCTCCCAGAGTCCACCCCGACCCGCTACTCTGAGGATGGGAGTCTGGGCCTCTCTGGCTGAATCTCCTACTTGTGTTACTTTTTTTTTTTTTGAGACGGAGTCTTGCTCTGTTACCCAGGCTGGAGTGCAGTGGCACGATCTCAGCTCACTGCAACCTCCGCCTCCCGGGTTCAAGCGGTTCTTCTGCCTCAGCCTCCCAAGTAGCTGGGACTACAGGCACGCGCCACCGCACTTGGCTAATTTTTGTATTTTTTAGTAGAGACAGGGTTTCACCATGTTGGCCAGGCCAGTCTCAAACTCCTGACCTCAAGTAATCCGCCCGCCTTGGCCTCCCAAAGTGCTGGGATTACAGGCATGAGCCACCGCATCCGGCTTTTTTATTTTTTTGAAACAGAGTTTTGCTCTGTTGCCCAGGCTGGAATGCAGTGGCACGATCTTGGCTCACTGCAACCTCTGCCTCTCGGGTGCAAGTGATTCTCCTGCCTCAGCCTCATGAGTAGCTGGGGTCACAGGCACCTGCCACCATGCCCAGCTAATTTTGTATTTTTTAGGTAGAGATGGGGTTTCACTATGTTGGTCAGGCTGGTCTCGAACTCCTAACCTCAAGGGATCTGCCCGCCTTGGCCTTCCGAAGTGCTGGGATTACAGGCGTGAGCCACTGCGCCTGGCCAGCTGTGTCACTTTCCCACCACCTTGACGCGTGCCCCAGCCGGTCCTGGGTATGTGATGCTGGACCTCCTGCCTGCAGCGCCCTTCCCACTTCCTGCACGGCCACGTCTCCTCATCCTCTGTGCCTTCACCTCCCCGTGGAGCCACCTTGGATGGGGGCTGCTTTGGCCGAGCTCCAGATGCTCCTGCCTTCTGGGGATGGCCCTGGAGTCTTTGGATTTTGAGTTGGGAGGTGGGGCTCTGTCAGGCTTGTCTTGGAATTCTCTTCATCCAGCAGGACTGGCTCAGTGAGCGATGCTCAGTGAGTGTTTGCTGACTGACTGAATGAGCACACGGTCCTGTGTGGAGCTCCGGGGAGCCAGGGAAGCCCTGCTACACTCTGACCCTGGGGCTTTGCACGAGAATCGGCCTTATTCTGGGACAGAAGGAGGAAGCGGCCAATAGCCCTTGGATTGGAGGTGGCCAGCTTGGTGATAGAAAAGTCTCCTGCCCAGAGCTTTGGGGCTGGGGGGCCCTGGGAGGCAGGAGATCTCTTTGAGCCTTTCTCTGGAAGGATCCTCCTGTCGCATGGGGTGGCACCTTTGTTGGGGGCTCACGGTCAGTGGAGTCCATCTGAGATCCCAGAGTACCTGTCTGTGTGCAAGAGGCCGTGAATGTGTGTGTGTGGAGGGGAGGGGGACAATGTGAATGTGAGAGAGGGAGGGAGGGTGTGCCAGAAGTTTGGGATGAGATGTTTGGGGATTTATCTGAAGCCGCCCTTCTCTGTTGGTGCTGATGTTTGAAAGTAGGTGACTGGTTGGGGGCCGGGCATGGTGGCTCACGCCTGTAATCCCAGCACTTCGGAAGGCCAAAATAGGAGGATCACTTGAGCTTAGGAGTTTAAGGCCAGCCTGGGCAACCTAGCAAGACCTCGTCTCTACAAAAAATAAAATAAAAATAGTCTGGGCGTGGTGGCTCAAACCTGTAATCCCAGCACTTTGGTAGACCGAGGCAGGTGGATCACCCGAGGTCAGGAGTTTGAGATCAGCCTGGCTAACGTGGTAAAACCGCATCTCTACTAACTAAAAATACAAAATTAGCTGAGCATGGTGGCACATACCTGTAATCCCAGCTATCTGAGAGGCTGAGGCAGGAGAATCGCTTGAACCCGGGAGGAGGAAGTTGCAGTGAGCTGAGATCGTGCCATTGCACTCCAGCCTGGGCAACAGAGCGAAACTCCACCTCAAAAAATGAAAAAATAAAAAATAAAAAAATCATCTGGGTATGCTGGTGTGTCTGTAGTCCCAGCTACTCAGGAGGCTGAAGTCGGAGGATAGTTTGAGCCCGGGAGGTCAGGGCTGCACTGAACTATGCTTGTACTACTGCACTCCAGTCTGGGCAACAGAGTGAGACCCCGTCTCTAAAAGGATAAAAAAGTACGTGGCTGGATTCTTTCTGTCCTTAAAAAAAAAAATCCCATAAGAAGTGGTCATTTCTCTCTGGGCAGCCCAGTCTGAATGCTGAGCAGCTTTGAAAGGAGGGAGGAGAGAGACGCACTGGGATGCCTGTGCCTGGGCAGTTCTCCCAGCTGAGGACAGTCAGGTTGTCACCCTGGTCTCCTGGGGTCTCGCCCCAGTCTCTTGCTTTTTGGAGCGAGCCCTCTGCCTCTGTCAATGGTTTTAAGTCCAGGCTCTGCCCTTTGTAGCTACGTAACCTCGAACAAGAGCCTTGAGCCCTCTCGGCTCTGGGGGCAGCTCATCTGCTTGATCCCAGGTAGGCTGACGGGCACATAGTGGGCCTCTCTCTCATCTGCTCATATTTAGGCATTAGGGTCTTAGAGTGCGCCTGCCTGTGCAGGGGAGCCCTGGGTCCTCCTGTCCTCACATAGGATCTAGGTCTGGCCTTAGGCTGTCTTGGACCTTGAGATGGATGAAGGACAGGCATTGCCTACATTTGTGAGCCCCACGCAGTCAGAGCCCCCACGCCCGAGAACCCAGGAACCCTAAGAGTCATTCTTGCTAGATGCAGCGACTCATGCCTGTAATTCCAGCTCTTTGGGAGGCCAAGGTGGGTAGATCGCTTGAGCTCAGGAGTTGGAGACTAGTGTGGGCAACACAGTGAAACCCCAGCTCTAAAAAAAAAAAAAAAAAAAAAAAAGCCAGGCACGGTGGCTCACGCCTATAATCCCAGCACGTTGGGAGGCTGAGGCGCGTGGATCACAAGGTCAGGAGTTCAAGACCAGCCTGGCCAAGATGGTGAAACCCCATCGCTACTAAAAATACCAAAAAAATTAGCAGGGCGTGGTGGCGGGCGCCTGTAATCACAGCTACTTGGGAGGCTGAGGCAGAGAATCGCTTGAATCCGGGAGGTGGAGGTTGCAGTGAGCTGAGATCATGCCACTGCACTCCAGCCTGGGTGACAGAGTGAGACTCCACCTCAAAAAAATAATAATAATAATAAAATAAAAATAAACGATCCGAGCATAGTGGCGTGGCACCTGTAGTCCCAGCTACAGGGAGGCTGAGGCAGGGGAGGATCACTTGAGCCCAGCAGGTCGAGGCTGCAGTGAGATTGCACCACTGCGCTCCAACCTGGGTGACAGAGTAAGATCCTGTCCCCCAACCGCCCCCCAGAAAAGAAAGCAATCATTGCCATTGAGCCAGCAGCCTGTATGAACAGACAGCTCCATGAGGCCTCCTGTGAGGACATGGACCTGTGCAGAGGAGGGGCTGTTACTCTCCCCAGGCCTGGGGAGACTGAGGCCTGCAGGGATGAGGCAAGGCTGAGTGGGGAACCCTGAGCTGAGCTTTGTCTCTCCCACCTCTTCACTGGCCCATCACCTCTAGGGTGGGACCAGGTCTGGGAGGGAGGGGCTGTGGGGATGTCCCCACCTCCAGCATCACAGGGGGTGGCTGGGGGTGCAGAGCCAGGTGTACGCCATGGTGTTGGTGACAAGCCTGCTGGGGCCTCTATCCCTTCACGGCCCCCCCACCATCCACTTCCCCGGACCCCTGGAGAGCAACCCTATCTGGAGCTGTTCAGAGAGAGGCCAGGAAGGGGTTGCCATGGGAACGGGGCCTCTGTGTGATCCTCGGGCTCCTAATGGCTGCATTGTGGGGCGTGTGACCTGTGATGGGGGTCGTTAGCGCTGCAGACTGGGGGGCTTTTGCTGCACGACACCCTCACCCCACCATGGGCCCTGGGGTGGGGCTGGGCCTCTGGGCGGCCTGCAGATAGGGGACAGCAGTGACGTGGCTAGACAGGGCCGTGTGGCACTCCCTACATGGGGCCGTGTATGTTGGCAGTCAGCAGGGCCGACTTGGACGCTGATCCCAGCCATGACGCGTCCATGTTAGTCTTGTGACCTGGGCGTGTGTCTTTATCTCCCTGTGCCTCAGCTTCCTCATCTGGAAGATAGGGATGAGGGCTGGGATCTGCCTCCTGGGTTGATGGTGATTGAGTTCATGTGTGCAAAGTGGCCTGGTGCCCTACTGGGCACAGGGACAGCCTCTGTTTATTTATCCACTTTATCTTATTTTTAATTTATTTTTATTTTATTTTATTTATTTGATGGAGTCTGGCTCTGTCGCCCAGGCTGGAGTGCAGTGGTGTGATCTTGGTTCACTGCAACCTCCCTCTCCCAGGTTCAAGTGATACTCCTGCCTCAGCCTTCTGAATAGCTGGGATTACAGGCACCTGCCACCATGCCCAGCTAATTTTTGTTTTTTGTTTTGTTTTTTTTTGTTTTTTTGAGACGGAGTCTCGTTCTGTCGCCCAGGCTGGAGTGCAGTGGCCGGATCTCAGCTCACTGCAAGCTCCGCCTCCCGAGTTTACACCATTCTCCTGCCTCAGCCTCCCGAGTAGCTGGGACTACAGGCGCCCGCCACCTCGCCCAGCTAGTTTTTTGTATTTTTTAGTAGAGACGGGGTTTCACTGGGTTAGCCAGGATGGTCTCGATCTCCTGACCTCGTGATCCGCCCGTCTCGGCCTCCCAAAGTGCTGGGATTACAGGCTTGAGCCACCGTGCCCGGCCAATTTTTGTATTTTTAGTAGAGACAGGGTTTCACCATGTTAGCCACTCTGCTCTTGAACTTCTGACCTTGGGTGATCCGCCCACCTTGGCCTCTCAAAGTGCTGGGATTCCAGGCGTGAACCACCATGCCCGACCTGAGTTTACTTCTCTTTCTTTCAGTCTTTCCTTCTTTCTTTCCTTCTTTTTTTCTATTCTTTCTCTCTTTTTTTCTTTTTTTGGAGACAAGGTCTCACTCCGTCGCCCAGGTTGGAGTTCAGTGGTTCTGTCATGGCTCACTGCAGCCTTTAGAACACAGATAGTGTTCAATAAGCAGAATAGCTGTGTGGAATCAAGAGAAGCGTGATGGAGCAGAGGTGGTCAGGGGGGGCTTCCTGGAGGAGGTGGCACTTGAAGCTGAGCTCTGATGGTGGAGGTCCAGGTGGTGGGAATGGTGTGTGTGTGGCCCAGAGGTGGGGAAGGGAAGAGTGTGACATGTGCAGAGAGGGTGGGGCACCCTTGAGGGGCCAGCCAGGTCCCCACTTGGCCCCATGGGGTGACAGATGGGACCAGGATTAGAGCAGATGGGGGGGGCGACAGAGTGAGGAGGGTAGAGCAGGAGCCTGGCAGGGGTAGGGGACAGAGGGCTCACTATATCTCTTCAGAGGCCAACCACATTTGCAGGGAGCAGCCTGGGGCTGTGACCCTTGAGGCCCTGAGGGGGGCAGGTGCTCTGAGAGGGGGCTGGCGAGTAGACTGGCTTCGGTGGCAGGTGGCGCCCAGGATGGAAGCCCCTGAGACCATTCGCAGTGACAGCCGGGACAGTCGGGGGCACAGAGGACTTGGGGCTGAGCCCAGGCTGCACGCTCAGTGCCCGCCTCTTCTGGGGGTACCAGGAGTGCCCTGTGCTCAAAATTTGTCCCAGACTCCAGGAGGAGCCAGGGGACGTGAGGGTGGCCCCTTCAGGTGGCTGAGCCTCCGGGATTCTGTAAGCTGGAACGGCTGTCTCCCCTGGGAGAAAGAAGCTTGAGCTCATGACCCGATTTCTCAGCACAGCTGTGGGACTCTGGGGTGGCCCTCTGTTGTCCCAGTCCTGCCCGAGACCTGTCACTGCCCTTCTGGGCCTCAGTTTCCCCGTGAGGTCCCCAGGCAGGGCCCCTTTCAGTCCCGACTAAGGGGTGCCTTGTGAGCTCAGGTTCTCCTTTGATACAGGAGCGACACTGTTGGAGGTCCAGGTGGGCCTGGAGGCCCATGTCCAGCCGCCCTCATCGACATGCCCCTCCTGGTGCCGGGCTGCTCAGCTGTCCCTCCATACACTCGGTCCTGCAGGCATCTGGGCCGGCATGACTGTGCCCCTCTCTGGGTTCCTTTCTTCTGCTTCTGGGACGGGTGGATTCCCACCTTCCTCCTGGCTAATTTTTTATGTTTTTGTAGAGGTGGGGACTCACTGTGTTCCCCAGGTTGGTCTCAAACTCCTGGACTCCAGTGATGCTCCCACCTCGGCCTCCCAAAGTGCTGGGATTACAGGTGTAAGCCATTCTGCTGAGCCTGGGGCACTGCTCATTAGGAGCTCCCGGTATTTGGGGGTGTGGGAAGGGAGAGATGAGAGGAGAAGCTTGATTCCAAGGTTCCTCACCCATTAGGGTCATGGCTGTGGAGCCACTGTAGACCCCAGCTAGGGCAGCTGGGTGGGGACCTTGTCTCCAGCAGAAGGATAGTGTCTCTGTGCTGGGGGCTGAGCCCCTGACACTGCTGCTGGCAGTGCTGGACTGGGCCCTTGGGGGTGGCTGATGGCCGGTATCTGCCCGCAGTAGCCCTGGGTAGGAGGACCTAGCTCCCAGCCCACCCCTCTTCCTGGCAGCCCTGGGAAGGCCGGCCCCGAGGGGAGTATCAACCATGCCTCAGCCTGTGCGAGTGGCACCCGGGAGCCGACGGGCAGGTTTCTGAGCTGCACACCTGGTGGCCTCTGCCGTGGTGCTCAGCTTCCTCCCGTGCCCTCGCCTGTCCGGTGTGTCCCATCTCTGGCTCATAGTGTTAAACACTCAAAGAGGGGCCCAGGGCAGGGTGGCAGGGACGAGGAGGGACCGAGAGGGACAGACAGGGCTCCTGCCACTCCACCGCTCCCCGTCCCCTCTCCTCTGGTGACCATCCATGTGCCAGGCCTGGGACTCAGGGGCTGGCCATGGGGAGGGACAGGGATGGGTGAGCCTGGTGGCATCTCCCACTCTGGGGGCCAAGGCCACCCCCTCCACCCAAGTGGATAATGTTCTTTGGGTTTACTTTTCTGTCTTAATTATTTTTTCTTTAGAGTCTGGGTCTCGCTCTGTCACCCAGGCTGGAGTGAAGTGGTGCAATCATGATAGGGAATCGCTGCAGCCTCGACTTCCTAGGCACAAGCGATCCTCCCACCTCAGCCTCCTGAGTAGCTGGGACTACTGGTGCATGCCACTATGCCTGTCTAAATTTTTATTTGGGTTTTTTTTTTCTTTTTGAGATGGAGTCTCGTTTTGTCTGTTGTCCAGGCTAGAGTGCACTGGGGCAATCTCGGCTCACTGCAACCTCTGCCTCCTGGGTTCAAAAGATTCTCCTGCCTCAGCCTCCCGAGTAGCTGGGATTGCAGGGCGCACACCACTACGTCCGGCTAATTTTTGTATTTTTTTAGTAGAGATGGGATTTCGCCATGTTGGCTAGGCTGGTCTCGAACTCCTGACCTCAGGTGATCCACACCCCCCTTGGCCTCCCAAAGTGCTGGGATTACAGGCGTGAGCCACCTTGCGCAGCTAGCCATGTGTATTTAAACTGTCTTGGGACACACAGGCCTGCATGGTTGGGACCACAGCCTGGCTTAATGTGACCCAGGTCTGGCTAGTTTTTGGGTTGTGGTTTTTTTTCCATTTGGACTCTGCCCTATCCTCACCAAACCGCAGCTCAGAATCTGCTTTCCCATCATTAAAACAGCATTAGTGGCTGGGCGCGGTGCCTGTAATCCCAGCACTTTGGGAGGCCAAGATGGGTGGATCATGAGGTCAGGAGATCGAGACCATCCTGGCAAACCTGGTGAAACCCCGTCTCTACTAAAAATATTAAAAAAATTAGCCGGGCGTGGTGGCGGGCGCCTGTAGTCCCAGCTACTCGGGAGGCTGAGGCAGGAGAATGGCGTGAACTGGGAGGCGGAGCTTGCAGTGAGCCGAGATCGAGCCACTTTACTCCAGCCTGGGCGACAGAGCGAGACTCCGTCTCAAGTAAAAAAAAAAAAAAGTAAAATAGCATTAGCAAGTGCACCTAGCCTCACGTTTCATTGTTATGTGACAGGTTTTACGACATTTTCTTATAATATCCATGGCTGTTGTTCTAATTATTGCCACGGTTGCCTGTCTAGGGAACATAGGCCTTTTGGATGGGGGATGACAGAAGGGATGGATGATTCCTGGCCCTGAGAAACCCCGATTGGGGTTTGGGGGAGCTTGGTGTGTCATAAGGAAAGGTGTTGGGGTGAAGGTACTGCACAGATGGCTGTGCAGGACCGTTGGGACTCTGGGGGGCCCAGGGAGGGGTGAGGGCAGTGGGACCAGTGGGTCTGGGGTGGGCTGGGCGCTGGCTGG
This sequence comes from Macaca nemestrina, assembly GCF_043159975.1. Classification (NCBI taxonomy): domain Eukaryota; kingdom Metazoa; phylum Chordata; class Mammalia; order Primates; family Cercopithecidae; genus Macaca; species Macaca nemestrina. Next base: position 150,653,500 of record NC_092128.1, read on the forward strand.
GGGCTCACTTCCGCCTGTCCCCCTGCAGGACACGGCCGAGCAGATGAGGACTGTGTGGATGACCGGGCCAGACACCGGGAGGAACGGCTGCTCGGGGCGCGGCTGGACCGGGATCAGGAGAAGCTGCTCAGGTGAGGGCATTGGGGGAGACTGAGGGTCTGGGGGGTGTCTGGGAGCCCCTGGAGGTGAGGGGCAGCTGGACGACCCCAGGTGGGCTTCGCCCCTTGACCCACGGATGCTGTGGTACTGAGAGCGGGAGCTGCCCTGATCCTCAGCACTGGGCCAGCCCTGCCCAGGCCAGATGACCCCACGACCCCTTCCAGTGAGTCTGGAAGGCCCTGGGAGGCCCTTCAGTTCCGAGCAGTGGTTGTCCTGACTCATGGCCTGGTGGCAAACAGTTCCTTGGGGCAACCCCCTTCTCCCTCTCGTCCCCTGGCTGTCCGAGCTGTCGCTGACACCTGTGATCCTCCTTCCAGAGAGAGTAAGGAGCTGGCTGACCTGGCCCGCCTGCACCCTACCAGCTGTGCTCCTAACGGCCTGAACCCCAACCTCATGGTGACAGGGGGCCCGGCGCTGGCGGGCTCGGGTCGCTGGTCTGCCGACCCCGCAGCCCACCTGGCCACGCACCCCTGGTTACCCCGCTCGGGCAGCACATCCATGTGGCTCGCCGGACACCCCTACGGTGAGTGTGGGGTGCAGGGACTCTCCCCTTCTCTGAGGGAGGGGTGGGAGGGGGCGGGTGCAGGACAAGAGCTCAGGGCTGACTCCTGCCTGCCATTTCCTGGGGGTCCTGGGCCTGGCCTCCACTTTTGTCCCAAGAAGGAATGATAATGGCTTCTGCCTCATGGGGCCCCTCTGCCATACCTGTTCGGGGCAGATGCCCAATGCGGGTGGCTCTGTGAGGTTCTTTGCAGCCAGCGAACATCCCTGTCCCTTGGCTTCTCCACTGGAGGCCCCAGGAGGTTCAGGACTTGGGAGATGGTGCTGGGCTGGGGCCGCCCGAGGACAAACCGCCTGGGGTCCCCCAGCACTGACTCAGACCTGGGCTTCTCCTCCTAGGCTTGGGCCCCCCATCTCTGCACCAGGGCATGGCCCCTGCGTTCCCACCCGGCCTTGGAGGCTCCCTGCCATCGGCCTACCAGTTCGTCAGGGACCCCCAGTCGGGCCAGCTGGTGGTCATTCCCAGCGATCATCTGCCTCACTTTGGTAAGTGGACCCTCTGGGTGGCTACCGTGGGCCAGGCTGGCCGTGCCCAGCGAGGTGGGCTCTGATGCCAAGGGCCTCCCGCTGAGGGGTGGCGGCCGGCAGATCCGGGGTTTGGGGAGGCGGACTGGGGTTCAGAGAGAACATCTGTTGCCAGCGTTATAAAGCCTTGGGGTCTTTGTTGCAATGAGCTCCTGCCCAAAAACTCCACAAAGAGAAGCAAGACAGGCAGCCCTGGGTGGGGGCTGGGATTCCCCTTACCTGGCGCCACCGTCTCCTCGAATCCACGTCGAAGGCCGCTGGAGGCTGGGCGCGGTGGCCCAAGCCTGTAATCCCAGCACTTTGGGAGGCCGAGACGGGCGGATCACGAGGTCAGGAGATCGAGACCATCCTGGCTAACACGGTGAAACCCCGTCTCTACTAAAAAATACAAAAAAACTAGCCGAGCGAGGTGGCGGGTGCCTGTAGTCCCAGCTACTTGGGAGACTGAGGCAGGAGAATGGCGTGAACCCGGGAGGCAGAGCTTGCAGTGAGCTGAGATCCGGCCACTGCACTCCAGCCTGGGCAACAGAGCGAGACTCCGTCTCAAAAAAAAAAGACGATCACTGGGAGGGGCGGGAGAAGGTGTTCCCTGGGTCCTCACAGTGGACCTCTTACACGTCTGCATGCTGACCTGCTCTGGTTGTCAGGCTGTGGGGACATCCCATCCCAGGTGTGGACAGGGCTGTGTTCCCGGGCCTGGGGTGCACATGTGGCCTATGGAGGACAGGACAAGCTTCCTGCCCCTAGGGAGCAGCCGGGGGCCCTGCAGAGCCCAGCTCCCCGCTGTGTGTGTGGCCCCTCTCTGGCCTCGGCTTCCCCTCTGTAAATGGGCATGGTGGTGCAGCATCAGGCCGCAGGTGCAGCACACTGTCTGTGTCCCCGCAGCGGAGCTGATGGAGCGGGCCACCGTGCCACCCCTCTGGCCCGCCCTGTACCCGCCAGGCCGCAGCCCTCTGCACCATGCACAGCAGCTGCAGCTCTTCTCGCAGCAGCACTTCCTGCGGCAGCAGGAGTTCCTGTACCTGCAGCAGCAGGCGGCCCAGGCCTTGGAACTGCAGAGGAGCGCCCAGCTGGTGGTGAGTCGGGGAGGATGAGGCGCAGCTCCCTCTGGGGGCCCCATGGGTGATGAGGCAGATGAGTCAGCCAGCAGAAACTCCAGACAGTTACAGGGAGGGAGAAAACAGCAGAGGGGCAGGTGGTCAGGGAGGGCTTCCTGGTGGAGGCAGCACTGGAACAGAGACCTGGAACCGTCTGTGGAAAAGCTCTCCAGGCAGAGGGAGCTGTGAACAGAGGTAGACGGAGCCTGGAAGGGCAGGGTGCAGGAACAAGGGGGAAACCAAGGCAGAGAGGTGGCCTTGGGGACTGGGGAAGGGTGATTGGATGCTGAAGGAGTCCAGTGGGCTCCCGCTGTTGCCTGAGCCCAGCCTGGCCTCTTCTCTCTAGGTGGCCTCTTGGAGAGGCACAAGGAGGCCTGGCCAGCTGTCTCTTGATGGCATGGTCCCATAAGATAGGGTACAGGAGGAGTCTGCTCTGGAGGAGTCGGCCCAGGTGGTACATACAGCAAGGAGCTCTCAGAGCCTGAGCCCCAGTTCTGAATCTTAGCTCTGCCAGGCCTGGCTGTGTGCTCATGGGGAAGTACCTTTACTTCTCTGGGCTTCAAGTTTCCTCTCCTAGAAACAGATGCTAGCGTTGTGTAGTCCTTGGGTTGCTAAATGTAACTGTTTAGTAATCGGGAGAGTGGCCTGTCTTAGAGCGCTTCATCCTGGTGTTTTTTGTTTGTTTGTGTAGTTTTTTTGAAGTGGAGTCTTGCTCTGTCACCCAGGCTGGAGTGCAGTGGTGCGATCTCGGGTCACTGCAACCTCCACCTCCTGGGTTCAAACGATTCTCCCGTCTCAGCTTCCCGAGTAGCTGGAATTACAGGCACATGCCATCTTGCATGGCTAATTTTTTTTTTTTTTTTTTTTGAGATGGAGTTTCACTCTTGTTGCCCAGGCTGGAGTGCAGTGGCGTGATCTCAGCTCACCGCACCCTCCGCCTCCCGGGTTCAAGCGATTGTCCTGCCTCAGCCTCCAAGTAGCTGGGATTACAGGCATGCGCCACCACGCCCGGCTAATTTTTGTATTTTTAGTAGAGATGGGTTTCACCATGTTGGTCAGGCTGGTCTCGAACTTCTGACTTCAGGTGATCCACCCGCCTTAGCCTCCCAAAGTGCTGGGATTACAGGTGTGAGCCACCATGCCTGGCCCTCTAGCGTGTTTTGTGTATTGACTGACCAGCCCAGGTAGGCACTGGTGGTCACGGAGCCGACTCCCTCCCATTTCCTCATAAGAGACATGCCTGGGCTCCTCCTGTCCGCTTTGGGGCATTGTGAGACCATAAAATGATGATGCAGTGAAGCAGGAAGGTTGAGCAGGTAGTGAGCGCTCCGTGAAGGCATCTGTCCCAATGCCATCGAGGGGTGGCCCCCCTGCCCTGACTGTGAGGGTCCCTGCAGGGCCGGGGTCCTGGTGGAGGTCCCCCATCAGCCCTGGTTCAAAGGGCCCCACCAGAGCTCCTCACCCCCAGCCCTGCCTTTTGGGGTTCTGCATGGAATGCTGTGCTTGTGACACATGGACTGGGATGGAATGTCCTCCGTCTCCAGCCTGGGAGGGGGTGGGCAGCCTGGACCCCAGGCCCTGCATGAGGTTCTCCTTGGGCTGGGGGACCCTAGGGGGACAGGGCAGGTGCGGGGGTGTGGGGCAGGGAACTCGTGCCGTGCTGACCCTGCCTGCCGGCCCCTCCCCAGCAGGAGCGGTTGAAGGCGCAGGAGCACCGGGCGGAGATGGAAGAGAAGGGGAGCAAGCGGGGCTTGGAGGCTGCGGGCAAGGCTGGCCTGGCCACTGCTGGCCCCGGGCTGCTGCCGCGGAAGCCCCCCGGCCTGACCGCCGGCCCCGCGGGCACCTATGGCAAGGCTGTGAGCCCGCCACCATCACCCCGCGCATCCCCTGTGGCTGCCCTGAAGGCCAAGGTCATCCAGAAGCTGGAGGACGTGTCCAAGCCACCCGCCTATGCCTACCCTGCCACCCCCAGCTCCCACCCCACCAGCCCGCCGCCCGCTTCCCCGCCACCCACCCCAGGTATCACCCGCAAGGAGGAGGCTCCCGAGAATGTGGTCGAGAAGAAAGACTTGGAGTTGGAGAAGGAAGCCCCCAGCCCCTTCCAGGCCCTTTTCTCAGGTAGGATGCAGCCGAGACCCTCAGGGTCTCACTCTGGCCCTGGCGCGGTAAAACTGCTCACCCATCTCTTCATTGACCCATTCGGTCGTTCATTCATTCCAACTCCATGGAGCACCTCCTGCGTACCAGACCCGCCGCCAGACACTGAGACGAACACAGGAGCCCACAGTCACATCCAGCCTCTCCCCGGCCCCTTCTCAGCAGTAGTGTCAGGGAAATGGGCGAAATATTAGAAACTGCTTCTCAGGACAAGTTGTTCTGAGCTTTCCACCGAGCCACACCTGTCACATACTCAGTATGCAGTCAGCACTAAGTTCTACTTTGGTGATGATGGTCCAGGGACGCCCGTTCCGTGGGTCGCATGCACACACCCACTCTTCCCGTCTTCTGCATCAGGTGGCATTGCAGCAGGTGGCTTTGGGGGCTGGGACTGTGTTCTTCCTTCCTGGGGGGTGTTAGGCATGTGAGCGCGTGCTTGGGAGGACTTTGGTTCAAATTCAGATTCTGGCACCAAGGCTGGGTGAGCTCGGGTCAGTGGTGGCAGTTACTGAGCTTGGCCTGGCGCTTGTCTCTCCTTTGTCAGTTTCCTTTTGTGTGCCTCCAGCTGCTGGGCTGGGAGTGGTGCAGAGAATCAGGGGCACACAGCCCTACTCTCAGGGAGATTATACCTGGGGACAGAACTGGGTTGCTATTCCTTTTTCTTTTTCTTTTTTTTTTTTTTTTGAGATGGGATCCTCACTGTGTCACGCAAGCTTGTACTACAGTGGTACAATCACAGCTCACTGCAGCCTTGAACATCTGGGCTCAAGTGATCCTCCTGCCTCAGCCTCCCAAGCAGCTGGGACCATAGGCACGCATCACTGGACTTGGCTGTTTATTTATTTTTATTTATTGATTTAATTTTGAGACTGAGTTTCACTGTTGTTGCCCAGGCTGGAGTGCAGTGGTGCAATCTCGGCTCACTGCAACCTCCGCTTCCCAGGTTCAAATGATTCTCCTGCCTCAGCCTCCCTCGTAGCTGGGATTATAGGCATGGTGCCACCACACCCGGCTAATTTTGTATTTTTAGTAGAGATGGGGTTTCTCCATGTTGGTCAGGCTGGTCTCGAACTCTCAATCTCAGGTGATCCACCCACCTCAGCCTCCCAAAGTGCTGGGATTACAGGCGTGAGCCACCACGCCCGGCCAATTTATTTTTTATATTCATACAGATGTGTCTTGCTTTGTTGCCAAGGCTGATCTTGATCTCCTGGGCTCAAGCAATCCTCCTACCCTGGCCTCCCGAAGTGCTGGGATTGTAGGCTTGAGCCACTGCAGCTAGCCCTGCTGTTGTATTTTGTTTTGAGATAGGGTCTCACTCTGTCACCCAGTCTGAAGTGCAGTGGTGCCATCATAACTCACTGCAGCCTTGATCTCGCAGGCTCAAGTGATCTTTCCACCTTTGCCTCCCAAGTAGCTGGGATTACAGGGGTGCACCACCATGACCAGCTAGTATTTCTTTGTAGAGATGGAGTTTTGCAGGCCAGGCACAGTGGCTCACTCCTATAATCCCAGCACTTTGGGAGGCTGAGGCGGGTGGATCACTTGAGTTTAGGAGTTTGAGACCAGCCTGGCCAACATGGTGAATCCCTGTCTCTACTAAAAATATAAAAAATTAGCTGGGCACAGCCGGGCGCAGCGGCTCACGCCTATAATCCCAGCACTTTGGGAAGCCAAGGCGGGCAGATCATGAGGTCAGGAGATGGAGACCATCCTGGCTAACATGGTGAAACCCCATCTCTACTAAAAATACAAAAAAAAAAAAAAAAAAAAAATTTAGCCAGGTATGATGGCGGGTGCCTGCAGTCCCAGCTACTCGGGAGGCTGAGGCAGGAGAAGGGCGTGAACCCAGGAGGCGGAGCTTGCAGTAAGCTGAGATCGTGCCACTGTCCTCCAGCCAGCCTGGGTGACAGAGCGAGACTCCATCTAAAAAAAAAAATTGGCCAGGCGTGGTGGCTCATGCTCATGCCTGTAGTCCTAGCTGCTCGTGAGGCTGAGGCAGGAGAATCGCTTGAATCCAAGAGGCAGAGGTTGCAGTGAGCCGAGATGGCGCCATTGCATTCCAGCCTGGGCGACAAGAGTGAAATTCCATCTCAAAAAAAAAAAAAAAAAAAAAAGAAATAGGGTCTCACTTTTGCCCAGACTGGTCTTGAACTTCTGATCTCAAGCAATCATCCCACTTTAGCCTCCTAAAGTGCTGGGATTACAGGCGTGGCCCACCACACCTGGACTTGCTGTTACGTTTTGAACAACTGCTTTAATGGGGTGGAGCAGCAGGTTCGTGGGGAGTGGAGGCCAGACCACACAAGGTGGGTAAAGGCAGTTGTAGGCCTTTGCAGACCTCATGAAGTGTTTGCTTCTGCTCTAGCCTTGTGCTGGGTGCGGAGTGGGAAAGGGATGAGAGAAACAACTGTGGTTCTCTGCCTTCAACACCACAAGACCCTGGGGACAGGAAGGTGACTGATTTTTCACTGTGGGGCCGCTGCATGGCCCTGGGGTCTCTGAGATCCCACCTAGAACAGCTCCCAGCCCTGCAGCTGGGTGAGCAGAGGGCAGCTGTGTCCCGCGTCTCTGGGGTGGTGGGCGGTGTCAATGGGGACATGGGATATGAGATCCTAGGGCTCCCATGCTGACCCCTGTGTTCTTGGCAGATATCCCGCCCAGGTACCCGTTCCAAGCCCTGCCACCACACTACGGGAGGCCCTACCCTTTCCTGCTGCAGCCCACGGCAGCCGCCGACGCGGATGGCCTGGCCCCCGACGTGCCGCTCCCGGCTGATGGGCCCGAGCGCCTGGCACTCTCACCCGAAGACAAGCCCATCCGCTTGTCACCCTCCAAGATCACAGAGCCGCTGCGGGAGGGCCCGGAGGAAGAACCGCTGGCTGAGCGGGAGGTGAAGGCAGAGGTGGAGGACATGGACGAGGGCCCCACAGAACTGCCGCCTCTGGAGTCGCCACTGCCACTGCCCGCCGCGGAAGCCATGGCTACCCCCAGCCCTACAGGGGGTTGTGGAGGTGGCCTGTTGGAGGCCCAGGCGCTGAGTGCCACTGGGCAGAGCTGCGCAGAGCCCTCCGAGTGCCCAGACTTTGTGGAGGGGCCTGAACCACGGGTGGATTCCCCAGGCCGGACAGAACCCTGCACTGCCGCCCTGGACCTGGGGGTGCAGCTGACACCCGAGACACTGGTGGAGGCCAAGGAGGAGCCGGTGGAGGTGCCTGTGGCGGTGCCCGTGGTGGAGGCAGTGCCCGAGGAAGGCCTGGCGCAAGTGGCACCAAGCGAGTCCCAGCCCACCCTAGAAATGTCAGACTGTGACGTGCCCGCCGGGGAGGGACAGTGCCCGAGCCTGGAGCCCCAAGAGGCCGTGCCTGTGCCTGGCAGCACCTGCTACCTGGAAGAGGCAAGCTCTGACCAGTTCCTGCCCAGTCTAGAGGACCCACTGGCTGGCATGAACGCCCTGGCGGCGGCTGCGGAGCTGCCCCAGGCCAGGCCTCTGCCCTCCCCGGGTGCTGCTGGAGCCCAGGCCTTGGAGAAGCTGGAAGCAGCTGAGAGCCTTGTCTTAGAGCAGAGCTTCCTGCACGGCATCACCCTGCTGAGTGAGATCGCAGAGCTGGAGCTGGAGAGGAGGAGCCAGGAGATAGGTGAGAGTGCGCAACCTCTGAGTTCTGCAGATTTGTGAATTTTATTTTTGTGGCGACGGGGTCTTGCTATGTTGCCCAGACTGGAGTGCAGTGGCACAGTCTTAGCTGTCTGCAGCCTCAAACTCCTGGGCTCAAGTGATCTTCCCTTCCCAGCCTCCCAGGTAGCTTGGGCTACAGGCATCTACCATCCTGCCCAGCTAACTTTTTTAAAAGATCTTTTTTTTTTTTTTTTTTTTTTTAGAGATGGGGTCTTGCTCTGTTGCCCAGTCTGGTCTCAAACTCCTGGACTCAAGCGATTTTTGCCCGCCTCGACCTCCCACAGTACTGGGATTATAGGTGTGAGCCACTGTGCCCGACCCCTTAAACATTTTTTAATAAGATTTTTAAATTATGAAAAACTGGGAATGTGGTTTATTCATATTCGTTTTTTAAAACAATTGTGATAAGATACACATAACAAAATGTTCCATCTTGAGCATTTTTAAGCGTCCTGTTGAGTGGCATGTTAAGTGTGTTTGCACTGTGCAGCCGGTCTGTAGGTTTTCTGGTGGCGAAATTTCGCATTCTATCAATGGTGTGTTTTAGCAGGATTTCTTGGGTTGCAAGGAACAGAAACTCTTATTTAAATTGGTTTAGGCAGGAGAGAATTAATTGGCTCTTGGAACTGAAGTCCAGCAGTAATTAGGTAATTTCAGGTATGGCTGGATCTAGGTGTTCAAGCCAAGAAACCAAGTTTCTCTTCTCCTACACAGGACCTTCCCTAGTCTCTCTCTCTGTGTCCCTATCTCCTTCCCTCTTGTTCGACTTTTCTCTCTGTTGGCCTCATTCAAGGCCGACTTACTGTCGCTTAACCGTCTTCATTGGGTTGGGGGGCGTGGTCTGTCAATTCCTCCCAGATCCCTGGGCCTGCTCAGCAGCCTCACAAAAGACGCCACCTCTTTCTTGCTAGCTTTGGCAAAAACACTGAGATTCACTCTCGTAGGCTGACAGCGGTTCATGCTTTTTTTTTTTTCTGAGACAGTCTCCCTCTATCACCCAGGCTGGTGTGCAGTGGCATCATCTCGGCTCACTGCAGCCTCCGCCCTCCCGGGTTCAAGTGATTCTCCTACTTCAGCCTCCTGAGTACCTGGGATTACAGGCACGCACCACCATGCCTGGCTATCTTTTTGTATTTTTAGTGGAGATGGGGTTTCACCATGTTGGCCAGGCTGGTCTTGAACTCCTGACCTCTAGTGATCCACCCGCCTTGGCCACCCAAAGTGCTGGGATTACAGGCGTGAGCCACCATGCCCGACCGTTTTACTTAAAATGTTCTTTTTTTTTTTTTTTTTTTTTTTTTGAGACAGAGTTTCGCTCTTTTTGCCCAGGCTGGAGTGCAATGGCGTGATCTCGGCTCACCGCAACCTCCACCTCCCGGGTTCAGGCGATTCTCCTGCCTCAGCCTCCCTCGTAGCTGGGATTACAGGCATGTGCCACCACCCCGGCTAATTTTGTATTTTTAGTAGAGACGGGGTTTCTCCATGTTGGTCAGGCTGGTCTTGAACTCCCAACCTCAGGTGATCTACCTGCCTCGGCCTCCCAAAGTGCTGGGATTACAAGCGTGAGCCACCGCGCCCGGCTAAAATGTTCTTTATTAAACAGTTTTCAAAGTTGTGGGTTTAAATTAATTTTTTTTTTTTTTTTTTTTTTTTTTTTTTTTTAACAAAAAGTAGAGATGGGGTTTCGCCGTGTTGGCCAGGCTGGTCGCGAACCCCTGACCTCAAGTGATTTTCCCACCTTGGCCTCCCAAATTGCTGGGATTACAAGCATGAGCTGCCAGCTTAAAGCTGTGGTTAAAAAAAAAAAAATCATTGTTTTAGGAACTGCCCAATTTTCTGCCTGGTGGTGGCCCTGGCCCTCGATGACCCAGTCTTAGATGGTCAGGCATTTTCGTTTGCTTTAAAACAAAGTTTATTTATTTATTTTTTTCTGTTGCAAATAACGAGATGGTTATCCTTGAAGAAAAAAAATCTTTGTCCATATCTCTGAATTGCCTTGGATTATATGCCCAGAGGTAGAACTGTTGGGTCCAAACAAGGCCACATTTTTCAAGGCTTTCTGATTGTCATGGTCAGATGACCCTCAAGGAAGCCTGGAGAAGCCACGCTCCCATTGGCCTGTGTGAGCAACGCCCCTTCCCCACTGGGCGGCCGTTGTCCTAAAGTTCATTGCTGCTTTTCTCTCACTAAAATAGTTCAATAGAAACTTTTTTTTTTGGTAGAAGAAAATCAAAATTCCCTTGGTCGGCTGGGCGTGGTGACTCACGCCTGTAATCCCAGCATTTTGGGAGGCCGAGGCAACAAGAGTGGAACTCCATCTCAAAAAAAAAAAAAAAAAAAAAAAATTCCCTTGGTCTTCCTACCTGGTATTGGGTTTTGTGTGTGTGTGTGTGTGTGTGTGTGTGTGTGTGTGTGTGTGTGTGTGTGTGTGTGTGTGTGTGTGTTTTGTTTTGTTTTGTTTTGTTTTGTTTTGTTTTAAATTTTTTCTGGGACAGAATCTCGCTCTGTTGCCCAGGCTGGAGTGCAGTGGTGTGATCTCAGCTCACTGCAACCTCTGCCTACTGGGTTCAGGTGATTCTCCTGCCTCAGCCTCCCAAGTAGCTGGGATTACAGGTGCATGCCACCATGTCCAGCTAATTTTTGTATTTTTAGTAGAGATGGGGTTTCGCCATGTTGGCTGTGCTGGTCTTGAACTCCTGGCCTCAAGTGATCTGCCCACCTCGGCCGCCCGAAGTGCTGGGATCACAAGTGTGAGTCACTGCACCCAGCCCAGAATTCTCCACCCTAGTAGGACACCAGCCTTATGGAATTAAGACCCACTGTCATGACTTGAACTTGACCACCTCTGCAAAAGCCCTGTCTCCCACAGAGGTCACCTTCTGAGGTTACGGGGCGGTTAGGACTCTCACATATTAAATTAGTGGGGAAATGACTGAACCCCTCACTGCTTGGCATCCCTTGTCTGATCAGTTAAGAGCTTCGGGAAAATAGGTTTGTGGGAGGGTGAAGGAGGTGACACAGTTGTACCTTGGTCCCCTCCTGGAGAACAGAGCAGCCCTCCGTCCTTACCTGACATTGTAGACTCCACGTCTCGCAGGAACTTGGGGCAGGGGTAGGTGGCGCAGAGGCATCACCGTGGGGTGGGCGAGACGGTTTCAATCTAACATCAGCCTTTGGGAGCTGATCAGGTTTGCGGCTTTGTGGCCTCAGTTTCCCTAAAGATATAAGAAGAGCAGCTGGGCGCAGTGGCTCACGCCTGGAATCCCAGCACTTTGGGAGGCCAAGGCAGGTGGATCACTTGAGGTCAGGAGTACGAGACCAGCCTGGCTGACATGGCGAAACCCTGTCTCTACTAAAAATAAAATTAGCTGGGCGTGGTGACACATACTTGTAATCCCAGCTACTCGGGAGGCTGAGGCAGGAGAATTGCTCGAACCCAGGAAGCGGAGGTTGCAGTGAGTCGAGATTGTCACTGCACTCCAGCTTGGGCGACAGAGTGAGACGACAGAGTGAGATGACAGTGAGATTCAGTCTCAAAAAAAAAAAAAAAAAAAAGATATAAGAAGAGCAAAACAAGTATTCTCAACTAGAGGTGATTTTGTTCCCCCAGGGGACATTGGCAACTGCAGTTTTGGTTGTCACAGCTTGGGGGGAGCACTACTGCCATCTAGTGGGTAAAGGCAGGGACTCAGCAAGACACCCTACAGTGAAGGCAGAGGACAGCCCTCAGCAGGGATGCGAATGAATAGTGAAATGTGAATGGTGCCAAGGAAGAGAAGCTCCCCCCTCAGCAGCATCATTAGTCATGTCTGTCTGTGGATCTTTGCCAATAGAGAATATGGTTCTCGGCTCACCACAGTCTCCGCCTCTCGGGTTCAAGCGATTCTCCTGCCTCAGCCTCCTGAGTAGCTAGCACTACAGGCATGGGCCACCATGCCCGGCCAATTTTTTGTATTTTTAGTAGAGATGGGGTTTCTCCATGTTGGTCAGGCTGGTCTTGAACTCCTGACCTCAGGTGATCCGCCCACCTCGGCCTCCCAAAGTGATGGGATTACAGGTGTGAGCCTCTGCGCCCGGCCAAAAATTGGTATTTTAGATCACAAAGAAAATGTCAGCTGGGCATGGTGGCTCGCGTTTGTAATCCCAGCACTTTGGGAGGCTGAGGCAGAAGGACTGCTTGTGCCCAGGAGTTTAAGACCCGCCCGGGCAACATGGCGAGACCTCGTCTGCATTAAAAAAATGAAATGTCAATTAAAAAATTGTAATAGGACTCATTTAAATTTGGTGGAGACCAAAGCAAGATCTCTGTGGTTGAAGCACTCTTTCTGGAGGGTTGGGGGAGTATTTATCAGAGAGAGAGAGAGAACTGCACACACCTGGTCATATTCATCACATTGGTGAGGCTTTTCCTACCACACGTGTCCCAGCTATGTGCCCATGTGCTCCTATTACAAAAAGACAGGAGGCTGGACACAGTGGCTCACGCCTGTAATCTCAGCACTTTGGGAGACTGAGGTGGGAGGATCAGTTGAGCCCAGGAGTTCGAGACCAGCCTGGGCAACGCAGCAAGACCCCATCTCTACAAAAAATATAAAAACTAGCTGGGTGTGATGGCATGTGCCCGTGGTCCCAGCTACTCAGGAGGCTGAGGCAGGGCGATTGCTTGAGCCTGGGGGCTTGAGGCTGTGGTGATGTGTGATGGTGAACTCCAGCCTGGGGCACAGAGTGAGACCCTATCTTTAAAAAAAAAAAAAAAAAAAAAAAAGATAGGGAAGAACCTAAATGCCATGAATGGGAGATGACTGACTTGGATGAATCAAAACTCATCAGTTCAAGAGGGTTCTAGGCTGCTCCTCCGCCCCGCCCCCTCGCATGATTCTGCGTCAGCTCCTTCTTTGCACGTTTGACCATTTAAAATTGCTGACATTCTAGTGTTTTTGACCTTTAGAGATGGCAATTTTTATAAGGTTCAAGCTGATAATAATGAGGTAAATGTTTGCTTTGTGCTGAGAAAAGACATTAAGCAGAAAAAAAAGCAAAGTGTGATACAGTGTTGAGATTTTTTTTTTTTTTCCCCTGAGACAGTCTCCCTCTGTCGCCCAGGCTGGAGTGCAGTGGGGCTATCATGGCTCCCCGAAACCTCTGCCTCCAGGGTTCAAGCGATTCTCGTGCCTCAGCCTCCCAAGTAGTTGGGATTACAGGTGGTCACCACCGCATCCAGCTAATTTTTGTATTTTTAGTAGCGGGGTGGTTTTACCATGTTGGCCAGACTGGTCTCAAACTCCTGGCCTCAAGCCATCCACCCACCTCGGCCTCCCAGAAGTGCTGGGATTACAGGCATGAGCCACCGTGCCCAGCCTGAGATTTGTGTTGGTGTGTGTTTGTGTGTGTGTGTGTGTGTGTACGTTTTTTCTTTGAGACAGGCTTGCTATGTTGCCTGGGCTGGAGTGCAGATGTGATCGTGGCTCACTGCAGTCTCACCTTCCTGGGTTCAAGTGATCTTCTTGCCTCAGCTTCCCGAGTAGCTGGGACTGCAGGCACCCAGTTTACATTTATATATATATATATTTTGAGCCGGGGTCTCACTCTGTTGCCCAGGTTGGAGTGGCTCAATCTCAGCTCGCTGCAACTTCTGCCTCCTGAGTTTACGCAGTTATGCTTCAACATGCGAATAGCTGCGACTACAGGTGCTGGCCACCATGCCCAGTTAATTTTTGAATTTTTAGTAGAGACAGGGTTTCACCATGTTGGCCAGGATGGTCTCAAAACTGCTCACCTCAAATTATCTGCCTGCCTTGGCCTCCCAAAGTGCTGGGATTACAGGTGTGAGCCACCGCGCCCAGCTTATTTTTATATTTTAAAAGATGCCCGTGGATGTCATGTGCATTTGAATATGCATAATCATTTCTGGAACTGTCTTCTGGAAACTGCACCCACAGTGGCCTCCCAAGGGTCCCAAGGGGGGGACCTGTGTGTTGCAGGAGGAAGGAAGAAGACTTTTTTTTTTTTTTTTTTTTTTTTTTGAGACGGAGTCTCGCTCTGTCGCCCAGGCTGGAGTGCAGTGGCCAGATCTCAGCTCACTGCAAGCTCCGCCTCCCGGGTTTACGCCATTCTCCTGCCTCAGCCTCCCGAGTAGCTGGGACCACAGGCGCCCGCCACCTCGCCCGGCTAGTTTTTTGTATGTTTTTTAGTAGAGACGGGGTTTCACCGTGTTAGCCAGGATGGTCTGGATCTCCTGACCTCGTGATCCGCCCATCTCAGCCTCCCAAAGTGCTGGGATTACAGGCTTGAGCCACCGCGCCCGGCCGCAGACTGTCTTTTTTTTTTTATACCTTTCTGCTTGGTTTGTATTTTTCATCCTGGACTTTTTTCTGATTATAAGAGCCATGTATATTAGCTACGGAAAAATGTACATGCAAATAAGTGAAAGGAGAGCTGTACTGCTGGGAAGTACCCTTCGGCCTTTGGAGGCCCTCCCTCTGGAGGTTTTGCTGTGCCCAGTGTACTCTGGGAATAGAGCACAGGACCCTGTGGCGGGCGTGCTGCCTTCTCTCCTGTTCTGTTGATAGATGGACTGAGACAGAGTCTCGCTCTGTCGCCCAGGCTGGAGTGCAGAGCCGAGCCATCTCGGCTCACTGCGTTTCACCGTGTTAGCCAGGATGGTCTCGATCTCCTGACCTCATGATCTGCCCGCCTCGGCCTCCCAAAGGGTTGGGATTACAGGCGTGAGCCACCGCGCCCGGCCTATTTTTTTTTTTTGGAGATGGAGTCTTGCTCTATTGCCCAGGCTGGCATGCAGTGGTGCAAACTCAGCTCACTGCAACCTCTGCCTCCTGGGTTCAGGTGATTCTCCCACCTCAGTCTCCTGAGTAGCTGGGATTCCAGGCGTGTGCCACTACAGCCGGCTAGTTTTTGTTATTTTTAGTAGAGATGGGGTTTCACCGTTTTCCCATGTTGGCCAGGCTGGTCTTGAACTCCCGGCCTCAGGTGATCCGCCCGCCTCAGCCAGCCAAAGTGCTGGGATTATAAGCATGAGCCACTGTGCCCGTCCTTCTCCCCCGTTCTTGTTGAGAGATGCTCAGGACTTCCGGCATGTCACAAAGGCCTCTGTCCACTCAGCACCTTGGGGGATGGGTACGTGTGGCCTGGGGCCTGTGCTTGCCCTGGGCCTTGCCATCCCCGTTTGGGGTCGGGTGGGGCGGTGGCGGCAGCGCCCTGTTACCTGCCTCCTGTCTGCAGGTGCGGAGCGGGCCCTGGTGGCCCGGCCCTCACTGGAGAGTCTGCTGGCAGCGGGCAGCCACATGCTGAGGGAGGTGCTGGATGGGCCTGTAGTGGACCCGCTCAAGAACCTGCGGCTCCCGCGGGAGCTAAAGCCCAACAAGAAGTACAGCTGGATGCGCAAGAAGGAGGAGCGGGTGAGTGGCCGGCTGCTTCCTCCCTGGGGCTCGCGGGCTGAGGCCGGGTGGGAGTCCCCTCTGTGGAGGTGCCCTTCTGCTCGGGCGTGGCTGGCTTTGGCGCCAGAGAGGGCTGAGCTACATTCAGTTCCTTGTGCTGACATGCTATGTGGTCCCAGACAAGTGGTTGCCCTTCTCGGGGACTCAGTTTACCCATCTGCTAGCATGTCGGGCACACCATACAGGTCGCGGTGTGATCCAGTGGCAAGAGAGTAGCCCAGGGTCACATGTAGCTCTGGCCTTAGGTGCCCACTGGGCCTGGGGCTGCAGCATCCCCTCACTGAGCCTCCGTTTATAAATGACACAGTGGCCCTCACTGATGGAGCAGGTGTCATACGCAAGTGCTGTGCTTCAGGCATGCCATCTAATTGAGCTCTCCCACAGCCCCGCAGAGCCAGCACAGGGTCCTTTGCCTACGATGAGGCCATGGCCTCAGTTAGGAGGTGGCAGCGGTGGGACTCGAGCCCCAGCTCCCAGTGCCGTCTCCCCTTCCTCGGGGCACCTGGGTGGGCGGTGGGCGTCGTTGGGCAGTGGCGTCCTCACCCCCTCCTCCTCTCCCGGTTCTTCCCCCAGATGTACGCCATGAAGTCTTCCCTGGAGGACATGGACGCCCTGGAGCTGGACTTCCGGATGCGGCTGGCCGAGGTCCAGCGCCAGTACAAGGAGAAGCAGCGTGAGCTGGTGAAGCTGCAGCGCCGCCGGGACTCCGAGTGAGTGTGTCCCCCGCCCGCCCCGTGGGGCCCCGCCCCGGCCGGTCAGGCCCCCAGGCGCGCAGCAGCCGTCGAGGTGTGCGTGGACCCGACGCCGTGTGTGCGTCGTGTGCCCGTTCTCCATGTCCCGCCCGAACCCCAGCGTCACAGCCAAGCGTGTGATTCTTTTTAAGGGACAGGCGCGAGGAACCCCATAGAAGCTTGGCACGCAGAGGCCCTGGCAGGCCGCGGAAACGGACCCACGCCCCGAGCACCCTGTCGCCCCCCCGCAAGAGAGGGAAGAGCGGCCACAGTAGCGGAAAGTAAGGCTGGCCCCTCGGTGGGTCGGGGACTGGCACACAGCTTGAGGGGAGGAGCCCGGGCCCCACGCGGGGCCTGCCTCGGGGTACTGGGGGACCTCGCGTCCCTCGGGCTCTGTCCTACCTGCAGCAGTGGCCCTTGGGGAGCACGGACTGTGCTGCCCGGGCCAGGAGGGAGCGAGGCCAGTGCTGAAGTGGATGGATGGCTCCTGCGACAGATTTTTCCCATGTCCTAACCCAGCGCTTCACCTGTCTTCCTGCCACGCCTGCCTCCTCACGCCTAGGGCCTAATTCCTCCTCTTTTACATGCGCCTCCTCCCTGCGGAAGGACCCGCTGGGCTGCCAGCCTTGCTTGCTGGGACGGACTGTGACCCGGCTGTGGCTCGGTCTCCGCCATGCCGGACCTGCTGGCTTGCCCCCGAGACCAGGGCTGGCTCCTTCTGGCGCTTGGGGACAAGCTCC
The DNA here is from genome assembly GCF_043159975.1 of Macaca nemestrina. NCBI lineage: Eukaryota > Metazoa > Chordata > Mammalia > Primates > Cercopithecidae > Macaca > Macaca nemestrina. The sequence goes on from NC_092128.1 coordinate 150,670,600, forward strand.
TCCTCGGGTGGCGGTCGCAGCCTTGTGGGGCGCCTGTGTGGGTCTTTCTGAACGCCAGCTGGAACGAGAGCTTTTCCCGCAGGGCGAGGCGTACACAGAAAAGATGCTTCATCCTTCCCTCGGTGTCTGTAGCAGGGGCGGAAAGGGGCCCGTCAAGGAAAGGGGCCGGAGTGTTCTGAGCCTGGGACAGGAGCGTGGAGTAGACGCTAGGTGGCTCAAGACCTGCCCTGAGGAAGCAGGAGGAGCCCGGGAGCCTTCGGGGGGCACAGGAGAGGCAGTAGGAAGGCCACAGGTCTTCTCAGGATAAAACAGCCCCAAGGCCCCCACGTCTTGCATTTAACATCCTTGGATGTTTCTGAGTGAAGAGAGGATGGAGAGTGGTAGAAATATCCCTCGCCGGCCACAGCAGGGGCAGGGAGAGTTTCCTGGAGAAGACGGCAGGAGGCTGCGGCCACTAGCAGTGTGGTGGTCAGGGGTGTGGCCTGCACTGGTTAAATTTCCTATTCTTGAGTCCCAGCACCATCCCTTAGTGTGACTGACCTCAGGCCAGGTGTCTGCTTTTCTGAGCCTATTTTCTCATCTAAAAAAATTAAGTACACAGGTTGGCCACGGTGGCTCATGCCTATAATCCCAGCACTTTGGGAGGCCACCGAGGCAGGCGGATCAGTTGAGGTCAGGAGTTTGAGACCGGCCTGGGCAACATGGAGAAACCCCATCTCTACTAAAAATACAAAAATTAGCCGGGCGTGGTGGTGTGTGCCTGTAGTCCCAGCTATTCGGGAGGCTGAGGTGGGAGAATTGCTTGAACCTGGGAGGCAGAGGCTGCAGTGAGCTGAAATTGAGCCACTGCACTGCATCCTGGGCAACCGAGTGAGACTCCATCCAAAAAATAAAAATAAAAAAAATAAAATACAGCAGCAGCACCAAACGTTTGTGGCCAAGATATATGTCACTAACAGTGCAAGACACACAGTGAGTGAGTGCCAAGTACAGATTGGCTGTTTCGATCACCTGTGAAGTTTCAGCTTAAAGCAAGCAAGTGGGGCTTCTAAGCCATGTCTGTGTCCCCATTGCCACTTGCGCACGGGATTCCGGAGACCAGCAAATGGCTCCTTTTTTGTTTTTTTTTTCCTTGCTGGAGAAGACAGACTGGAATCCTTCTTCGTGTAAACTTATGTCCTAAACTCCCCCTTGCCATCCTGGTGGATTCGTGGCGTTTCTGATCTTTGTTCTGTGCACGATATGGTTAATAGGTATCTGACCACACAGAGATGTGTGTGAGTGTACGCGTGAAAGCACACAAGAAAGAAAACGCTTTTTCCTTCTTTCACCTTAAACTTCATTCTGCCTCATTCACAAATATCCCAGAATTCCAGCACTGTTGTAATTTACAAGATCCATCTCCCCACGCCCATCACTCTGCCCATCACTGTCCACGCTTCAGGGTCCAGAGCCCAACCTTCAGGGCCACGAGGGTGGACCCCAGCCCGCAAGTCTTGTCTGGCAGGGTGCTGACCCGTAGTGCGTCTGCGTTTCAGGCTGAACAGCAAGTCTCTGCTGACATCAGATGACTATGAGCTGGGAGCAGGGATAAGAAAGAGACACAAGGGGTCTGAGGAGGAACATGATGCCCTCGTCGGAATGGGGAAAGCCAGGGGGAGGAACCAGACTTGGATGAACATGAGGCCTCGTCTGACTTCATCAGTCAGGTGAGTAACCCACTCTTCCAGGTGTGTGAGATCTTTCAGGGAGTGTCTGGAGGGTAGTTAAGAGTTCACGCTCCCTTTGCAGGCCCCTTGTTCCTGTACAGAACCTTAGAAGTGGCTGTCTTAGTGCCAGAATGACGACTCTTCTCCAATCCTATTTTACAGAGGGGAGATTAAGCCCAGAGGAGGTCAGAGACCTACCGAAGTAACACAGCCTCAGAGACAGGAGACCTAAAGCTATCTCCCTCCGTGTGCTGTATGACCCTTTGCTAAAGCCAAGCAGAGATACAAGTTCTTAACCAAATAATGCAATTGCTCTGTTGTTTAACGGTGTAATTGTTTAATGAGTGGCTTTGCCATTCTGTAGTTCTAAGAAACAAGGGCTTGGTGCCATGGTAATTTCCTCTCTGAACTCTCCAGGGGTAAATGGGCTGAGAGCCAACTCCTTGAGTCTTCTTATTTCTCAGAGCATTGAAATCATCCACTTAAGGGTGCCTTTCTGTAAATACTAATGTACCTTGTCATCCCTCCCATAAAGCCCAGTGCAAAGGGGTAGTTTTTTGTTTTGTTTTGTTTTTTTGAGGACGGAGTCACTCTGTTGCCCAGGTTGGAGTTGCAGTGGCACAATCTCAGCTCACTGCAATGTCTGCCTCCCAGGTTCAAGCGATTCTCCTGCCTCAGCCTCCCGAGTAGCTGGAATTACAGGCGCCCACCACCATGCCTGGCTAATTTTTGTATTTTAGTAGAGACAGGGTTTCACCATCTTGGTCAGGCTGGCCTTGAACCCCTGACCTCAGGTGATCTGCCTACCTCAGCCTCCAAGGTGCTGAGATTCCAGGCGTGAGCCACTGCACCCGGCTGAGGGGTATTTTGGTTGACCTGGCTGAGAAGCATGTTTTCTTAAGAAAATAAGAAGTGTTTATGGAGTCAGAGTTAAGATATTGTCACCTGCTTTATGGGGCTGTTGGGGCAGGCTCAAGGAGGGAGACGGGGTCTAGGAAGAGAACGATCGCCAGTGTGTACACCAGATATTTTTACTTTAAAATTGTGGTAAGGGATGCTTTTGTTTTAATTGCCACCATCCCAACTTTTTCTTAAGAAATGTCACCTGATTAAAGAAAATCGAGGATAAAATGTTCAAACGTGGGCATCAATGGCTTTGAAACTGCTATGTTTCACTTCAACAAATGACTACAGCTGACAATAGACGTGCAGGCAGAAGTTTAATCTGTGAAATCGCTAATGGTTCTTTCTGCTTCAGGCATCCAAGGAACACTTGAGGCATTTTTTTTTGGCAGGTTTGGCCCCTTTAGTTGGGCAAACTGGTTTGGACTGTGCACTAGTCTTTGTCAGCTGCTGTAGGTGACTGAGGCATATCAGCTGCGCTTCAATCTGGGGTTTTGATCTTGATTCCTTTCCTCCTCTCTTAATCCAGCTGCCTTCTCCAGGCCATTGGCAGCAGCACTTGCAAGTGCTTCCTTAGGAGACAGCAGGCAGTGCCACGGAAAGCCAGGGCCAGGGATTAATGTAACCACAGCACTGGCTGTTTAATAAGTGGTCACCTTGTACCAGACATTGTGGTCACTGCATACCTTACCCGAGTTCATCTTCAGAAGCACCTTGTAATGCCAGACACAAGTATCCCCATTTTACAGAGTTAAACATTGAAGCTGGCCAGTTGTGGTGGCTTACGCTTGGAATCCCAACACTTTGGGAGGCTGAGGTGGGAGAATGCCTTGAGCCTAAAAGTTGGAGACCAGCCTGTGCAACAAGGTGAAACCCCATCACTACAAAAATAAAAATAAAAAAAATTAGGAGTGGTGGCACACGCCTGTATTCATCCAGCTACCAGAGAAGCTGAGGCGGGAGGGTCACAGAGCCCAGAGGTTGAGGCTGCAGTGACTTCCGACTCCCAGCTAGTCGGGAGCCTGAGGCAGGAGAATTGCTTGGACCTGGGAGGTGGAGGTTGCAATGAGCCGAGATCGCGCCACTGCGCCCCAGCCTGGGCAACAGAGCGAGACTCCGTCTCTAAATATATATATATATGTGTGTGTGTATATATATATATAAATATATATATAAATATGTATATTTATAGATATAGAAGCTAAGAGGAGTTAAATCACAGAGGCAGGGGAAGGATTGGAGCCCAGGCTGGGCAGAGCATGTGCACAGACACCCACTACGCTGTTTTGTCAAATCTTTTAACCCATGACCCACCTTCCCTCTCCAGCTAAAGATTAAGAAGAAGAAGATGGCCAGCGACCAGGAGCAGCTGGCAAGCAAGCTCGACAAGGCCCTCTCCCTCACCAAGCAGGACAAGTTGAAGTCGCCCTTCAAGTTTTCGGACAGTGCTGGGGGGAAATCGAAAACTGGCGGGGGCTGCGGCAGGTACTTGACTCCTTACGACAGCCTGCTGGGGAAGGACAGGAAGGCGATGGCCAAGGGCCTCGGCCTGTCTCTGAAATCCTCCAGAGAAGGTAAACACAAAAGGGCCGCCAAAGCCAGGAAGATGGAGGTGGGGTTCAAGGCCAGAGGCCAGCCCAAGTCGGCCCATTCCCCGTTCGCCTCGGAAGTGAGCAGCTACTCTTACAGTAAGTAGCGGATGCCGCGCCACCTTTGGTCCGCTGCTTTCCCTTTCGCTCCCCTCTTCTCTCCACCGTTCTCCTCCTCCCTCTCTCTCTCTCTCTCTCTGTCTCTCTCTCTGGGGCGCACTAAAGTGCCTAGGCTTGGCATGGCCCCCAAGCCGGAAGTTGGGGGGAGGCCGTCTGAAGCGGATATGCCTGTGATTGGCGAGTGTGATGCCGGCCTGGTGCCGGTGATTGGTGGGCGCCCTTGATTGGCGATTGGAAGCCGACGTCCGCCAGCGCTCTCCTTACCCGCCGTCCGCTTGCCTTCCGGATGCCATTGGCGTGGAGGCCTTGCGCGTCATAGATTTTGCAGCTGTTTGGCCTAGACAGGTCTGGAGTGCGACTGCTCTTGAGGGTCCTAGAGGTGACTGGACTCCCCTACCCACAGGAAGCATGCTGTCTGTTGCAGACCACAGCTTTGTAGCGAAGTGTTGGCGGAAACAGCATTTATGGAGCGCCCAGTGCTGGGCTCTGGATGCAGGGCTTCACTGGCATTATTGTGTCTGTGGCAGCTCTGACAGTGGTACCCCCATGTTGTTGCTGGGGATGCTGAGGCCTGAGAGCCAGAGGGAGTGTGTGCGCTCAGGTGCGAAGAGGCGACTCGGGGTTAAAACTGGTTTGGCCTGACCCACCTACTCACTGGAACCTGCTGCCATCATGGCTGTGGCCCACTATTGAGTTGTTTTTGTTTTTTGGGTTTTGTTTTTGCTTTTTTTTTTTTTTTTTTTTTTTGAGACGGAGTCTCACTCTGTCATCCAGGCTGGAGCACAGTGGTGCGATCTTGGCTCACTGCAACTTCCACCTCATGGGTTCAAGCAATTCCCTTGTCTCCGCCTCCGGAGTAGCTGGGACTACAGGCATGTGCCACCACGCCCAGCTAATTTTGTATTTTTAGTAGAGATGGGGTTTTGCCATGTTGGCCAGGCTGGTCCCGAACTCCTGACCTCAGGTGATCCACCCGCCTCGGCCTCCAAAGTGCTGGGATTACAGGAGTGAGCTACCGCGCCCTGCGTTTCTTGAGACAGTGTCTCTCCTTATTGCCTAGGCTGGAGTGCAGTGGGGCCATCATAACTCACTGCAGCCTTGAGCTCCTTGGGTCAAGTGATCCTCCTGCTTTAGCTCCCCCAAGTAGCTGAGACTAGGTGAGCACCACCACACCCGGCTAATTTTAAAATTTTTTTGTAGAGACAGGGTCTTGCTGTGTTTTCTGGGCTGGCGCCTGGGCTCAGGCAGTCCTCCCCTCTGAGCCTCCTGAGTACCTGGAACTACAGCTGTGTACCACCGCGTGCAGCTAATTTATGTTGATTTTCGTAGAGATGGGGTCTCCGTGTTTTCCAGGCTAGTCTGGAACTCCTGACCTCAAGCAAGCCTCCCGCTTTAGCCTCCCGAATAGCTGGGACCGTAGGTGCACACTACTACATTCAGCTAATCTATTTTTATTTTATTTTTATTTTATTTTTTTTTTTTGAGACGGAGTCTTGCTCAGTCACCCAGGCTGGAGTGCAGTGGCCGGATCTCGGCTCACTGCAAGCTCCGCCTCCTGGGTTTACGCCATTCTCCTGCCTCAGCCTCCGGAGTAGCTGGGACTACAGGCGCCCGCCACCACGCCCGGCTAGTTTTTTGTATTTTTTAGTAGAGACGGGGTTTCACAGTGTTAGCCAGGATGGTCTCGATCTCGTGACCTCGTGATCCGCCCATCTCGGCCTCCCAAAGTGCTGGGATTACAGGCTTGAGCCACCGCGCCCGGCCTTATTTTTATTTTTATAGAGGCTAAGTCTTGCTATGTTGTCCATGCTGGTCTTAAACTCCTGGGCTCGAGATCTTCTGCCTCAGCCTCCCAAAGTGCTGCAATTATAGGCGTGAACTGCCTTGCCCAGCTGCTATTGAGCTCTTGAAATGGAGCAGTCCTGGTGGGACTGAAGAATGGAGTTTTATCTCATTTAATAAGAGACTGCCAGATTGGAGTGCCCTCATGGTCATGGCCTCTTGTGGCCCAGAGCCTGCTGCCTGTTTGGTTGAGGGTGCTTGCTCAGTATTTGTGGACAGGTGCTAAGTTTGTGGCTGCTGCAGGGAGGCCAGGAGGAGCCTCCTGGGTTCTAGCCCATGTCAGTGTCTGTGGTGGCTGTTCTGGGAATCCCCAGTCCCTGGGGCGTGTGGAGAGCTTTTGCATTGGCAACTGCCTGGTTCTGTGTATCTGGAGCTTTTGATTGGCTCTGGCCGGTTCATGGGCGGAGAAGGGGGAAGTTTGAATGTCAAGGGCAAAAAGTGGACACATTGGCCGGGCGCAGTGGCTCAAGCCTGTAATCCCAGCACTTTGGGAGGCCGAGACGGGCGGATCACGAGGTCAGGAGATGGAGACCATCCTGGCTAACACGGTGAAACCCCGTCTCTACTAAAAAATACAAAAAACTAGCCGGGCGAGGTGGCAGGCGCCTGTAGTCCCAGCTACTCGGGAGGCTGAGGCAGAAGAATGGCGGGAACCCGGGAGGCGGAGCTTGCAGTGAGCTGAGATCTGGCCACTGCACTCCAGCCTGGGCGACAGAGCCAGACTCCATCTCAAAAAAGAAAAAAAAAAAGTGGACACGTTTACTGATACAGTAAAGTGTGTTTTCTTAAGGAAAGAAAATAAAAAGTGTTTGCTTTATGGGGCTGTTGGAGGGCATTAAGTGAGCTCACGTGGGCAGAGAGTGGAATGTGGCACTTGGCACAGGATTAAGCTGCTGGTTTTTTTGGGGTACATGTGTTTTTCCTGGGCTAGCAGGTCACCAGGACTGATGCTCCCCATGGGTGTGAGTTAAGCTGCTGACTCGTGCCTTCTGTGCTGAGGACGTATGAGAGTGTCGTGGCTTCCGTGCCTCTCTGATTGGGATGGGTGTGATCACAGAAGTACAGCACAGGCTCCTGGCCAGTGTGCGTGGGCACAAGCAGGGAGGGACAGTGCCAGAGACTCATCACTCTGAGGGGGGAAAGAGAAGGGCTTTCTTTGGCTCTCTCAATCTCTGCTCATTTTGGAAAAGTAAAGGGGGTTCAGCAAAGTGGGGGGAGATTGCTGTTCTTTTGATCTTCTGAGGGAGTGGGGTCGGTGGATGCAGTCTGGGTGACAGCTGGAAGAATTCCCCACTTTCAGGCGGATGTGGATGGAGTCCATCCGAAGGTCAGAGATGAGCTCTGTCCCTGAGGTCTCTGGAGTGCTCCAAGCTGGTGTGTTCACTCTTGGCGCGTGTGAGGGAATGTTCGTTTTATTTATTTATTATTATTATTATTTTGAGATGGAGTTTCACTCTTGTTGCCCAGTCTGGAGTGCAATGGCATGATCTCGGCTCACTGCAACCTCCGCCTCCTAGGTTCAAGTGATTGTCCTGCCTCAGCCTCCTGAATAGCTGGGGTTACAGGCACGCACCACCACGCCTAGCTAATTTTGTAATTTTTAATAGAGACAGGGTTTCATCACACTGGCCAGGCTGGTCTTGAGCTCCTGACCTCAGGTGATCCGCCTGCCTCAGCCTCTCAAAGTGCTGGGATTAGAGGCGTGAGCTGCCGTGCCCGGTCTGGGAATGGTCAGCTGGGCACCCTCACTTCATCTTGCCTTTGCTGAAAACTCCACTGTCCCAGATGAGAGAAACAGACTAATGTAGCAGTGAGGAATTCTGTGGGCCTGGCTCCAGTGGGATGGTGGCTGTGGGATTCACGTGGCTCTGCAGAGCGCTCCTCTTTTTTTTATAATCTGCTTTTCTGCACTTCTGGGTCAGAGAGAGTGCAGGGTCCACAAGCAGGTAGGGGTGTGTCCGGCAGGGAGGTGCTGAGCTGGACGAGGTCGAAGCGAGAACGGTTTCCTCTTGCTTTTTCAGTTTGGATTGTAGGGGTCGGTGGCATGCCCTGTGGGTTTTTGTTTTTTGGTTTTTTTGTTTGTTTGTTTTTAGATGATGTCTTGCTCTGTTGCTCAGGCTAGAGTGCAGTGGTGTGATCTTGGCCTCACTGCAACCTCCACCTCCCGGATTCAAGTGATCCTCCCACCTCAGCCTCCTGAGTAGCTGGGATTACAGGCGCCGACCACCACAATACAATACAAATAGAAAATACAACAGTTTTTGTATTTTTTTAAAATACAGATGAGATTTCGCCTTGTTGGCCAGGCTAGTCTCGAACTCCTGGCCTCATGTGTGCTGCCCGCTTCATCCTCCCAAAGTGATGGGATTATAGATGCAAGCCACCATGCCCAACCTCCCTGTGGGTTCTTGTAGGAGGCGAAGTTGATTGTCACCCACTGGTCTCTCCAGCCTGGGACACAGCCTTGGGAGGGACAGATTGGAGCATACAAGAGAGAGCGTGCTTTGACTGGTAGATGGGCAGGGGCTGGTAGCCTGGTGGGGACTGGACCTTGTCCCACCCCAGAGTTGCCGGACCATCCTGAGGTTAGGGTCTTGCTGGAGTGAAAGCTTAGGTGTTGGTGGGAGCAGTCAGAGGAATGCCTGCCGTGGACGCGTGCATGTGGTTTCTCTTGGAGGTGGCAGGTGCTGCCAGAACTGTAGCTGTGCTGGTTCACGTTCCCCCCATTGGCAGTGGATTTCAGCAGATCAAGGGATTATTCTGTCTCTGGAATCCCTGTCTTCCCATCTTGCCCAGTATGAGAAACAAATCAAAATGGCATGAGCATGGCGGGGACTGGAGCAATGCCTGCTTCGCAGGCTCCCCTCCCAAAGCTGGCGGTTGTCTCTCCGGAAGGTTTGAAGACTCCTGTCCTCCATTGTATAGTGAGGCTGGAGGCTTCGGGGCAGCCACCAGTGGTGTGTCGGCGCACCGGCTTGTAGAAAGAAGAGCAAGGGAATAGCTAGCGGTGACAGCATTTGCCCATTTCCATGGCGTAAACACCCTTTACCGTGGCCTGTCTCGTGCTGCCATTAGGAGGCCGCTGGGAGGGGCGTTGGGAAGAGAACGCGTGATCTGCTCTCATGAGTCCTTCCCCTCCTGAGTCAGGTCCTCTGCAGTTGTCGCCCTTGGGTCATTGTAATCCCATGGGACAGGCAGTGACCACCGTGACCAGGGGACAGTCCTTCCTGAGCATAGGGCTCCTCTCATCCCCTGGTGCCCGGAAAGGCTGGAGTGACTGGTGGGTGAGGCTGGAAGCATCCAGTCTAGGAACGGCCTGGGTCCAGCACTCGGAAGATGCCGTGCAATGGCCGAGGCACCCGGAGCAAGGAAGAAGCCTGGACTGGGAGGGGAGCTGGTGACATTGGGCAAGGCCTTCCCACGGCTGCCTACTAGGTATTCAGACCTGTTTGTTCTGGCACCTTCCAGTGCGTTCTCAGAACCATTGAAACCAATACAATGACACCAGCTCCCGCTGCCCTGTGACTTATCTCTATTAAAAACTACTTTGACTGCAGATACGGACTCAGAGGAAGACGAAGAATTCCTGAAGGACGAGTGGCCCGCCCAAGGCCCCTCCAGCTCCAAACTGACGCCTTCTCTCCTGTGTGGCATGGTGGCAAAGAACAGCAAGGCGGCTGGCGGCCCCAAGCTGACCAAGAGGGGCCTGGTGGCCCCCCGGACTCTGAAACCCAAGCCGGCCACCAGCAGGAAGCAGCCGTTTTGTTTGCTGCTTCGAGAGGCCGAGGCGCGTTCCTCCTTCAGCGACTCCTCGGAGGAATCGTTTGACCAAGGTTACTAGCTCCAAACACAAAATACCTTCCGTGTTTCCTAGCGAGAGAGTGCGTGCGAGTGAGCGAGAGGGAAGCGAGTGGGCGCACGGGAGAGATGGCGGGTGAGGAGGCCCGTGCGGATGGCCGCGAGAAGGCTGCCATCTGGGTTCTTGGCAGCGTAGCCTGCTGTTAATCAGCTGAATGGTTTTGATTTTTGCTTTGATTTGTACTGTATCATTGTGATAATATCACCGGCTGGCTCTTTTTGAGCTCTTATATGGACTGCTTTTGAGTCTGCGTTTTTCTCCACTTTCCCTCTTCCCTGCCCTCCTCCCCCTCTCCCCGAGTTCCCCCCAACTCCCGCACTCACCTTTTCTGCCCACCCAGAGACCCCAGGCTTGGGTCGGGTTCTCTTTGGGCACGGGTTTGGTGGAGGCTTCCCGAGGAACATTTTGTAAATGGAATTCTGTCGTGTGGGCGTGTGACTTGATGTTTGTACTGCGATTTTGGTAATACCAAGCTTTATTAAACATATCGAGTTCATTTTTAACTAAACCTGTGTGCCTTGTCTCTCTTGCTGTGTCCTTACTAGACATTAGGTTGACGCTTCCCTCTCATTTTGTTTCTCCCCCACCTCCTCCCCTCCCTCCTCCCCACCCAGAAGGAGTAGGGACGGGACCGTGCCGCCTGCCGCTTGCCTGTGTTATTCAAATATCCCTGGTAGCGATTGGCATTCATTTCATTTTTCAGGTTTAAAATCAAGCGCCTTCACCTGCAGCATCATCATGTTTTTTAGTTGCTTGTTTTGTCTTTTATTTTCTTAAAGCTCTGTTCTTACTTGCCAGTGGTTAAAAACTATTATTTATAAACACTTGGCTTCTCACGTGTATTTCTGTTTTGAAGGGCGTGTAGGCAGCGCAGGGCCCAGAGCCTTTGACACCCCCGGTCTCTGTCATTCAGTACGAAAGCGGCTCTGTTGCCGTGTCTAGGGACAGAATGTCATGCTTTGTTTGGAGAGAGGCTGCCCTGGTCTCAGCTCGGAGTCCTCAGCCACCTCGGTTCTCAAAAGAGAGCCGCCTGGGCCCTGAGAACCCACTGGCCTTGCCGTCTCCAGTGTCAGAACTGTGCTTCTGAGATGAGACATGTGTGAGCCTTTCAGGCCCTTCAACCAGAAATGCCCCAAGAAAGGAAAGCAGGTGAAGCTCTGACATTTTTTCCTAGCCCTGGTTTTAGAATTTGTTTCAGGGTAAACTCCCCCTAGGGCCAGCCGAAGGGATCCCCCAGGCCCTGGGTAGCCACACCTGAATGTCAGCTACTCCCTGAGGAAAGCCTGGGGAGGGATGTCATCATGTCCCTGGGTCTGACCTGGCTCGGGCACCCCGGGACCTGAACGCTGTCCCCCCACCCCGCCCTGTTTTTCCAGCCCTGCTCTCGAATTCCTGGTCTACCACCTCCCCTCCCAGACCTCCCCTCCAAATTGGCAGAGATCCATTTGGGTGACCAGGAGGTGGTATGGCAAGGAGTACGATGCCCCAGGGCCCATGTTCCCCTGGGCTGCTACTACCCCTCAGAGAAAACGCCGCCCGGGCCAAGAAGAAAGGCCCATGACCCACTGGCCAGCCTCATTTTCTGAGGCCTCCCCATGCCCTGGCCGTCCGTGGATGAGTCGGGTTAGTTTATGATTCCCTTGTCCCTCCCCAGCCTCCTCCCTCTCCCCCATCTCCCCCATGGGCTGGACCGCACGCCCCCACCCCACGCCTCCTTAAAGCCATGGTTCCCACTTCCAAGTTTTTCAGCCCTCCTGCCCCAGCTCAGACCCCACAGAGAAGCAGGCAGCCCCCTAGGCCTCTTAGGAAGGGGCTCCAGGCTGGATGCCGCAGTGCCAAGTGGACAGGACCCAGATAGGGGAGCGCGGGGGGCGAGGGGAGGCTGGGGAGGTCCAGGCTCCTCAGTGCCCCCCTCCACCCCCGCCAGTCCACCATTGAGCAGGTCTTGAAAGGGATATTTGGGTAATAGGGCCTCGCTGACCTGGTACTAAACTCCATAACTGGCTTGGCTTTTCTAGTGTGTCTGCTTCTTCCAGCAGCCCGACCATCCCTCCACCCTTGACCCCTCCCCATGACGCTTTGAATGTCTGTTTTGGTCTCTTGCATTTGCTCTCACGCTGCACTCTGGACGCAAAGCGAAGGCTGGGAGTAGGGCAGACGGCGCAGCGGGTCACTGAGCTTGGGTGCGAGCCTGGCTCGTTGCTCCGTAGGTAGGCAAAACGCTTTTCTTTCTGTCCTCCGTGCACCTCCCTCCTCGGGGTTCGCCCCCACCGGGTCTGGCAGCAGCAGATCGCTCTGACATTTACCACCAACCTGTCACCGCCAACCCCATGTCCTGAGCCAAGATCTTTTTTTGTTGTTGTTTTTTTCTTTAAATCATAATAAAAAAAAGTTTTTCTGCATTTCCTTGGGTTACTTTGATGGGACTTTTTCCCCCCCCCCCCCCGTCCCCAACCCTTGGCAGGCTTTGTTGCCTCA